>NC_082718.1:43976706-44282294 GCF_030144855.1 Hypanus sabinus
ATGGAAATGCAACATTTGTCAGGGAATTGGCTCAACATGCTGCCCAAGAAAATTCCCACTCATGCGACCTCTGGTAGAAAGAGATCCTTATGTGAAGTTTGGAAATTGTTATTGCAATTGGGGGGCTTCCTGAAGACTTTATTTGGGTACAGAATGGGGACACAAGGGCCAACTTTCTTCATGCTTCCCATGCTCGCTGAACTTCTGAAAACTGTCTGATACCACTTGCATCAGTTAATATTCTAACATCCCTGGAGGTTACTCAGAAACGGTCAAGATGGCACCAGCAAACCACAATTTCTTGGGTGACAGCTTTCAGATAGCAAGTCTTTTAAATTATTTCATATGTGGTGTGCAGTTTTGATTTCAATTGAGGGATCTAACGTGCGCTATGTCTGGAGAGCTGCCTCGTGAAGATCAGAGACAAGGGTCTGAAAAAACCTGAGAACACAAGCTGACTTAGTGAGACAGTCAAAGATGGGGCCGTGGGGTCATGAATGACTCTATCTCGAAGCGGCGAGGATGACTGAAGAAACGAGGTGAAGATGTTTGGATCTGGACCATGTGCGCTTCAGATGGAGGCGGCCATGGTGGCAACATTTAGATCCAGTAGGCGATCACACCCAGCAGATGCCAGACGGTTGGTGATCACTCCCAACGGGGTCAGAGGGTCAGCGATCACACCCAACAGGATCAGAGGGTCAGGGATCTCTCCCAATGGAGACCAGAGGGTCAGTGATCACTCCCAACAGAGACCAGAGGGTCAGTGATCACTCCCAACGGGGTCAGGGATCACTCCCAATGGAGACCAGTGGGTCAGTGATCACTCCCAACGGGGTCAGAGGGTCAGCGATCACACCCAACAGGAACAGAGGGTCAGGGATCTCTCCCAATGGAGACCAGCGGATCAGTGATCACTCCCAATAGGATCAGAGGGTCAGTGATCACTCCCAACATGATCAGAGGGTCAGTGATCACACTCAACAGGATCAGAGGGTCAGTGATCACACCCAACAGGATCAGAGGGTCAGTGATCACTCCCAACAGGATCAGAGGGTCAGTGATCACTCCCAACATGATCAGAGGGTCAGTGATCACACTCAACAGGATCAGAGGGTCAGTGATCACTCCCAACAGGATCAGAGGGTCAGTGATCACTCCCAACAGGATCAGAGGGTCAGTGATCACACCCAACAGGATCAGAGGGTCAGTGATCACACCCAACAGGATCAGAGGGTCAGTGATCACTCCCAACAGGATCAGAGGGTCAGTGATCACTCCCAACATGATCAGAGGGTCAGTGATCACACTCAACAGGATCAGAGGGTCAGGGATCACTCCCAACCGAGACCAGAGGGTCAGTGATAACTACCAACATGATCAGAGGGTCAGTGATCACACTCAACAGGATCAGAGGGTCAGTGATCACTCCCAATAGAGAGCAGAGGGTCAGTGATCACTCCCAATGGAGACCAGCGGGTCAGGGATCACTCCCAACAGGATCAGAGGGTCAGTGATCACTCCCAACGGGGTCAGAGGGTCAGCGATCACACCCAACAGGATCAGAGGGTCAGGGATCTCTCCCAATGGAGACCAGCGGGTCAGTGATCACTCCCAACAGGATCAGAGGGTCAGTGATCTCTCCCAATGGAGACCAGAGGGTCAGTGATCACTCCCAACAGGATTGGAGGGTCAGTGATCACTCCTAACAGAGACCGGACAGGGTCAGTGATCACTCTCAATGGAGACCAGAGTGTCAGTGATCACTCCCAACAGGATCAGAGGGTCAGTGATCACTCCCAACAGGGCCAGAGGGTCAGTGACCAATCCTAACGGAGACTTGAGGGTCAGTGATCACTCCCAGCAGGGCCAGAGGGTCAGTGATCACTCCCAACAGAGACCAGAGGGTCAGTGATCACTCCCAACAGGATCAGAGGGTCAGTGATCACTCCCAACAGAGACCAGAGGGTCAGTGATCACTCCCAATGGGGACCAGAGGGTCAGTGAACACTCCCAATGGAAACCAGAGGGTCAGTGATCACTCCCAGTGGAGACCAAAGTGTCAGTGATCACAATCAACAGAGATCAGAGGGTCAGTGATCCTCTGGTCTCCATTGGGAGTGATCTCTGACTCTCTGATCCTGTTGGGAGTGATCACTGTCCCTCGGATCCTGTTGGGATTGATTACTGACCCTCTGATCCTGTTGGGATTGATCACTGACCGTCTGGTATCTGCTGCGAGGGATCACTGACCCTCTGGTCTCCATTGGGAGTGATCTCTGACCCTCTGGTCTCCATTGGGAGTGATCACTGACCCTCTGGTCTCTGTTAGGAGTGATCACTGACCCTCTGATCCTGTTGGGAGTGATCCCTGACCCTCTCGTCTCCCTTGGGAGTGATTACTGACCCTCTGATACTGTTGGGAGTGATCACTGACCCTCTGGGCTCTGTTGGGAGTGATCTCTGACCCTCTGATCCTGTTGGGAGTGATCACTGACACTCTGGTCTCCATTGGGAGAGATCACTGACCCTCTGATCCTGTTGGGAGTGGTCACTGACCCTCTGGTCTCCATTGGGAGAGATCACTGACCCTCTGATCCTGTTGGGAGTGATCACTGACCCTCTGGTCTCTGTTGGGAGTGATCACTGACCTCTGGTCTTCGTTGGGAGTGATCACTGATCCTGTTTGGAGTGATCACTGACCCTCTTGGCTCCATTGGGAGTGACCATTGTCCCTCTGATCCTGTTGGGAGTGATCACTTACCCTCTGATCCTGCTGGGAGTGATCACTGACCCTCTGGTCTCCATTGGGAGTGATCACTGACCCTCTGTTCACCGTTGGAGAGATCACTGACCCTCTGGTCTCTGTTGGGAGTGATCACTGACCCTCTGGTCTCCATTGGGAGTGATCACTGACCCTCTGGTCTCTGTTCGGAGTGATCACTGACCCTCTGGTCTCTGTTAGGAGTGATCACTGACCCTGATCCTGTTGGGAGTGATCACTTACCCTCTGGTCTCTGTTGGGAGTGATCACTGACCATCTCGTCTCCATTGGGAGTGATCATTGACCTTCTGATCCTGTTGCGAGTGATCACTGACACTCTGGTCTCGGTTGGGAGTGATCACTGACCCTCTCGACTCCGTTGGGAGTGATCACTGACCCTCTGGTCCTGTTGGGAGTGATCACTAAACCTCTTGTCTCTGTTGTGAGAAATCACTGACCCTCTGATCCTGATGGGAGTGATCACTGACCCTCTGGTCTCCCGCAACAGAGACCAGATGGTCAGTGATCACTCCCAGTGGAGACCAGAGGGTCAGTGATCACTCCCAACAGAGAGCAGAGGGTCAGTGATCACTCCCAATGGGCCAGAGGGTCAGTGATCACTCCCAATGGGCCAGAGGGTCAGTGATCACTCCCAACAGAGAGCAGAGGGTCAGTGATCACTCCCAATGGGCCAGAGGGTCAGTGATCACTCCCAATGGGCCAGAGGGTCAATGATCACTCCCAACAGAGAGCAGAGGGTCAGTGATCACTCCCAACAGGATCAGAGGGTCAGTGATCACTCCCAATGGAGACCAGAGGGTCAGTGATCACTCCCATCAGGATCGGAGGGTCAGTGGTCACTCCCAACAGAGACCAGAGGGTCAGTGATCACTCCCAATGGAGACCAGAGGGTCAGTGATCACTCCCAACGGAGACCAGAGGGTCAGTGATCACTCCCAACGGAGACCAGAGGGTCAGTGATCACTCCCAACAGAGACCAGAGGGTGAGTGATCAATCCCAACAGAGACCAGAGGGTTAGTGATCACTCCCAACAGGATCACAGGGCCAGAGATCACTCCCAACAGAGACCAGAGGGTCAGTGATCACTCCCAACAGAGACCAGAGGGTCAGTGATCACTCCCAACAGGGCCAGAGGGTCAGCAATCACTCATAATGGAGACTTGAGGGTCAGTGATCACTCCCAACTTGGCCAAAGGGTCAGTGATCATTCGTAACACTCCTAACATGATCAGAGGGTCTGTGACCACTCCCAACAGGGCCAGAGAGTCAGTGATCACTCCCGCTGGAGACAAGAGGGTCAGTGATCACTCCCATCAGGATCAGAGGGTCAGTGATCACTCCCAACAGAGACCAGAGGGTCAGTGATCACTCCCATCAGGATCAGAGGGTCAGTGATCACTCCCAGCAGGATCAGAGGGTCAGTGATCACTCCCATCAGGATCAGAGGGTCAGTGATCACTCCCAGCAGAGACCAAATGGTCAGTGATCACTCCCATCAGGATCAGAGGGTCAGTGATCACTCCCAACAGAGACCAGAGGGTCAGTGATCACTCCCAACAGGATCAGAGTGTCAGTGATCACTCCCAATGGAGACCAGAGGGTCAGTGATCACTCCCAATGGAGACCAGAGGGTCAGTGATCACTCCCAACAGAGATCAGAGGGTCAGTGATCACACCCAATGGAGACCAGAGGGTCAGTGATCACTCCCAACCGGGGCAGATGTTCAGTGATCACTGCTAACAGGATCAGAGGGTCAGAGATGCTCCCAATGGAGCCCAGAGGGTCAGTGATCACACCCAACAGAGACCAGAGAGTCAGTGATCACTCCCAACAGAGGCCAGAGGGTCAGTGATCACTCCCAATGGAGACCAGAGGGTCAGTGATCACTCCCAATGGAGACCAGAGGGTCAGTGATCACTCCCAATGGAGACCAGAGGGTCAGTGGTCACTCCCAATGGAGACCAGAGGGTCAGTGGTCACTCCCAATGGAGACCAGAGGGTCAGTGATCACTCCCAATGGAGACCAGAGGGTCAGTGATCACTCCCAATGGAGACCAGAGGGTCAGTGGTCACTCCCAATGGAGACCAGAGGGTCAGTGATCACTCCCAACAGGATCAGAAGGTCAGTGATCACTCCCAACAGAGGCCAGGGGGTCAGTGATCACTCCCAACAGGATCAGAGGGTAGTGATCACTCCCAACAGAGACCAGAGGGTGAGTGATCACTCCCAATGGAGACCAGAGGGTCAGTGATCACTCCCAATGGAGACCAGAGGGTCAGTGGTCACTCCCAATGGAGACCAGAGGGTCAGTGATCACTCCCATCAGGATCAGAGGGTCAGTGATCACTCCCAACAGGATCAGAGGGTCAGTGATCACCCCCAACAGGATCAGACGGTCAGTGATCACTCCCATCAGGATCAGAGGGTCAGTGATCACTCCCAACAGAGAGCAGAGGGTCAGTGATCACTCCCAACAGGATCAGAGGGTCAGTGATCACTCCCAACAGGATCAGAGGGTCAGTGATCACTCCCAGCAGAGACCAGAGGGTTAGTGATCACTCCCAACAGAGACCAGAGGGTCAGTGATCACTCCCAACAGAGACCGGAGGGTCAGTGATCACTCCCAACAGAGACGAGAGGGTCAGTGATCACTCCCAATGGAGACCAGAGGGTCAGTGATCACTCCCAACAGGGCCAGAGGGTCAGTGATCACTCACAACGGAGACCAGAGGGTCAGTGATCACTCCCAACAGGATCAGAGGGTCAGTGATCACTCACAACGGAGACCAGAGGGTCAGTGATCACTCCCAATAGAGACCAGAGGGTGAGTGATCAATCCCTACAGAGACCAGAGGGTTAGTGATCACTCCCAACAGGATCACAGGGTCAGAGATCACTCCCAATGGAGACCAGAGGGTCAGTGATCACTCCCAACAGAGACCAGAGGGTCAGTGATCACTCCCAACAGGGCCAAAGGGTCAGTGATCACTCTTAACACTCCTAACATGATCAGAGGGTCATTGATCACTCCCAACAGGGCCAGAGGGTCAGTGATCACTCCCACTGGGGACGAGAGGGTCAGTGATCAGTTCCAGCCGAGACCGAACGGTCAGTGATCACTCCCATCAGGATTAGAGGGTCAGTGATCACTCCCATCAGGATTAGAGGGTCAGTGATCACTCCCAATGGAGACCCGAGGGTCAGTGATCACTCCCAATGGAGACCAGAGGGTCAGTGATCACTCCCAGCAGAGACCAAACGGTCAGTGATCACTCCCATCAGGATCAGAGGGTCAGTGATCACTCCCAACCGAGACCAGAGGGTCAGTGATCACTCACAACAGAGTCCAGAGGGTCAGTGATCACTCCCAACAGAGACCAGAGGGTCAGTGATCACTCCCAACAGAGACCAGAGGGTCAGTGATCACTCACAACAGAGTCCAGAGGGTCAGTGATCACTCCCAACAGAGACCAGAGGGTCAGTGATCACTCCCAACAGGATCAGAGGGTCAGTGATCACTCCCAACAGAGACCAAAGGGTCAGTGATCACTCCCAACAGAGACCAGAGGGTCAGTGATCAGTCCCAACAGGATCAGAGGGTCAGTGATCACTCCCAACAGGATCAGAGGGTCAGTGATCACTCCCAACAGGATCAGAGGGTCAGTGATCACTCCCAACAGAGACCAGAGGGTCAGTGATCACTCCCAACAGAGTCCAGAGGGTCAGTGATCACTCCCAATGGAGACCAGAGGGTCAGTGATCACTCCCAAAAGGATCAGAGGGTCAGTGATCACTCCCAACAGAGACCAGAGGGTCAGTGATCACTCCCAACAGAGACCAGAGGGTCAGTGATCACTCCCAATGGTGACCAGAGGGTCAGTGATCACTCCCAACAGAGACCAGAGGGTCAGTGATCACTCCCAACAGAGACCAGAGGGTCAGTGATCACTCCCAACAGAGTCCAGAGGGTCAGTGATCACTCCCAACAGAGACCAGAGGGTCAATGATCACTCCCAACAGAGACCAGAGTGTCAGTGATCACTCCCAACAGGATCAGAGGGTCAGTGATCACTCCCAACAGAGACCAAAGGGTCAGTGATCACTCCCAACAGAGACCAGAGGGTCAGTGATCACTCCCAACAGAGACCAGAGGGTCAGTGATCACTCCCAACAGGATCAGAGGGTCAGTGATCACTCCTAACAGAGACCAGAGGGTCAGTGATTACTCCCAACAGAGACCAGAGGGTCAGTGATCACTCCCAACAGGATCAGAGGGTCAGTGATCACTCCCAATGGAGACCAGAGGGTCAGTGATCACTCCTTAACAGGGCCAGAGGGTCAGTGATCACTCCCAACAGGGCCAGAGGATCAGTGACCACTTTCAACAGGGCCGGAGGGTTAGTGATCACTCCTAATGGAGACCAGAGGGTCAGTGATCACTCCCAATGGAGACCAGAGGGTCAGTGATCACTCTCAATGGGCCGGAGGGTCAGTGATCACTCCCAATGGAGACCATAGGGTCAGTGATCACTCCCAATGGAGACCAGAGGGTTGTTGATCACTCCCAACAGGATCAGAGGGTCAGTGATCACTCCCAATGGAGACCATAGGGTCAGTGATCACTCCCAATGGAGACCAGAGGGTTGTTGATCACTCCCAACAGGATCAGAGGGTCAGTGATCACTCCCAATGGAGACCATAGGGTCAGTGATCACTCCCAATGGAGACCAGAGGGTCAGTGATCACTCTCAATGGGCCGGAGGGTCAGTGATCACTCTCAATGGGCCGGAGGGTCAGTGATCACTCCCAAGGGGCCGGAGGGTCAGTGATCACTCCCAAGGGGCCGGAGGGTAAGTGATCGCTCCCAATGGGCCGGAGTGTAAGTGATCGCTCCCAATGGGCCGGAGGGTCAGTGATCACTCCTAAGGGGCCGGAGGGTAAGTGATCGCTCCCAATGGGCCGGAGGGTCAGTGATCACTCCTAAGGGGCCGGAGGGTAAGTGATCGCTCCCAAGGGGCCGGAGGGTAAGTGATCGCTCCCAATGGGCCGGAGGGTCAGTGATCACTCCCAACGGGTCGGAGGTTCAGAAATTGCTCCTGGCCGAGGTCAGCGGTCAGTGATCGCTCCTGGCAGAGGTCAGAGGGTCAGTAATTGCTCCCAGTGAAAGCCACTGTTCGTCCAAGTGTGAGTTCTGAGTCATGGAGGGACTGTTCGATGTTCTGAGATTCTGTGTAGTTGGACTGTACTTTGTGGTGTTCTTCAGTTTCTCAGCATTGTCTTTCTGGGTGGGTGGGAGGTGGGGAGGGTCTGATCCTACTGTTGCTGAGCATTTTTGTGAGTGAGGGGGGTTGGTTGCTGTCTTTTTCTGCACAGGAGGAGTTGCTATTGTCACTGTCGTTTTTCTGTTAGTGAGGGGGTTGGGGATTGTTCTTGTTGCAGTTTTTCTTCTGCGGGGAGCGTGTTAGGGATTGTAATGTTGCTGCATTTTTCTGCAGGGAGGGGCTTGGAGATTGTATTGCTGTTTTTCTTTTCTGCTGAGGAGGGGGTGGGAATTCTGGGGTCTGCCAGTTTTGTTTCTTTTACTTTTCATGCGTATTTCATGGCTATCTGGAGAAGACAGATATCAGAGCATACTTTGACAATAAAATGGACCTTGAAACTTCAACCTTGAGCGGGCTAGCTCAGGATTCTCATTTAGAGATCTCCATGCCTTTCACTAGTGTGCAGTGCTTAGTCGTGCACTGCATCAGGTCCATGCTAACTACCTGCCACTGCCTACCTCCCAACAGCGCAGAAAAAGGATTTACCTGAGTCTCTGTCCACTACTGACCAAGTGGTCCTCTTCCAGCAGTTGCTGTTAATTCATAGACCATAAGACCATAAGATATCGGAACAGAATTAGGCCATTTTGGCCCATTGAGTCTGCTCCACCATTTCATCGTGGCCAACCTAATTTTCCTCTCAGCTCCAATCTCCTGCCTTCTCCCTGTGCCCCTTCATGCCATGACCAATCAAGAATCTATCAACTTCTGTCTTAAACATACATAAATACTTGGCCTCCACAGCTGCCCATGGCAATGAATTCCACAGATTCACCATTTTCTGGCTAAAGAAATTCCTCATCCCCGTTCTAAAAGGACCAGCGTCTGTTCTGAGGATGTCCTCTGGTCTTAGATTCTCCAACCATAGGAAACATCCTCTCCACCTCCACTCTATCAAGACCTTTCACTATTTGATAGGTTTCAATGAGTTCACCCCTCATTCTTCTAAATTCTAGTAAATACAGGCCCAGAGCCATCAAATGCTCTTCATCTGACAAGCCATTAAATCCTGGAATCATTTTCATGAACCTCCTTTGAACCTTCTCCAGTTTCAGCACATCCTTTCTAAAATAAGGGGCCCAAAATTGCTCACAATACTCCAAGTGAGGCCTCAGCAGTGCTTTATAAAGCCTCAACATTACAGCCTTGTTTTTATATTCTAGTCCTCTTGAAATAAATGCTAACATTGCATTTGCCTTCCTCACCATAGACTCAAGCAGCAAATTAACCTTTAGGGATCCTGCACAAGGACTCTCAAGTCCCTTTGCACCTCAATTTAAACAATAGACAATAGACAGTGGGTGCCGGAGTAGGCCGTTCGGCCCTTCTAGCCAGCACCGCCATTCACTGTGATCATGGCTGATCATACACAATCAGTACCCCGTTCCTGCCCTCTCCCCATATCCCTTGACCCCACTATCTATAAGAGCTCTATCTAACTCTCTCTTGAATGCATCCAGAGACTTGGCCTCCACTGCCTTCTGGGGCAGAGCATTCCACATATCCACCACTCTCTGGGTGAAAAAGTTTTTCCGCATCTCTGTTCTAAATGGCCTACCCCTTATTCTTAAACTGTGGCCTCTAGTTCTGGACTCACCCAAAAGCTGAACATGCTTCCTGCCTCCAGTGTGTCCAATCCCTTAATAATCTTATATATTTCAATCAGATCCCTTCTCATCCTTCTAAATTCCAGTGTGTACAAGCCCAGTCGCTCCAATCTTTCAACATATGACAGTCCCACCATTCTGGGAATTAACCTTGTGAACCTACGCTGCACTCCCTCAATAGTAAGAACGTCCTTCCTCAAATTTGGAGACCAAAACTGCACACAATTCTCCAGGTAGGGTTGCACCAGGGCCCTGTACAGCTGCAGAAGGACCTCTTTACTCCTATACTCAATTCCTCTTGTTATAAAGGCTAGCATGCCATTAGCTTTCTTCACTGCCTGCTGTACCTGCATGCTTGCTTTCGTTGACTGGTGTACAAGAACACCTAGATCTCGTTGTACTTCCCCTTTTCCTAACTTGACTCCATTTAGATAGTAATCTGCCTTCCTGTTCTTGCCACCAAAGTGGATAACCTCACATTTATCCACATTAAACTGTATCTGCCATACATTTGCCCACTCACCCAACCTGTCCAAGTCACCCTGCATTCTTATAACATCCTCCTGACATTTCACACTGCCACCCAGCTTTGTGTCATCAGCAAATTTGATAATGTTACTTTTAATCCCTTCATCTAAATCATTATTGTATATTGTAAACAGCTGCGGTCCCAGCACCGAACCTTGCGGTACCCCATTGGTCACAGCCTGCCATTCCAAAAGGGACCCGTTAATCGCTACTCTTTGTTTCCTGTCAGCCAGCCAATTTTCAATCCATGTCAGTACTCTGCCCCCAATACCATGTGCCCTAATTTTGCCCACTAATCTCCTATGTGGGACTTTATCAAAAGCTTTCTGGAAGTCCAGGTACATTACATCCACTGGCTCTCCCTTGCCCATTTTCATAGTTACATAATTTTCATAATTTTTTGTATTTTCTCTCAATTTAGAAAATAATCAGTCCTTTCATTTCTTCTACCAAAGTGCTTAAACATACACTTCTCGACACTGTATTCCATCTGCAATTTCTTTGCCCATTCTTCTAATCTAAGTCCTTCTGTAGCCTCTCTACTTCCTCAAAACTACTTGTCCTTCCACCTATCTTCATCACCTGCAAACTTTGCAACAAGGCTATCAATTCCGTCATCCAAATCATTGACATATAATATAAAAAGAATTGGTCCCAACATAGACCCCTGTGTATCACCACTAGTCACTGGCATCAGCCAGAAAAGGCTCCCTTTATTCCCACTCTTTGCCTCTTTCCGATCAGCCACTGCTTTATCCATGCTAGAATCTTCCCTGCAAAACCAAGGGCCCGGCCCATAGCTCATGAATCAGCCTCATATGTGGCAACTTGTCAAAGGCCTTCTGAAAATCCAAGTACACAATATCAAACAATTCTCCTTTGTCTGTCCTGCCTGTTAATTCTTCAAAGAATTCCAACAGATTTGTCAAACAAGATTTTCCCTTGAGGAAACCATGCTGACTACGGTCTATTTAATCATGTACCTCCAATTACCCTGAGACCTCATTTTAATAATTGACTCCAACATCTTCCCAACAACTGAGGTCAGACCACTAACCTATAGTTTCCTTTCTTCTGCCTCTCTCTCTCTTCTTGAATAGGGGAGTGACATTTGCAATTTTCCATTCTTCAGGAACCATTCCAGAATCTGGTGAAAGATCATTACTAATGCCTCCATGATCTCTTCAGCCACTTTTTTTCAGAATTCTGAGGTGTGCTCCATCTAGTCCAGGTGACCTTCAGACCTCTCAGATTCCCAGGAACCTTCTCCCTAGTTATGGTAACTTCACACACTTCATGCCCCTGACACCTGGAACTTCCACCACACTGCTAGTGTCTTCCACAGTGAAGAATGATGCTAAATACTTATTCAGTTCCTCTGTTATTTTGTTATTCCCCCTCCCCCATTATTACTCTCCAGTAGTTTTTCAGTGGTCTGATATCCACTCTTGCCTTTCTTTTACACATTATGTATGTGAATAAACTTCTGGTATCTTCTTCATTATTATTGACTAGCTTACTTTAGTAGTCCATCTTTACCATCTTAATGGCTGTTGTGTTGCCTTCTATTAGTCTCTAACTCTTCACTAATTTTTGCTCTATTATATACCCTCTCTTTGGCTTTTATGTTGGATTTGACTTCTCTTGTTAGCCACGGTTGTGTCATCTTTCCTTCAGCATATTTCTTCTTTGGAATGTCCATATCCTGCACCTACCAAATTGCTTCCAGAAATTCCATTCATTGCTGCTCTGCCATCATCCCCACCAGTGTTCTTTTCCAATCAATTCTGGCCAACTCCTCTCTCATGCCTCTGTAATTCACTTTGCTCCACTGTAACACTTATACATCTGACTTTGGCTTCTCCTTCTCAAATTTCAGGGTGAATTTAATCATATTATAATCACATTCCCTTAGCATTCTTTAACCTTAAGCTCTCTAACTAAAACTGGTTCATTGCACAACACCCAATCCAGAGCAGCTGATCCTCTAGTTGGCTCCACCATGACACGTTCTGAAAAGCCATTTCATAGGCACTCTAGAACTTCTCCTTGCTGTAATCCAGCACCAACCTGATTTTCCCAATCTCCTCATATATTGAAGTCCCCTATGACTATTGTAGCAGTAAACTATTTGTAGACCACATCCTTACTACTGTTTGGGGGTCTATATACAACTCCCAACTGGGCCTTTTTATCCTTTCAATTCCTTAGCTCTATTCACAATGATTCCCTGGAATTATTAAATGTTGCTGTTGTTTTGGTGTTGTGGTGTTTTATTCCACTGGGTATAAAACTCCTGCAACCAAGTTAATTTGGACATCGATCTGTTTCATTCAGTTTGAAAGTCTCTGGGGCATGCTAGTGAAAGTAGAAGCAAATGCAAGAGTAATTACTCAGTTGTTTCTATTGTTTCAAGATGATATGATCTTGAAATCAGCTCTTCTTTCAGAAGCATCAGTGTTTTTATTCGTGGTAATGATATTCAAATCATAAGAATTTATGGGACCATTTCTCTGTGTGCATAATTCTATCCAGGGAGATTCTTTTTTACCTTAACGTTTTCTTTCTTTTCTTTAAATATTCATGCAGGGCTTAAGTTGCAGTTGGGATTTTAAGATTGTTTCGGAAGTCATCTTTGTGCATCCAACACACATGGTAAGTGATACTCAATTAATTTGAGCTGAGCCATTGCCATCTGGATCAAAGGCTATCAATTTGAATGAAAGTGGCAGCAGGAAGTATCTTTGGAATTCTAGCTAAGGTAGAGGCCAAGGCCTCTTCTTGTGCTAGGATGAGGCCACCTTCAGGGAGGAGGAGCAACATTTTGTATTCTGTCTGCATAATCTCCATCTTGATGGCATGAATATCAATTTCTCCATCTGGTAAAAAAACATTCCTTCCTCATCCTCCCCTATTCTGTTCCCCACTCTAGCCTCTTGCCTCTTCTCACCTGCCTATCATCTGGGTCCCCTCTTCCTTCCCTTTCTCCCATGGTCTACTCTCTTTTCCTATCATATTCCTTCTTCTCCAGCCCTTTATTTTTCCTACGCACCTGGTCTCAGCTATTACCTTCTAGCTATTCACCTTCCCCTCCACCCACCTTTATATTCTCATGTCTTCTGCCTTCCTTTCCAGTCCTGAAGAAGGGTCTTGACTTGAAATGTTGACTCCTTAATCCATCCATAGATGCTGCCTGACCTGCTGAGTTCCTCCAGTGTTTTGTGTGTGTTGTTCTGGCTAAGGTTAATCAAACGTCTTTCTTTCTGAAATTAAAATACCAGTCAGATGAAGGGCTTCAGTTCAATGAATGTGATCTACTTACTAAGAGATACAGTGCGGAGTGGGCCCTCCTGCCCTTTGAGCTATGCTGCCACCAACCCTCCAATGTAACCCTAGCCTAATCATGGGACAATTTACTATGACCAGTTAACCTACCCACGGCAAAGTCTTTGGATTGTGGGAGGAAACTGGAGTGCTGGAGGAAACCCTCACGTTCCATGGGGAAGATGTGCAGGCTCCTGAGAGATGATATCAGATCTGAATCCAAACTCTGATGCCCCAAGCTGTAATAAGGTCGCACTAACCGCTACACTACCACGACAACCAATTATTGGTTAGAGGGAAGACGAGACCTTTTCTTGTTTTGATGAGAATTCATTGACTTGAAACATTCACCCTGTTTCTCTCTCCAAAGGTGTTGCCTGAGCTGTGAATCCTTCTGAGTAATGCCGTTTTTGTTTTGGATTTTCAGCATCAACATTTTATCCATACAGACACCTTCTCTTAACTAGCCTTATCACCATCCTATCCAAGCAATTAGCAAGACAGTTCAAAGGTTCATTTTTTATAAAAATACACAACTCTCAGATTCATCTTCTCCAGATAGCCACAAAACAAAGAAACCATGGAAGTCAGTTCAAAGAGAAACAGCAAATTCTCCATAAAAGAGAACAGCAACATGATCATCAGCCCTCCCCAAATCCCCCCCAGCACAAAAAACAACAAGAAAGAACGGGCATAAACAGAGAAGGTAAAAACCATGCGAATGAAAAAGTCCATCGCCCATAGTGTAATGTATAAACACAGATGCTCAGTAACATCCTCCAACATCATTGAAAGAGAGCGATACCATTTGAATGCAGAGGCCTACCCTCTAGCCACAGCGAAAGGCCACCAGACAGTCTCCTTCCTAACAGCACAGCTCTACGGTGATTGTAATGTTGCTGCACTCCACCCTGCACAACTGAATTGACTTATACATCTGAAAATGCCCATGTTGGATGAACTTTATCATTGCCAAAGCATTGATATGTCACAGAGCAACCTAAATAATTTAGATATTAATTCTATGGGAAAAGATGGAATATTAATGGACAAAATAGTTTTTTCTCTGTGTTAAGCATGAACTAACCTGCAAGTGACTTAGAATGCAGTATATTTCAGGCCCAGTCATGCCGCAGGTGGAGGAAGTGGAGAGCTGACTGCTGCGACCCACAAGCAAGTCTCCAAGAGATGGGTAACAGGAGCCAACATTGCAATCATCCTCAGAGAAAGCGATGTTTATCAACGCTGTAATACAGATATGGATAAATACATTAAGTTTCTCTTCACCTTATTCCTGTTCATGCTCTGAATGCAATTTCCATAGACACGGTAACATCAGGTTACTTCTGGTAACACAGTTTGGTTTTACATTTCCCTGCTAGCATTCATCTCCAATTTTGATTGTCTTTCATGCTTTTAACAACTTCTGGGGCCTTGCTCTTCTCAGTCTTTCCTACAGCCTTCTCAATGTCTTGATATCCCTACAGTTTTGGTCACTTGTAAATCCACTCCTCAAGATGTGACTTCTAGCACTATTTAAATGATCATCCCACCCACAGTGTGGAGG
Source organism: Hypanus sabinus (assembly GCF_030144855.1). Lineage (NCBI taxonomy): Eukaryota > Metazoa > Chordata > Chondrichthyes > Myliobatiformes > Dasyatidae > Hypanus > Hypanus sabinus. The sequence continues at coordinate 43,991,842 of NC_082718.1, forward strand.
AATTGGCTTCCTAGCTCCTTGCTGCTTCTATTTAAAATCCCTTATGGGTTTGGTATTTAATATACTTACATGTAACTGTCATGGTCCGGTCTGTGAAATCTGCATTCTGGTTCACGGTCCTTATTCCAGGTTTTCTGGGTTTCCCCAGTTTCTGTTGAGGCAGCTGATTCTCGTTTGGGCTGGCTTCATAAATAGCTTCAGGATTCAGCCTGGGATTGTTCCTGTCCAAACCCCCTGCCTGGAGCCTCACCCTGCTTGGAACTACCTCTCTGTGTCCATGCCTTCGCTAGGTAGGTCTGGCCATTTTGTCACTACCTAGTGTTGGGAATTGTCTCGTTATGTTCTGTGTGATGAGTCCCGGCCCTACGTCCTGTACCCAAGGAGGGGCCCCGGCTCTGTGTTCTGTGTGATGAGTCCCGGCCCTATGTCCTGTACCCAAGGAGGGGCCCCGGCTCTGTGTTCTGTGTGATGAGTCCCGGCCCTATGTCCTGTACCCAAGGAGGGGCCCCGGCTCTGTGTTCTGTGTGATGAGTCCCGGCCCTATGTCCTGTACCCAAGGAGGGGCCCCGGCTCTGTGTTCTGTGTGATGAGTCCCGGCCCTATGTCCTGTACCCAAGGAGGGGCCCCGGCTCTGTGTTCTGTGTGATGAGTCCTGGCCCTATGTCCTGTACCCAAGGAGGGGTCCCGGCTCTGTGTTCTGTGTGATGAGTCCTGGCCCTACGTCCTGTACCCAAGGAGGGGTCCTGGCTCAGTGTTCTGTGTGATGAGTCCCGGCCCTACGTCCTGTACCCAAGGAGGGGCCCCGGCTCTGTGTTCTGTGTGATGAGTCCCGGCCCTATGTCCTGTTCCCAAGGAGGGGTCCCTGTTCTGTGTGATGAGTCCTGGCCCTATGTCCTGTACCCAAGGAGGGGCCCCGGCTCTGTGTGATGAGTCCCGGCCCTATGTCCTGTTCCCAAGGAGGGGTCCCTGTTCTGTGTGATGAGTCCCGGCCCTATGTCCTGTACCCAAGGAGGGGCCCCGGCTCTGTGTGATGAGTCCCGGCCCTATGTCCTGTTCCCAAGGAGGGGTCCCTGTTCTGTGTGATGAGTCCCGGCCCTATGTCCTGTTCCCAAGGAGGGGTCCCTGTTCTGTGTGATGAGTCCCGGCCCTATGTCCTGTACCCAAGGAGGGGTCCCTGTTCTGTGTGATGAGTCCCGGCCCTATGTCCTGTACCCAAGGAGGGGTCCCTGTTCTGTGTGATGAGTCCCGGCCCTATGTCCTGTACCCAAGGAGGGGCCCCGGCTCTGTGTTCTGTGTGATGAGTCCCGGCCCTATGTCCTGTACCCAAGGAGGGGCCCCGGCTCTGTGTTCTGTGTGATGAGTCCCGGCCCTATGTCCTGTACCCAAGGAGGGGCCCCGGCTCTGTGTTCTGTGTGATGAGTCCCGGCCCTATGTCCTGTACCCAAGGAGGGGTCCGGTCTCTGTGTTCTGTGTGATGAGTCCCGGCACTACGTCCTGTACCCAAGGAGGGGTCCCGGCTCTGTGTTCCATGTTCCTGTCTCTTCCTTGACCAGTGCTCTGGGTTCTCGTCATGTCCATGTGTCTCACCCAGCCCAGAAGTACCTTGCCCAGCCTGGTGCTGGGATTCCCTCATCCTGTGTTTGGGTTCCCCTTGTCCTGTCCAGGAGTCTCGCGTCCAGTCCTGTGCCTCTCCTCGTCCTTTAGCCTCGTCTTGTCCTCACCTGGTTCTGGAGTCCGAGCCCGAGACAAGACCCAGGTTCTGGGTCCTTGTCCAGTCTCCAGCTCAGAGTCCAAACCCAGGCTTCTGGTTCCCAGTTCCACATCCTGTTTCTGCTATCCTGGTCAAGCCCTAGCCCAGGCCTGGAATCCTTGTCCCGCCCGGGGCCTGTATCATGTCCGGTGTCCTTTCTTTCCCATTTTCCTTGCTTCCTTCTCATGCCTAGTCCTGTTCCTGGTACTTCAGTGTCTATGTCTTGCTTTTGGGTCCACTTCAACATTATGACAGTAACTTGATGTGAATCAGCACTCTGTGAATTAAAGTTGCTTCCCTTCCAAATGTTTCTACTGATTAAATCTGACCATGGGCTTCTGTCCTCCCCTATCAGATTCCTCCTTCTCCAGTCCTTTACCTCTTTCACCAATCAACTTCCCAGCCCTTTACTTCACCTGGTTTCACTTGTCACCTGCTACCCAGTACTGCTTCCTCCCCTCCCACCACCTTCTTACTCTGGCTTCTCCCCTTCCTTTCCAGTCTTGATGAAGGATCTCGGCCCAAACCATCTTTTTCAAAGGTGCTGCCTGGCCTGTTGAGTTCCTCCGGCATACTGTCTGTGCTGGTTAAATCTGAGTGACAGGTCTTATAAAGCAAGGAGTTTAGACAAACAAGTTACATAATAAAACATGGCTCAGCTTGTCCAGAACACAGGCATTTTCCTGCTAACAAACTTCAATGTAAGGTTGTGAAAGCCCTTTTGTAATTAGCAGCATTCAGCTGAACTGCTGCCTCAGTCATTAAACAGCTTTCTTCTGAGTTTTGCAGTGCCCTGTTAGGTTGTCTGATCATGTAAATTTCACTGATATCTAATGACTCTTGCTAGTTAAAGTTGAAAGTCTGAAACAGGAATTAACCATGTTACCACTGGATGGCTTCTGTTTAAATTTTTTTCTGACTGAGGTAGTTGAACGGTGAGCTAAATCACACATCAGAAACACAAACCTAAGAGTGTATAATTTCTTAAATAACAAACAGTCTGCTGGAGGAGGTCGGGGCTGAGCAGCATCAGCAGGAGAAAAGGGATTGTCAAAGTTTTGGGTCGAACCCTTGCATCAGGACTGTAATTTCATTATGCCTTTATAATAGCGATTACAACAAAATTATAGCATTGGTTATAAATCTACTTATAGCAATCTGAAAGCAGTAGGAAGAACATTATACAAATGCGGATTTTAAAATTTTCTTTTATTGACACCATTGGAGATAGGAGACTGGAAGTTTATTCCCAAACAAAGTGATCCTACAGCTGAATATTGGCTTGGTCCAGTGGACCAAAGACATAGTGGCTGAATTAGACCATTTGGCCCACTGTCTGCTCCACTGTTCGATCATGGCTGATTGTGCAATTAGATCCTGGATTTCCTCATTTGCAGACTCCACTCGGTTTGGATTCCACATCACCTCCATGATCTCCATCAGCACAGAAGCACCACAGGGATGTATACTTAGCCCCCTGCTCTACTCGCTTTACACCTATGACTGTGTGGCCAAGTACAGCTCCAACACCATATACAAGTTTGCTGATGACACTGCTTTTGTGGGCTGTATCAAAGGTGGCGATGAACCAACATACAGGAGAGAGAATGAAAATCTGGCTGAGTGGTGTAATAACAACAATCTCTCACTCAATGTCAACAAGATCAAGGAACTGATTGTAGACTTCCAGAGAGAGAATCCAGAGGTGCATGAGCCAGTACTGATCGGAAGATCAGAGGTGGAGAGGGTCTGTAACTTTAAATTCCTGAGAGTCACTATCTCAGAGGACCAGTCCTGCATACATTGCATAACTGTAATAGCAAAGGAAGCACAGCAGTGCCTCTGCTTCCTCGGGAGTCTGTGGGGATTCAGCACGCCATCAAAAACCTTGTCAAACTTCTAGAGATGTGGTGGATTTGACCCAGTACATCAGGGGTAAAGCCCTCCCATGCATTGAGCACATCTACAGCAACGTTTCACATAGAAAAGCAGCATCCATCATCAAAGATCCTCACCACCCAGGCCATGCTCTTTTCTCACTGCTGCCACCAGGTAAAAGGTACAAAAGCCTCAGGACTCACACCACCAGGTTCAAAAACAGTTACTACCCCTCAACCATCAGGCTCTTGAACCAAAGGGGATAACTACATTTTTTTTGTGTTCCCATAACTGGTGGGTCTCACTTTAAGGACTCTTTGTCTTGTTGTTTTGTACTATCATTATTTATTTATATTTGCACTTGCACAGTTTGTTGTTCATTGATCCTGTTTACAGTTACTGTTCTATAGATTTGCTAAGCATGCCCGCAGGAAAAAGAATCCCAGGGTTGTATGTGGTGACATGTATGGACTCCGATAATAAATTTTACTTTGAACTTTGATTTATTTTCCCTTTCAATCTCATTCTCCTGTCTTCTCACTGTAACCCTTGATGCCCCTCCTCATCTAGAACCTATCAACATCTGCTTTAAGTATACCCATTGACTTGGCAACCAGAGCCATTTGTGGACAATGAATGCCACAGATTAATCACCCTCTGGCTACAGAAATTCTTCCTCATCTCTGTTCTAATGAGGCATCTTTCTATTCTGTGGCTGTGTTGTCTGACCCTAGGCTCTCCAATTTTTGGAAAGATCTTCTCCACATCCGCTCTATTCAGGCCTTTCAATATTTGCTAGGTTTAATGAGATTCCCCCTCACTCTTCTAAAATCCAGTATGTACAGTCCCAGAGTCATATGTTAACCCCTTCATTCCTAGTTTCTTTCTTGTAAAACTCCTCTTGACCCCCTCCAATGCCTGTACATTCTTTCTTAGACATCAGGCTCAAAACTGCTCCCAATACTCCAAATGTGGTCTGACCAATGCCACATAAAGCTTTAGCATTACATTACTGCTCTTATATTCTAGTCCCCTTGAAATGAATGCTGACATTGCATTTGCCTTCCTTACTGCTGACTAAGGCTGGAAATTAAACTTTTGGGCAAAAATTTTGTTCTAATACTTATTTTTCCCCCAATAGAACTTAATCAACTAATCTAAACAATAGCGTAACATGCAAGGTTGTTTACAATGAGATTTCAAACCATACAGTTTTGTTCTTGTTTATTTGCAGAATAGCCAGCTTTTACTGACCACTGAAACCATGATAATGAAAATGACACCTTATATTTCATCTGGGTAGCCTCCAACCCGATGGCATGAATGTCAATTTCTCCTTCTGGTAAAAAAATAATTTTCCTCTTCTTGCCCCTCCTCTTCTATTCCCCACTCTGGCTTCTTACCTCTTCACCTGCCTATTTCCTCCCCTTGGGTCCCCCTCCACCTTCCCTTTCTCCTATGGTCCACTCTCCTTTCCTATCAGAATACCTCCTCTCCAGCCCTTTATCTTTTCTACCCACCTGGCTTCACCTATCACCTTTCAGCTATCCTCCTTCCCCTCTCCCCCACCTTTTTGATCTGGCATCTTCCCCCTTCCGTTCCAGTCCCGAAGAAGGGTCTAGGCCTGAAACATTGACTCTTTATTCATTCATAGATGCTGCCTGTCTGCTGAGTTCCTCCAGCTTTTTGTGTGTGTTGCTTTGGATGTCCACCATCTGCAGAATTTCTCATGTGTATAACTTGCAGCCTTTATCTTTGGCTTTCCTCAGGCCTTTGACCTCCCTTGACCCAAAGTAAAACCTCTGATGTGAAACTTGATTCCTTTATCCATGGAGATTGCTGTCAGCTGCCTGGCCTCAGGAATATCTCGGGCTGCTCCAGCCGACCTTCCTGGCCTCAGGAATATCGCGGGCTGCTCCAGCCGACCTCCCTGGCCTCAGGAATATCGTGGGCTGCTCCAGCCGACCTTCCTGGCCTCAGGAATATCGCGGGCTGCTCCAGCCGACCTTCCTGGCCTCAGGAATATGGCGGGCTGCTCCAGCCGATCTGCACAGTATCTCACAGCTCATTACTCACTCGTTCTTTAGGGAGGGCATCCAAACCTCAAGGGGAGAAATATCATAAAAATATTTATACTGAGATTCGATAACTACAAACATAAAACAATACTTGAAAAATGAAAAACATGGAAATATGAAACATAATTTTAAGGTGGCATGGTAGGTTAGCACTTAACGTGATGTTGTTACAGCGCCAGCTGTAAGATCGAGGTTAAATTCCTGCTGCTGTCTGAGAGGAGTCTGTCTGTTCTCCCTGACTGCATGGTTTCCTCCAGGCAAGCTGGTTTCCTCCCACATTTCAAAGGCATACGATTAAGGCTACTGAGATGTGGGCCTGCTTTACTGGCGCCAGAAGCGTGCCGACGCTTGTGGGCTACCCAGTACAATCCTCACCAACGCAAATGATGCCTTTCACAGTACATTTTGATGCACGGGTAACATAAAACTACTTCTGAAAATGTCTTTTAAATGAGGTACAAGAGGTTGTTTGGCAGCAATTAAGACTGTTAAAAGAGACTGACGTTGGCATGGAGAAATCCTCATTCATTTGGCTAATTTGCTCCACAACTGAGTTCAGTAGGGTAAGAGTGACTCTGTGGGTGAGATGTCATTACTGGGAAGCTTATGGAGAAATAGCACATTGTGGATGACTGGATGTAGATTTGCAGGGATGTTGTGTTTGAGAGTGTGTATCACTATCAACATTATCACTTTTGGCTTCCACTTCCCTAACTCTAATCTCTCCAGTCCAACATCTCTCCTGTCTCTCCACAAACCTCCATCTCTTGCCTGTTGAACATCCCTGAGTTTCAATCTCAGCCGCTTGTACTGTGACTTCACTGCTTGAATTCTCTGTTAGTGTATGCTCTCCAGTTCTCTCTCCTCTTTATCACTTTAATCAGGTTTTGGCCATCTATCCTAACATCTCCTTCAATAGCTAAATGACAGATTGTAGCGGTGTGCTACAAACAGCGCTAAAATTACGACACGGAGTCGGTAACTGCAGTCGAAGGAAAAACTTTATTCGAAAACTTCAGCCTCACTTTTAAGCCTCTGTCAACCGGCCCCCCATGGCGAAGAGGCTCCAAAGCTCTGTGCTCGCAAACCCCCGTAGGCTATCTAATTGTGAGTCGGTTCGCATACGCTAGGAAATGAGCCGCCACATAACCCCCCCCCAGAACCGGCGATACACCCCCCAATGTCCACAGCCTGGGCCAGAACCTGCTTGGGAGGTCGGCCTCTGCGCCGAGGCGCCGGAAACTCGGCCGGTTGCGCCAGGTCCACATGGGCCGGCTTGAGGCGGTCCACCGTGAAAACCTCCTCCTTCCCCCCAACGTCCAGCACAAACGTGGACCCGTTGTTCCGGAGCACCGTAAACAGCCCCTCGTATGGCCGCTGCAGCGGTGGCCGATGCCCGCCCCTTCGTACAAACACAAACTTACAGTTCCGTAGGTCTTTGGGTACGCAGGTCGGGTGCCGCCCATGCTGTGAAGTGGGTATGGGGGCCAGGTTACCGAGCTTCTCGCGAAGTCTGCCCAGGACTGCAGCGGGTTCTTCCTCTTGCCCCCTCGGGGCTGGTAGGAACTCCCCGGGGACGGCCAGGGGCGCGCCGTATACCAACTCGGCCGACGAGGCGTGCAGGTCGTCCTTGGGCGCTGTGCGGATGCCGAGAAGGACCCAGGGAAGCTCGTCCGCCCAGTTGGCTCCTCGCAGGCGGGCCATGAGGGCCGACTTCAGGTGACGGTGGAAACGCTCCACTAGCCCGTTCGACTGTGGGTGGTAGGCAGTGGTGTGGTGCAGCTGAGTCCCCAAAAGGCTGGCCATAGCTGACCACAGGCTGGAGGTGAACTGGGCGCCTCTGTCGGAGGTAATGTGGGCTGGTACACCAAAGCGGGATATCCAGGTGGCGATCAGGGCTCGGGCGCAAGATTCGGAGGTGGTGTCGGTGAGCGGGACCGCCTCTGGCCATCTTGTGAACCGGTCCACGATAGTCAGGAGGTAACGCGCTCCGCGCGACACTGGCAGGGGGCCCACGATATCCACATGAATGTGGTCGAAACGCCGGTGGGCGGGATGGAACTGCTGCGGTGGGGCTTTGGTGTGCCGCTGAACCTTGGCCGTCTGGCAGTGCATGCACGTCCTGGCCCATTCACTGACCTGTTTGCGGAGTCCGTGCCAAACGAACCTGCTGGAAACCATCCGGACAGTTGTCCGGATGGAGGGATGCGCCAAGTTATGAATGGAGTCGAAAACACGTCGCCGCCAGGCTGCGGGGACGACCGGACGGGGCTGGTTGGTGGCGACGTCACAGAGTAGGGTCCTCTCACCTGGGCCCACGGGGAGGTCCTGGAGCTGCAAACCAGAGACTGCAGTCCTGTAACTCGGAATCTCCTCATCTACCTGCTGTGCCTCTGCCAGTGCCTCAAAGTCTACCCCTTGGGAAAGGGCATGAACGGTAGGGCGAGAGAGCGCATCCGCCACGACATTGTCCTTACCCGAGACGTGCCGGACATCCGTTGTGTATTCAGAGATGTAGGACAGGTGGCGTTGCTGGCGGGATGACCAGGGGTCGGATGCTTTCGTAAACGCAAAGGTAAGCGGTTTGTGGTCCGTGAACGCGGTGAAGGGCCGACCTTCTAGGAAGTACCTGAAATGCCGGATTGCCAGGTAGAGCGCCAACAGTTCCCGGTCAAAAGCACTGTACTTGAGCTCGGGTGGCCGCAGGTGTTTGCTGAAAAACGCCAGGGGTTGCCAGCGACCTGCGATGAGCTGCTCCAGCACCCCACCGACTGCCGTGTTTGATGCGTCCACTGTGAGGGCGGTAGGGGTGTCCATTCTGGGATGTACTAGCATTGCGGCGTCAGCCAAAGCTTCCTTCGTTTGAACGAAAGCGGCGGCGGACTCCTCGTCCCAGGTAATGTCCTTGCTCGGACCCGACATCAGGGCGAACAGGGGGCGCATGATCCGGGCAGCTGAAGGGAGGAAGCGGCGGTAGAAATTGACCATACCTACGAATTCCTGAAGGCCTTTGACCGTGGTGGGTCGGGGGAAGTGGCGGACCGCATCTACCTTAGCGGGCAGAGGGGTTGCCCCGTCTTTAGTAATCCTGTGGCCCAGGAAGTCAATGGTATCAAGTCCGAACTGGCATTTGGCAGGGTTGATTGTAAGACCGTACTCACTCAGTCGGGCGCAGAGTTGACGGAGGTGGGACAGATGCTCCTGACGACTGCCGCTGGCTATGAGGATGTCATCCAAATAGATGAACGCGAAGTCCAGGTCCCGTCCCACCGCGTCCATTAACCGCTGGAACGTCTGTGCGGCATTCTTCAGGCCGAACGGCATGCGGAGGAACTCGAAGAGGCCAAACGGGGTGATGAGAGCCGTCTTGGGGACGTCGTCAGGATGCATCGGGATTTGATGGTACCCTCGGACAAGGTCGACCTTGGAGAAGATCCGGGCGCCGTGCAGGTTTGCTGCAAAGTCCTGAATGTGCGGCACAGGGTAGCGGTCCGGTGTGGTAGCCTCGTTCAGCCTGCGGTAGTCGCCGCACGGTCTCCAGCCCCCCGTCGCTTTGGGCACCATGTGCAGGGGGGAAGCCCAGGGGCTGTCGGACCGCCGGATGATCCCCAATTCCTCCATTCTCTGGAACTCCTCCTTCGCCAGTCGGAGCTTGTCCGGGGGAAGCCGCCGAGCACGGGCATGGAGGGGTGGTCCCTGTGTCGGGATGTGGTGCTGTACGCCGTGCCTGGGCATGGCTGCTGTGAACTGCGGTGCCAGAACCGATGGGAACTCCGCCAGGACCCTGGTGAAGTCGTTGTCGGACAGCGTGATGGAGCCGAGGTGAGGGGCTGGCAACTGGGCCGCGCCCAGGGAGAACGTCTGAAAGGTCTGGGCGTGTACCAGTCTCTTCCTGGGCAGGTCAACCAGCAGGCTGTGAGCTCGCAAAAAATCCGCACCCAGAAGCGGTTGGGCTACGGCGGCCAGTGTGAAGTCCCACGTGAACTGGCTGGGGCCGAACTGTAGCTGCACCTGACGGGTGCCATAGGTCCTTACTGTGCTGCCATTCACGGCCCTCAGGGGGGGACCCGGTGCCCTGCTGCGAGTGTCGTAACTTGTCGGAGGTAAAACGCTGACCTCAGCCCCAGTATCGACCAAAAACCGGCGTCCCGACCTTCTATCCCACACATACAGGAGGCTATCCCGATGGCCAGCCGCCGTAGCCATCAGCGGCGGCTGGCCCTGGCGTTTCCCGGGAACTTGCAGGGCGGGCGGCAACGGCGGGCTTCTGCGCCCCACCGCTGGTGGTAGAAGCACCAGTGGTCATTGGGCCGGGGGTTAGTGGGCTCTGCGGCCGGGCCTGGACTGGTTTGCTGCCGGGGGCGTGGCTGGGTGATCTGTGCGATGGACGCCCCGCTCACCTTTTTGGCGTTCCACAGCAAGTCCGCCCGGGCTGCCACCTTCCGGGGGTCACTGAAATCCGCGTCGGACAGCAGCAGGCGTATGTCCTCGGGCAGCTGCTCCAGGAATGCCTGCTCAAACATGAGGCCTGTGTGTCCCTCGGCCAGAGACAACATCTCATTCATTAAAGCCGATGGAGGTCTGTCGCCCAAGCCATCCAGGTGCAGTAAACGGGCAGCCCGCTCGCGCCGTGAGAGTCCGAAAGTCCTGAGGAGCAGGGCTTTGAATTCCGTGTACTTGCCGTCTGCCGGGGGCGACTGTACGAACTCCGCGACCTGGGCAGCTGTGTCCTGGTCGAGGGAGCCCACCACGTAGTAGTAGCGGGTGTCTTCTGAGGTGATCCGGCGAACGTGGAATTGGGCTTCGGCTTGCTGGAACCATAGGTCCGGGCGCTGTATCCAGAAACCCGGCAGTGTCAACGAAACCGCATGAACAGAGGCGGCGTCGGTCATTTCTGGTCCAAAAATCGTTTGGACCGTCGGGGTCACCAATTGTAGCGGTGTGCTACAAACAGCGCTAAAATTACGACACGGAGTCGGTAACTGCAGTCGAAGGAAAAACTTTATTCGAAAACTTCAGCCTCACTTTTAAGCCTCTGTCAACCGGCCCCCCATGGCGAAGAGGCTCCAAAGCTCTGTGCTCGCAAACCCCCGTAGGCTATCTAATTGTGAGTCGGTTCGCATACGCTAGGAAATGAGCCGCCACAAGATAATCTTTCCTGTTATGAAGTGATTTGCTTTTGTGCCAGATAGTGGTTGGTTCTACTGTAAGCCATAATACTTGGTTCTTAATCATATTGTGTATTGGCAGCACAGAGTAGCTTTTAGCTTGGTAAATATTTTAAATTAATTGCTCCCACTGCTATTATGTTAAGTTGTTAAACAGAATTGGATGCCTGGATATGAATAAGCCAGCTGTCTATTATGTTTTGTAATTCCCCGTACAGAGAATGATATAATTTTAACTTTCTACTGAATATACTGTGCTCCAATAACAATACATTGCTCCTAGTTCTTAGCATACTTTTGTGGGTTTCTTTATCACTTTCAGATAGAACACTTTTCTCCCAAGTGACTTCTCATTATCAACTATCAGTAAACTTGAATTGATTCAAGTTCAACTGCCATGGCCACATTTACTGATCTGAGTTGACTCTGGCTTTCCCTTTCCCTCCAATTTTGACTTCTTCCCCTCTTTCCTTAACACATTAACTGGTGGCTATGCCTTCAACCACTCAGATTGTACGTTCTGGAATTTCTTCCCTTAAATCCCACACCTCTGCATTTCTTTGGCCTTTGGGTTCCCTTTTTTTTTTTGCCTAAACTGCTGGTTAATACTCCAAATACCAACACAGTCAGGGATTTAGAATGCACTGGATTTTGTCGGGAGGTGCTGCACTTCCCACCTTTGTGACAGGAATTAGTTTCAGAAAGTCATCCCACCATTAAGAATGGAGCTGGCTTCATGTAGCAAGTTACACTTGTTAATTGCAGGCATTTATTGTAGCAAAAGTGCAGCCTCCTTACAGCTGAGCATAAAATCTGTCAAGGTTAATGACTGCTGATCCCTTTGTGGTACATGTCCCACTAGAATCTGTGTTCTAATATTGGTCATTAGAAGAGTGCTGCTTGAAGTGGCCACTACTTCCACCTGATGTTTCTTTATTTATTTATTGAGATACAGCAGGGAGTAGGACTTTCCAGCACTTCGAGCCACACCAGCCAGCAATCCCCCAATTTAACCGCAGCCTAATCACAAGACAATTTACAGTCACTAATTAACCTACCAACTGGTACGTCTTTGGACTGTGGGAGAAAACTGGAGCACCTGGAGGAAATCCTTTGGGAGAACTTACAGGCCATGGTAGGAATTGAACCCAGGTCATCTGTACTGCAAAGTGTTGTGCTAACCACTACACTACCAATATGTCTCATTAACTTGCTGTGTGTCATTTGCCAACAGCACTTTGATTAATTGGGGAATAAATCCATCTCTGGAGTGTAAACAGAATAGTGATAGCTGTGGAGAACAAAGTCTGTGCCAAGAATGTGTAAAGGGAGGCAGAGTTCTTAATCCATAAGTTCTGTTGTATCTCTGGCAACCAGAGAATCAATTTGGCTGGGAAACTCTTGTATCAGCACTGTTCTGCTTTTTGATAGGAGAACATGCAATTCTTTCTCTTTGACCACTGCGTTGACCTAATATCTGCGGTCAGTGGTGGGTGACTACATTTACCACTGTCCAATAAATATGGTACAAGCTTGGCTTTTGTGATCTCCATGTCCAGCAGACCTAAAACAAAAGCATGTCTGATTATCAGCACTGTGACCCTGTATTTTGCATAGTGTGTGGAGGGAAAGGTGATAAACTGAACAAGTCCTACCCATAGACAACTGAAATAAACTTTCATAGTGGCCAAGGATAACTTGGCTGGCTGTCAAAGCTATAAAACAAACCTGCATGTTTCTAATTGTCTAAAGCTTGGCTAGTTTTACAACAATTTAACTAAAAGTATGGGAGCCAATTGCTGTGTATCAATTGCTGAATAAGTCAACATATGTAAAGAGAATAAGGGGGTATATTCTGGTTTGTACATAATTGTGATACCTTTAGTTGCTGACTCATTACATAAAGAAATATGAATTTCAATGCTTTGAAATGTTGAATAAGTTACCAGAATGTCATTATGCTCGAAGGCAAAGATTAATGACAGGTTGGGGTAATATTTTGGAGGGAGCATGTAAGATGAGATGGACAAAGGTGCATATGATCAAAGACTGGAGAAAAACCAAGAGAAAATCTGCAGATGTTGGAAATCCAAGCAACACACACAAAATGCTGGAGGAACTCAGCAGGCTGGGTAGCAAAGACTGAAGACAGCCAGAATCCACAACTGTTCCCCATGTAAATGGGATAACTGACGGGAAAAATGGACAGAACTGCAAAAGTAAATTCCTGAGGTGAAGGTTACCTACAGATCATTTTCTCACATGAACACAAAATGATTTGTTGAAGGTTTCTTCACCTTTTTAACAATACTCACTTAGGAAAGTCACAATCCCCAGCCTCATCCTGTAGAGTGTGATCAGAAACCGTGATATCCCTTCTGAAAAGAAGACGTAAAACTAAGAACACTAAGTCATGTAACATTTCAGAAGCAAAAACCATTTAGATTATAATAAATATGCTAATTATACTCTATATTCAGACATGAATGAAATATGCACAGTTTAGTTGTGTAGAATGGAGAATCCAATACAAAATGGAGTTGGGCTGATAGTCTTGTGCCAAACCCCTACTGGTTGCCTCCATAACTGTAATAAGATCTGGAATTACCCTCAAGCTCTTGTGAAAACGTGCCTGAAACTGTGCTTGGCTACTTGCTGCTGTCGTGTTCCTAGTCCTGTAATGCTGGCCTTGTCAAAGTTCCAATTTGTGAAATAAGAACAAGCTGGAGTTCCCCAGTGAAGGGTACAGTTAGTGGGTCAGTGAGTGAGGAGTATAGGCAGTGAACCAGTTACAGAGGAAATTATGGGCCATTATTTGCTGCCAGTTGAAGATGAATGCAAATGCCATGACATCTTAAAAAAAGTTAAATTAAAAAGGATAAAAGGCCTCTTAGAAAAATAGAGGGCTATGCAGTAGGCAAATTCTAGGCAGCTTCTAGAGTAGGTTACCTGGTTGGCACAACATTGTGGGCTGAAGGGCCTGTAATGTGCTGTAGTTTTTCTATGTTTCTATAAGGGTTAACATAAGATTTGGAAGTATTATGGTTTGGACTGAAAATGGCAGGAATCCAACATTCGGCGTTCCAATTCACCAAAGTATCATTAGTTGCTGCTATCTCTTTAAGACTCAGTTTGCCAATTATTGCCTGCCACTTTCCTTTATGGAAAGTCTGTACTTAAAGGCCCTGGGCTGAGCACTCAGTGCTTAATCATATGAGTTCCATTTCTAGTATCACTGTTAGTGATTTTTGCCTTTAGATTTTATTTGTGTTGTCTTGTTTATTCTGAGTCTGAGTTAATTCTACACCTTACTCTGCACTTGGGTTCACCACTATCTAAAGCACTCTTGTTTCAGGAAGTTATGGAAGTCTGAAACTTAGATTTTATGTTAACCCTTTTCATCTCCTTCTCTACCCTTAGTTTTTCCCTCCTCTTTCCTTGCTGCACTCATCTCTATCCTACCTTGCCTTCACTGAGTGTGGCTCTGTAACTCATTTTTTAGTTAATCCTGCTGCCTTTGGATCTAGAGGATTGTGACTAAAGTTCAGTCCAGAGATCTCTGTGGAAGATCATTGCTGAAACATCAATCCTTTACCAAGGGTGAATCATACTGCCAGAGGTACTGTTTCTTTTTAAATGGAGAATGAAGATGTTCCCTGTTGCCTGAGACATTTGTCCCTCACCAACTTAACCAAAATGGATTTTCCAATTATTACAGTATTGTTAGTGTGGCTTTGTGGAAGGTGGTTGCTGAGTTCCTGCAGTATCACATTGACAATACTTCTAATGTATCAGGACGCAAAGAGCTTTGGAGATGCTTGAGTGCAAATGAGGCTGCACAATGCTGAGTAAGTGGCACTGCTATCTCATCTGACCTCCAGTGCTGTCTGTGTGCATTTCTGTGACCGGCTGGGTTTCTCTCGGTCCATTGATTTCCTCGCACATCCCAAAGACGTGTGCGCTGATCATATTATTTACCGCTGCCAGTTGCCTGTTGTATATGGGTGGGCAATACAATCTTTAGGGCAGGAGTTCCCAACCTCAGATAATGGTAATAAAAAAAGAGTAACCCTTGCTTTGGGGAAATGGGTGGGTACTAAGGGGCAATATGTTACAGAGAAAAATAATGAGGAATGGTAGTACTCTAAGAGCTGACATAAGCTCAGTGGATTGAAATGACTTCTTTTCACATTGTATGAAAATATAGAAAGCATTCATGTTTGGTTCCAAAATACTTGCTCTCTATTTTTTTTCTGGGAAGTGTCCTTATTCTTGATGCTTAGAGCCTATGATGTTGACTGGTAATATAATGAAGACATTACAGCTCGATTATTTTTCTCAGATTTATTTTCTGTTGCAAACACCCATGTTCAGTAGTGGCACTTCTACACCCAAACTTCACAGCTCACCAGTGTGACAAACAACCAAAATCTGTTTACTTTATCAACGTGGGTTCAGACATGTTGAATGGAAGTACAAAACTAAAGTAAGACTTTGATCATTTTAAATTAACATTTAAAAAAATTTGTTTTGGTATTATCCCCTGTCTACTCTTCCTTCTCTTCAGGGTGGTGGGGTGGAGATGTGTCCCTACCAAAGGAGGTGAAAGGCGCTCCTTCCATCCACTAGCCTGCACCCTTGGGTAAGGTGTACCACCTGCATCACGCCCCCGATCAGGGTCACATGAAGCTACACAAGTAGGTGGTTGATTGTCGTATCAGCAGCTGGTGTGTATCATGTCCTGGTTATGTGACCACCGATGCCAGACAGACAATCTCTGAAGGGTATTGATAATGGTTGTAGTCACCTGTTTTGTAAAAACACTATCCAGAAGAAGGCAAAGGCAAATCAGTTTGCAGAAAACCTTCTAAAGAACAATAATGGTCATGGAAAGACCATGATCTCCCACATCATACGACATGGCACAAAATGAATGAACATTTTCTTCTTTAGTTGAAATCTTGACTTGCTCTTAATTCCACAATTGGAGCATTACTTAATGCAATGGCATTGGGCAGGACAGAATTTAATTACAATAATGAAATATCTACAGTTTCTCAGTAGGATATCCTCAGTGAAATCTACCTTCTGCACCAAACACAGGCCAGGTCAACGTCTACGTAGCTTGTGGTTGTCAATATTTCAATGGCTGAAATCCACCATGGAAGGATTGCAATTATTTGCAGCTTCTCATAGCTTGCTACTTGCCATTGTAGAAGGAAGATCACAAACCCCTTCTTGCTCAATGAAGACTGACCATCTCTCATTCTTTCACCACAGAGAAGCAGGTCAGGTGAAAATATTGGTGTGTGAGAATGGGAACATGTTGCAAGTTGCATTTTCTGCATGCACTGGGATTTGCAAGTCTCATGACCAGTTTGTTGCAGGAGGTAGGTTTCCCTGAGGACATTCCTATTGGAGTCAGAGTGACAATGGGGCTGGGGGCGGGGTAGGGGTGATTATGAATACTTTGTAGAGGACACAAGCTGCTTCTTCCATGGTGCTACTTGTCAATGTTAGTTGTTTGCTGGAGGAGAAAAATGTTGTGACATCCTTCAGGTCCCTTTGAACACCCTGGCAACAATCTGAAATTCCAGTGCAGCACCCAGACACTGTGGTTGTTCCTCAAGCCTCACTGGATGCCCACAGATCCATGTTTGTTACAGATGTCTTGCAGCTGTGGACATAATATGCCAATGGAATCGGCCTCACTTCCATAGTCGAGAAATAGGATCTATGCTTAGATCGTAAGCTGCACCCTGTATCCTGTCCCCCTACATGGGGTTCTGGCAGGCCTGCTCAAGCACCAGGCCTTCCATTGTACAAAGCCTCCAGGCTGCCACACTGCATGTGTCTGAGTCACTGTGCAGCTGAACCAACCCATGCCCTTACCCTCCCCTGTATTAACTCCTGGACTTTCCTTTCACCCAACGTTGGCTATGCTATTTCAACATGTGCAGATCCTGCGTTTAAAACAACTTCTACATGCCACACAATATCAGTTTCCCAGCTGATGGTTGATTTAGTTAAATGAAGGCTCTGATTTAAAAGAGATAGAATGTACTGTTACTGCAAAAAAAAACATCGAATTCCATGACGTGTGAGTGGTGATAAACCTGATCCTGATATGGGCCTGAGTGGGAAGCAGCAGGAAGAGGGGTGGGAGCGGGAAGCAGTAGAGAGACATTATGTAATGATCAATAAACCAATTGTTTGGAATCAAATGACCTTGCCTGGTGTCTCAAGGCTGGGTGTGTCTGCACCCGGGCCACCCCACCCCTGGGTCTACTCCTCTGCTACTTGTCCCACACACCTCCTGTGGTGCTCCACCCATGCCATTCCCGACATCCTTTGCTCCCGCAAGATTTACAAACTCACTTCCCACTCCCTGCTGATAAATATTGTAACTGTGCAAAAATCTTAAGCACTCTACCTATATATACAGTATGTGCCCAAGGCTTTGGCATAGAACTGCATATTATTAGGTTGTTAGAGGCATAAAGACTTTAGGGCTTAGTATATCATTAAAAGCTCAGTTTTACCTCACCCAACAAGACTTGAGAACATTTTAGTTCAAGCTCTCACTAATAGAGAGATGCAAAGTCTGAGACCATGTATTATGACAGCTGCTTCTGCCAGATTTCCCACTTTATAATGGTGAGTGCTGATAACCCCATCATCAGTCCCATTGCAGTGTTCAGATTATTGGAGGAAGTGGATAAGCATCACTGAAAGCTTTAGGATGTCTGTCTACGGCCAATCACTGGATCAGAAGCACCACTCAAACCCAGCAATCGACACCAAACCAGAGCACAGGTGAAGCATAATCTTTGGAACCTTTATGAGAAAAGTGTTGACAGCAAAAAGTGTTTTCTGAGATTCATTTTAGTTCATTTATAGGATCAAGACATCAAAGAAAAAAATAGGTGCAGACTGAAACTCTGAAGAATTTACAAATAGAAATACATACAAATTTTATGAGCAAGTTATTAGAGTGTAAATGGAACATCACTAATTTAAAGAGTGACCCTCTTGCATGAAACAGTTAACTGGCAAAAGTAAAATTAAAACTGCAATCAGTGGAAATTCAGCCAGGTTGGTGGAGGTTAACCATAGGCAATTGTAACTTTGCAGTCGCATGATTTCTGCAGAACAAGCAGGATGAAAATCAGCCCACCAGACTTTGCTAGTATTTCAAAATACATCTTGAGGGCATAGAAACTCCTCTTTATCAGTGCTGAATACAAACATTTTAACTTGCATTACAGATCTTATCAGCCTTATCTCCTTACGGAGGAAAATACAATCTTTAATTGATACTTCAAACTAACATAAATTAAGTCTAAAGCACTTTATTCTGAAAACTATAATCGTATTACAGTTTGTAGAGAAGAGCACAAATGTTTTAAAAATAGAATTCTATTGCTGCATTCTGGAAGTCAATTCTATTGGATTAAATATTTGAACGTACAGTTTTTAAGGCTCTATTTTTAATCTCTTTTTCTTTGAATAGCTGCATCTTTTGCTGTGAATTGCTGTTATTTGAGTGCAGCTGGGTATTTGTGTACCACGAACAAGTAGTCAGCCAGCTGTTCAACACGCAAGTAGTGATTATGGCAACAATTCAGAAACACGTAGAGGGTTTTACTAAGTTTCATGATAACTGTACACATAAAATTATTTATTATAAACTGTACACATAAAATAATTTTACTGAGGAAAACAAACAAGTTTAAGTGATCATTTTGGATTGAGCTACTGAAGACAAATGTCCTACGAGAAACAAATAGAAACATCCCAAAGGAATTCTCCAGCACGTACAGTTGAGGAAGTGCAGAAAACAAAGCATTCATCTAAAATGTCCTGCAACCTCCATTTATTTTAAAGAGTTTAAAATGTAATTTTGATTGCTTACCTTGCCTTTTCTGTCCTGTTGCAAAGCATATGGCTAAACCAGTAGAATGATGTACAAGTAAAGGAACACCTGAATTGCATTCAATTAAAACGTAAAATGCTGCCTTCGGGCGATAGGGTGGGGAGGTAAAGGTATTTGATATCAGAATGTGGACTTGTAAAGAATTCAGCTGCATGCTGTATCTTGTGGTTGTCATTACCAGCAAAGCATAGAAATTATTTTTAATCTTGGATTTTAGATCAACTATTTCTTCATAAAATTAGAACAATAAATCCCACTTTATGAATTTCACTCAGATTCTATATCAAGTACACCAATATCGGAATTTGAGAATGAACTTGCGAATCAAAGGCTTGTTGAAAGAGATGGGTTTTAAGGACTGAAATAAAAGGAGAGCAATAAAGAGGTAGCGATATTCCTTAGAGCATTGTACCTTGACTGCTGAAGGCACTGCTACCATAACGATCCTCTCCAGGTGAGGACAGGGTTCTATTCCTGAGATTTTTGGTAACCCAAACAGTTCTTAAGTTGTAAATGCTGGTCACCTGGCAATATGAGTAAAAACATTGGCCAACTGAGGATGATGAGTAGTTAAACCAGGGTGTTTAGGTTTCTGTGCAAGTTGTATAGATATTACTGCACACTGAGTACACACGTGGCAGAAAATATCCTGAAGCCCCACAGCAAGTCCATCCCACTGTTCTCCCAAATGCTCATTTGTATATGCAGATTTGGGTGTTTGTAACCTCCAATAGGGGGGAGGGAGGGGGAACTGTACTGGATATCGGATGGATGAAAACTGGGCAGGTACAAACAGCCAGAAATTGAAGAAAGTAGATTCTTGAGGAATTAAAGGAGCTGAAGGTTACGGAGAATCAAAGCCATAGAAGAGGGAGTGATCTGAAAATTGGGATATGTACTTTAAGATCACCGGATGTCACAATGAGAAAACTAGATTTTGTAGTGGTGTATAAAACAGAAAATGTTGAAAGCATTCAACAATTTAGGCAGTCTCTCTCTCTCTCTCTCATGCAATCGTAGACTCTCATTTTCTCAATAGGTCTTGCCTCAACTGCTCCCAACCTACCTAATCTGCAGATTGTTTATAGCATTTTCTGTTATTAGTTCAACATCTACATTTTGGTTTTGATTTTCATTTTCAGTAGCACGTTTGCCGTTGGATTTTTAACAAAGCCTCCATTTTTGTATCACTCATGGCTCTCCTGACCCATTAGCCTGAGAGGAACAACAAAACCAGATGTGATTTAATTTCAGTTCAGCTACGTTGAGGTACATTGCAAATATATCATTAGTTGAATTTTATAGTTGGCCATACAAGGTATGGGAAGCTTAAGATGGAATGCAAGACCGCCCACCTATTCACTGACTTGCTGTTTGATGTCTTGCTTGCGGTCTGGAGGGAGTTTTCTATACTCCCTGCCATCAATAAGAAACAGCCTGCCACAGACAAAAATGATGTGAGATGTTATCAGAGTGAATATCAGGAGGAAGTCCCTGCACCTGGATTCAGAGTTGCAGAAAGCTCAATCTTACGAAGTTGAAAAGTGGGTAAGATGAGACAAAAGCACCAAAGCACTTATTCGACACTCTCAACAGTCAACGCTCTTCTTTTCCCTGCTCAAGTATATCAGTAATCTTATCTAAGCACTTTCCATTGCTTGTGTCTCTGCATACCCCATATCCACTGATCTTCTTTCCTTCATGGTCACGATCAACCAAATAAGTCAATCTGCTTACTGAACACTCACTCACTGAACACTTCCTATCTGCAGCAAAGAAAGCCAAAACACCCAGGCAAAGCAGAGAATCAGGGTCTGTCCCTGTGATAACTAAAACATAGTGTAGGGTCCTGAGGCAAACTTGCTATGAATCTCTCTACTATGAATGATCTCTGCTAATGACTTGCAACCGAATGCATTTTCACTCAATGTTTAAAGATGGAAGAGATCAACTAAGAAATTTAAGCTAGTTAGTTTATTTTCTGTGGAGGTCAAGTTATTGGAATTCAATTTGAGGAACACTATAAATCATTGTTTTGCGAAGGCACTGCTTAATTGGGAAGAGTCAGCATGGATTCATTGAGAGAAGGTAATAAAGGTCTGTCAACTTGTTTGAAGTTTGTCAGAGGTAAGCATGGTGGGTCAATGAAGGCAGTATATTTCATGTAATCTATTTGGTCTTAAGGCAAGCTCTGAATGGTTAAAAATTTAAAGCTCTTGGTGACCTAGGGAGAGTGAAAAACTTGCCCTGAAATTGTCTGTCTGGCTGCAGAAAGATTTTGTATTTTTGCCACTGGAAGGAATGGGACTCCACAGGGCTCACACTGATGTCTAGTTTTCGCTAATGCACATCAATAATTTAGTCTTGCAATCACTCAGGTTGATAATGATGTTCTTTCATTGGGTTAGGTGGATCCGCTTAATGTCTGACTTTGTTTAACATGGGGAAGTTAATACACAGCTGGTAATCGCATGGTGTTTCACGATCGGGGTCATGGTACAGTAGCATGGGGTGCAAGATGACTGCGGACTCTTCACTGCTGCAGTCTTCCTCCGCCTCCACCGCCATTGTGATGAGATATCATGTTCCACCAATTTCACTATTGAGGTCTTGGTTGGACTGCCCTTTGCCTAGAACCTCCTCATTGACCTTACTGCCATAGGTGACCCTGCTAGGAGATAAGTGCTAGATGGACAAACTCCAGATGGCATGCTCTTGGGATCTCACAAACTCACAAGCCTCTCCAGCAGCACAAAGTGATGATCCTCAGAAGATCAATAATTTAGAGTTTAATATAAGGAGCATGATAAACAATGTTTGCAAATGGCACCAACATGAGCCATATGGTTGACAATGAGGAGGAAAGCTTTAGAATTGAAGAAGGTGGCACCAGCGGACAAAACCATATAAGCATATACCAATTACAGCACGGAAACAGGCCATCTCGGCCCTCCTAGTTCGTGCTGAACGCTTACTCTCACCTAGTCCCACTGACCCGCACTCAGCCCATAACCCTCCATTCCTTTCCTGTCCATATACCTATCCAATTTTTTTTTAAATGACAAAATCGAACCTGCCTCTACCACTTCTGCTGGAAGCTCGTTCCACACAGCTACCACTCTCTGAGTAAAGAAGTTCCCCCTCATGTTACCCCTAAACTTTTGCCCCTTAACTCTCAACTGATGTCCTCTTGTTTGAATCTCCCCTACTCTCAATGAAAAAAGCCTATGCACGTCAACTCTATCTATCCCCCTCATAATTTTAAATACCTCTATCAAGTCCCCCCTCAACCTTCTATGCTCCAAAGAATAAAGACATAACTTATTCAATCCTTCCCTGTAACTTAGGTGCTGAAACCCAGGTAACATTCTAGTAAATCTTCTCTGTACTCTCTCTATTTTGTTGACATCTTTCCTATAATTTGGTGACCAGAACTGTACACAATACTCCAAATTTGGCCTCAACAATGCCTTGTACAATTTTAACATTACATCCCAACTCCTATACTAAATGCTCTGATTTATAAAGGCCAGCATACCAAAAGCTTTCTTCACCACCCTATCCACATGAGATTCCACCTTCAGGGAACTATGCACCATTATTCCTAGATCACTCTGTTCTACTGCATTCCTCAATGCCCTACCATTCACCATGTATGTCCTATTTTGATTAGACCTACCAAAATGTAGCACCTCACACTTAACAGCATTAAGCTCCATTTGCCATCTTTCAGCCCACTCTTTTAACTGGCCTAAATCTCTCTGCAAACTTTGAAAATTTAATTCATTATCCATCATGCCACCTATCTTGGTATCATCTGCAATCCAATTTACCACCCCATCATCCAGATCATTAATGTATATGATAAAAAACATTGGACCCTGTACCGATCCCTGAGGCACACCACTAGTCACCGGCCTCCAACCTGACAAACAGTTATCCACCACTACTCCCTGGCATCTCCCATCCAGCCATTGTTGAATCCATTTTACTACTTCAATTTTAATACCTAACGATTGAACCTTCCTAACTAACCTTCCGTGTGGAATCTTGTCAAAGGCTTTACTGAAGTCCATATAGACAACATCCACTGCTTTACCCTCGTAAACTTTCCTCATAACCTCTTCAAAAAATTCAATAAGATTTGTCAAACATGACCTTCCATGCACAAGTCCATGTTGACTGTTCCTAATTAGACCCTGTCTATCCAGATAGTTATATATGTATCATCTCTAAGAATACTTTCCATTAATTTACCCACCACTTACGTCAAACTTACAGGCCGATAATTGCTAGGTTTACTCTTAGAACCCTTTTTAAACAATGGAACCACATGAGCAATACTCTAGTCCTGCGGCACCATCCCCATTTCTAATGACATTTGAAATATTTCTGTCAGAGCCCCTGCTATTTCACAACTAACTTCCCTCAAGTTCCTAGGGAATATCCTGTCAGGACCTGGAGATTTATCCACTTCTATATTCTTTGAAAGCACCAGTACTTCCTCTTCTTTAATCATTATAGTTTCCATAACAACCCTGCTTGTTTCCCTTACCTTACACAATTCAATATCCTTCTCCTTAGTGAATACCGAAGAAAAGAAATTGTTCAAAATCTCCCCCATCTCTTTTGGCTCCACACATAGCTGTCCACTCTGATTCTCTAAGGGACCAATTTTATCCCTCACTATCCTTTTGCTATTAATATAATGGTAGAAACCCTTGGATCAATGGCAACATCCTTGAGACAGTTCACGAAACTACTACTTTTACTTCTTTCAAATATGATTTTGCTACTACTGGGAACTGTGATTTACATTCTGATGCTTTCAGGCCAATTGAACAATCTGCGCTTTGCTACCTCTGGGGGAGTTCAGTGACGTTTTGAGTAGAGTATGCAGCCTGGAGAAGGGGCACGAGTGCATGATCAACCCCATTTCTTGCTGATTAAAGCATTGAGCAAGACTGATATCAACAAGGAAGAGAGCAGAAGGCGAGCTGGTGTTCAACGGTGTCTGCCTCACGCTCTCGCTTGCTATTCCAGAGGAAGGTGCTTGCTTTTGAGCAGTTTCTCTCTTTCCCTCTTGCTCGATGCGGCCGGAGTCTTGGGTCTTGGACAAGGTTTAATTGATGCGGTTTCTGGATTGGACTCTGCAGTTCATGTTAAATTTGCTTCTGGTTTCTGGTTTGTTTTTATTGCTATTGTGTGCTACTTCGATCAGGGTGGACAATGATTGGCAGCGCTAAATTAAACTGAACTAAACTGAATATTCCTAGACCACTCCAATGACTCTGGTTTATTTTATACCGTGTTTCTCACTCGTTTTTCACTGTTTGCGTGATTTGTTCTTTTTCTGTGCCTTGGTTATTTGATATTTTCTTTGCACATGGTGTTTCTTTGTTTTGTGACTGTCTGTTGAAAGACGAATATACTGCATATTTACTTTGATAATGAATAAACTTTGAATCTTTGCAGATAAACAAGGTAGTAAAGGAGACATATGGTGGATTAGTTGGATGGGGATTGAATACGAAAAATGACATGAGATATTATAATTGTAGAAGACACTGGTGAGGCTGCACTCAGGATATCGTGTGTGGTTCTGATCACCATACAGGATAAATTGCAGCAACTCACCAAAACTTCTGAGACAGCGTTATCCAAATCAAGTGCCTCTACCAGTTTGAAGGATAAGGTCAGCAAAATTATGAGGCAGCCACCAAGTAGAATATCCCTCCAAGGCACACTTCATCTTGACTTCAAAATATATTACAGATACTCGGTCAAATCCTGGAATCCTTTCTCTAGCAGCCGCACCTTAAGGACTCCGGCAGTTCAAAAAAGTAGCTCACCACCTTCTTAATGGCACCAGGGATGGGAAATTAAATGCTGGCTCAGCTGGCAAACAGAAGCAAATAGTAAAAAATGAAATCAAATCAATATTTAGTATGACCACCCTTTGCCTTTAAAACTGCATCAATTCCCTTAGGTACACTGGTCATGCTGTTTTATAAGAAAATCGGCAGGTAGGTTGTTCCAAGCATCTTGGAGAACTTGCTTCTGTCTCTCCAGGTAATCCCTGACAGCCTTGAAGATGTTGAGATTAAGGCTCTGTGGGGGCAATACCATCTGAAACCATAAAAGAAAACATATAAACTGAATTCTTTTCAAACATTGGCATAAATTTTGATTGTCATGGTGGACTTGTAGTCAATGTGTGACATAGCAAAGTTCAAAGTAAACTTGTTATCAAAATGCATATGTCACCATAAACAACTCTGAGATTCATTTTCTTGCAGGCATACTCAATAAATCCATTATTGAATAATGACTATAATAGAGTCAATGAAAGACTGCACCAAGTTGGGCATTCAACCAGTTTGCAAAAGACAACAAACTGAAAATACAAAAAGAAAGAAATAATAATAATAAATAAATATCGAGAACATGTAATGAAGAGACCTTGAAAGTGTGTTCATAGGTTGTGGGAACACTTCAGTGACGAGGCAAATGAAGTTGTGTGAAGGTACCTCTTTTGGTTCAAGAGACTGATGGTTGAGGGGTAATAACTGATTATGAATCTGGTGGTGTGAGACCTGAGGATCTTGTATCATCTTCCAGATGGCAGCAGTGAGAAGAGAGCATGATGAATATGGATCTCTGATGATGGATGCTGCTTTCCTGTGACAATGCTTCGTGTAGATGCTCTCAATGGTGGGAAGACTTTACCAGTGATGGACTGGACTAAATCCATAACTTTTTGCAGGATTTTCCATTCAAGGGCATTGGTGTTTCCATAGCAGGCTTTGATGCAGCCAGTTAATATACACTTCACTGTACGTCTATAGAAGTTTGACAAAGTTTAAGATGTCATGCCGAATCTTTGCAAACTCCCAATGAAGTAGAGGTGCTGCTGTGCTTTCTTTGCAATTGCACCTATGTGCTGGTATCTGGACAGGTCCTCTGAAATGATAACTGAGGAATCTGGAGTTACTGACCCTCCATTGAGAAGTGGCTTATGGGCCTCTGGTTTCCTCCTCCAGAGGTCAATGAGCAGATCCTTGTTCTTACTAACATTGAGTGAGAGGTTGTTGTTGTGGCACCAATCAGCCAGACTTTCAATCTCCCTCCTATATAATGATTCGTCACCACCTTTGATTCAGCCTGCGACAGTGGTGCTGTCAGCAAAGTTGAATATGGTATTGGAGCTATCCATAGGTGCGCAGTCGATAGTGTACAGCGCGTAGAGCAGAGGCGTTAAGCACACATCTCTGTGGTGCACCTGTGCTGATGGAGATTGTGGAGGAGATATTTTTGCCAATCTGAACTGACTGGGGTCTGTAAGCGAGGAATTTCAGGTTCCAATTGCACAAGGAGGCATTGAGACCAAGGTCTTGAAGCTTATTGATTAGTTTTGAGGGGCTGTTAGTATTAAATGCTGAACTGCAGTCAATAAAGTGCACCCTGTTGCATGCAGCTCTGCTGTTCAGATGATGCAGGGTTGAGTGAACAGCCAATAAAATGGCATCTGCTGTGAACCCCAGTTGGCAAATTAGAGTGGATCCAAGTTGCTTCTTAGGAAGGAGTTGATATGTTTCATCACCAACTTCTCAAAACACTTCACCACTGTGGATGGAAATAGTCATTGAGGCAGCTTAACACATTGTTTTTAGGCACTGGTATAAGTAAAGCCTGCTTGAACAGTAGTTAGGGAATCCAGACTGCTGAAGCAAGAGGTTAAAGATCTTAGCGAAGTTGCCAGCCATTGATTAGCATATGTCTTTAGTACTTGGCCAAGTGTTCATCTGGGCCGGATGCTTTTTGTGGTTCACCCTCCTGAAGGCTGTTCACACTTCGGCCTCCGGGGTTGAAATCACAGGATCATCGAGGGCTCTGGGAGGGTGTGATGGTCCCTCCATGTTTCGACAGTCAAAAAGAGCATAAAAGGCAATGAGCTCACCTTGAAGTGAAACCCTGTTGTCACTTACGTCACTTGATTTTACTTTATCAGAGGTGAACGCCCAGTCTCAGCTGTTGAGCATCCTTTGATTGAAGTTTAGCCTGGAACTGCCACTTTGCCTCTGAATTGAATTGACTTTATTTCTTACATTCTTTACATACATGAGGAGTAAAAATCTTTACGTTATGTCTCAGTCTAAATGTGCAATTTGCAATCATAGTAATTTATAATAAATAGAACAGTCAATGTAACATGGAAATATACTCAGATTAGTGTGAGTTAATCAGTCAGATGGAAGAAGTTGTCCTGGAGCCTGTTGGTCCTGGCTTTTATGCTATGGTACCATTTCCTGGATGGTAACAGCTGGAATAGATTGCTGTTGGGGTGACTCGGACTCCAACGATCCTTCGGGCCCTTTTCTCACGCCAGTCTTTGTAGATGTCCTGAATCATGGGAAGTTCACAACTACAGATGTGCTGGGCTGTTTGCACCACTCTCTCGGTGATGTAGATGCTGAGGAATTTAAAGCTGTTTACCCTCTCAGCCCCAGATCAATAAGGGTTATCCTGTCTGCATTTCTCCTGTAATCCACTACCAGCTCTTTTGTTTTTGTGACATTGAGGGTGAGGTTGTTTTCTTGACACCACTGTGTCAGAGAGATGACTTCTTCCCTGTAGGCCTCCTCATTATTGTTTGAGATAAGGCCAATCAATGTAGTGCCATTGGCAAATTTAATTAGCAGATTAGAGCTGTGGGTGGCGACACAGTCATGGGTATACAGGGAGTAAAGGAGAGGACTTAGTACACAGCCCTGAGGGGCTCCTGTGTTGAGAGTCAGAGGGGTGGAGGTGAGGGAGCCAACTCTTACCACCTGCTGGCAATCTGACAGGAAGTCTAGAATCCAGTTGCAGAAGGCAGGGTCAAGGCCAAGGTCTCTGAGCTTCTTGTTGAGCCTGGATGGAACTATGGTGTTAAATGCTGAACTGTAGTCCAAGAACAGCATTCTCATATGGGCATCCTGAGATGGCTTTTCTAGAGATCGTACCTGGACCTCTTGTAACTTCCATGGTCACCAGATTTGAATGCCTCTGCTCTGGCCTTCTGTAGGTCATGGATCTCGTGTTTCATCACGGGCTTGGGGACACACTTAGCTGTGACTGTCCATGACAACTGTGGTGTATTCATTCAGATCCACAGATGAGTCCTTGAACATGACTTGAAGCAATCCTTTGGCCACTCCTCTGCCTCTTGTGACCACCTCTTTTGTTGTCCTAATCTGAGAAGCCTTGCTCATTTGCCTCTGCCTGTATGCAGGTAGGAGAAGGACAGCCAAGTGATCAGATGTCCTGAAATGGGGTCTAGGCATTGAACAATAACAATTAACTTAGTATAACAGTTGTCAAGTACATTGGGACCTCTGATGCTACAGGTTATATATTGATGGTAATTGGACAGGGATTTTTTTAAACAAGCCTGGTTGATATCCACAATGACGATTTGAAATGTACTTGGATGGATTGTTTCTTGTTTGGAAAAATAGCATAGAAGTTCTCCCACTCTCTGAAGTGGTGTACTCATTGTCTGCACTCCTTCTAGCAAGAGAAGACGGAATGTATCAGTTCTCTAGGAACACTGTTCCAATGGCTTCCTCATTTCAACTGAGATGATGCCAGTTCAGTTCCAGACTAAAGGGAACAGGATACACAGTAAATTGGTTTATTCTCATCACAAATCCTGCTTACTGAGGGACAGTATTCATTCTACCTGCAACTTTAGCCTCAGAGGGCATCCTCATGGAAATGTAGACATCAGCACGGTATTCCTTGCTGATGTTTGTATAGAACTGCATGCTGAAAACCCTAGGGTGCATCCCTCTGCTCCCACTTTCAGTAACTCTTCCTGCTCTCGGTGTCCTCTGCTCATCTTTTCAGTCAGGCGGAATGCCAAAGTCCAGGAGCAAAGTATTTCTGTCATTAACACAACTTTCTTCATCATTTTTAACTCCTGTAGAATTAAATGTGTGCCTGATGACACCTTTTAAATACAGCTGGTGGTGGTCTCTTTCCTGCCGCTGAGTGTCTCTGTGGAGAGACGGTGCCAAACATGTTGGACCATGTGGCTTCAATGTTTATGCATCCCCAGGTAATGCTCATGCTGTCTCATTGGAGTCAAAATTCCAGCTAATGCTACACCTCCACCTATCGTGAAAATGTGGCATTAGCTGGAACATTGACTCCAATCTCACAGCACCGGCACCTCATTGGTGCATGTGGATTGAAACTATGGCATCATTACCCACTTCCTCAGCACAGTCACACTGGGTATTATGAATGGGTGCACTACCCTTCTCAGTGTACTGACAGTCACAGTTTGCACTATAATGTAAGTGGCGCACTGATGTTCCGCAGCTATGTTTTATTGTCCAGCCCTTTGAAACAGCAGCTTTGACTACAACTTTTATCCAGTTTTGGATATTAAAATCATTGAGTAGAATATAATCCAATGTTAGTACTGCATTTGTAGTTGGTTCTGTGAGATTATATGATGCCCTATGGAATATCCTTCCTTCTGCCACGGACGGTCCTAAGTCCAACTACAAAAGGAGGAGGGTTGGGCACAGTGAAAGCAACTCCATCCCAAAAAACACAGAGCTATAGAAACACTAACAGAAGCTCCAAAGACCTTATTCATGGGAGAGAAAGGATCTTGTTCTAAAACAGGAGTTCCCACCCTGGGGTCCATGGCATAAAAGTAAGTTGGGAACCCCTGGTGTAGAAGATGGGCTAGACCTGGGGACTGGTTCAGGACAGAGGACTCTGGCAAGTTGCTGCTGGTGGCTTATGCCCCAGCAGGGGTGATGGGCTTCAGTAAGTATGGAATATTCATGGTTGGATCTTATGGAGAAATGCTGGCAACTTGTGTCCCTTTCTCTAGATTGTAACAAGTGTGGAATTTCCTCAAGTATGCACATGAACAAGTCCAGAACTTGTTGACAACCATTGGCAGGAATTTTCACCACACAGTGTGAAGGGTCAAAGTCACGTTTGAACAGAGAATTCTCCATTATCGATTTCAATGGGCATGAACAAATGCAAAGGATTAAGGTGTTTTTATTTTAGATTTTAAGAAAAGAAATGAGTGTTTATTTTAATGATTTTAATTGTTTTCCAAATGACAGAAACAGTAAAAAAAAATGTCCATCTGTTCTTACACCTTTGATGGTCATTTAAGGCAGAGGACATGCTTCAGTTGTTTGTGGATTTTACAGCAATTTTGTCAATGGAGTTCATTCAACACATCTCCAGCTGGACACCTGATGCCATGAAAGATGTATTCAGAAAACTTTATCACTATACAAAGAGTAGCCAGTAAGGTTGAAACTTATTTTGTCCAGTAGGTTTCTATTTCACTTTCTGTACTGGATTTTGATGAACATATTACATTTATCCTGGTTCTCTTTCTACAGATGCAATCTGACCTACTGAATACTTCCAGTGTTTTCTGTTTTGTTATATCTAAGCAAGGGGTCCCCAACCTGGGGTCCACAGACTTCTTGCTTAATAGTATTGGTCCATGGCATAAAAGAGGTTGGGTAACCCTGATCTAAACTAAGTCCTGATGTTATTTCTAGGACAGTGGGAAACAGGCATCACTATTTTTAACATTGTTTACTACTTCTGACTTTTCACTAGGTGGCACTGCAGCACGGTTTTAGAATTGGAATCTGACTCAAATTTAGTATCACCTGCATATGTCATGAAATTTGTTAAATTTATGGCAGCATTACAATGAAATACGTGATAAATAAATAAAGAGAGAGAAAAAACGGAGTTCCATTAGGTGTGTGTGTGTGTGTGTGTGTGTATGTGTGTATATATATATATATATATATATATATATAAAATAGCTAAGTTAAAATAAGTAGTGAAAGACAGTAAGGTAATGTTCATGGGTTCAATGTCCATTTGAAAACTGGGTGGCAGAGGAAAAGAAGCTGTTCTTGGATCACTGTATGCCCATTTATACCCATTGCTCTTAAGATTTTTCAAATTAATTTTGCAAACTTTTAGAAAATGAAATGGTTGTAAGTATTTCAGAATGCAATATGAGAGACGAGGGTGGTAGCTTTCTGCTTGATATAAATCAACAGGCTTTATTCTCTGAATTGCATCAATGACAAATTGTTACGCAGGCTGAAAGCTGGAACAAATATTTACTAACAAAAATGTTGTAGAAGCAATTTGGCAGTTTTTCAACACTCTGTATATGTGACAGGGTTCTTTAAACCATTTAAAGAAAAAGAGGATACGTATTTCTATCAGGAAACAAAGTTAGCTTTTTGGAGTGAGCAGAGCAATGGAGTTTGTCTTCTATTCAAGCAAGGTCCCATCAGTACAGGATGGTCTCCTTCAGCCCTCTGAATTAACACATGGATTTTAATGGCTGTCAAGAGCAGCATTTGTGCAACTGACAGCATTTTGCTATGGCATCATTAATTTTCTTTAATGAGCCAAAATAGTTGAAGGTTTGATAAAGTTTCATAAGGGAAGGGACAGAAGACATTCAGATGTGGATTCAGTTTTAACTCATAATTGGCTTAACCATTGAAGTAAGAGGGAATTGGACAATGGAACCTTGCCGATGTGGAGGTCTTTGACTAATGGTGTTCCACAGGGATCTATGCTGGGTACGCTGCTCTTTGTGATACTGTATATATCAATGATCTGGATGAAAATGTAGATAGGTGGGAGAGTAAGTTTGCTGATGATATGAAAATTGCTGGTGTGGATAGTGTAGAAGACTGCCAAGGGACACAGCTGGACGTAAATCAGTTGTAGAAAGAGACAGAGATATGGCAGATGGAGTCTAACCCAGCCAAATGTGAAATGTTGCACTTTGCCAGACTAAATGTAAGTGCAAATGTAGTGATAAGACCCTTAACAGTGTTGATATGCCAAAGGATATTGGAGCCCAAGTCCATAGTTCCCAGAAAATGGCGACAAAGGTTGAAAGGGTAGAAAAGAAGGTGTATAGAATGCTTGCCTATATTAGTCGAGGAAAAGAATTCCAAAAGTTGGGAGGTTATGTTACAGCTTTATAAAACTCTAGCTAGACTCCATCTAGAGTACTGTATTCACTTCTGGTTGCCCCATTATAGGAAGGAGAGCAAGTCTTTGGAGATGGTGCAGAAGTGGTTTACAGGATACTGACTAGATGAGAGGACATCAATATCCTTCCATGGCAATGTGGGACCGTGGGCCTCGGGCGACCGGTAGGGGCTCCAGGAGCCCAAAGGGCTACTGGTTGGAGGAATTCAACTGGGCACATTAAAGGCAGGCAATAAGAACTGATACATACCCGTGATCATGGTAGGTCACCAGAACCAGCATCACAGAAAATCCTGAGTCCGTTATGCACTTGGTTGGCTAGACAGTGGTGAGGATTGGGCCTTCTGGAGTGCCTCAGAGTGCAAGGCCACCAGCATGTACCTGTGGTAGTCAGGTATGTCGGCAGAGCAGGGTCGTGCCTTAGGGCCTGGTGGATCCTTTTGTCAAGGTCCCATGTGATTGGGCCGAGGATCTGAGAGGATGGAATGATGGGGCTGAGGGTTGAACGAACTGTCATGACTGGGTGTCCACCTTAGGGTTTTCGGAACTGGGTTGGTAGGAAATGGTAAAGATAAATTGCTTGAAGAAGAGGGTCCAGTGATTCCGATGTTGGTTGAGTTGGTGAGTCTGTTGCATGGATATAAGGTTCCGTTGGTCAGTCTAGATCAGAAAGGGCTTGGTGCTTTCCAGCAGCCATTGTCTCCAAGGCCCATTTAATAGTGAGTAGCTCTCTCTTTCCTGCTCTATAACAGTACTGTGTAGAGTTGAACCTGTTCAAGAAAGCTGCACAAGGATATGTCTTCCCATCTGGTCCTTGATGGGAGATGATGGTCCCGGCGCCCAAGTCAGATGCATCTGCCTCTACCATAAGAGGTCCCAAGGGGTTCAGATGGCCGAGAATGGGAGTGGTTGTGGTGTCTTTTGAGCTCCTTGAAGGTGTGGTCTGTGGCAGTAGACCCGGTTATCCATGAGGTAGGTGACGGTGGAGGAGAGAGGAGTGGTGATTTGTATGTAGTTTCTGATGAAACAACAGTAGAAGCTGGAGAAGCCCGAGCACCGATGTAGCTGTTTGATTGGGTGTGGTTTGGGGCCATTCAATGACTGTGTATACTCTTTCTGGGTCCATGGTTATACCTTGAGGTGAACAGATTTAACGCAGAAAGGAAATGACTGGAATGAGGAAGTGGAATTTTTCTAACTTGCAGTACAATTGGTTTTCGAGGACACCATGACATGACATGCATGGTTTTGAGGGTCCTTGGAGAAGATGAGAATATATGTCATCGCGGTAGATAGACACATACCTGTGTAGCATGTCTCGGAGGATCTTGCTAATGAAGGCTTGGAAAAGAGCTGGACTGTTGGAAAGTATTAAAGGTATCACCAAATATTCATAGTGGCCAGTGGGTGTTATGAATGCCATCTTCCACTCATCCCCTGGTGGATACACATCAGTTTGTGTGCACTCTGTAGATCCAGTTTGGTGAAGATCTTGGTCCCACGGAGTGTTTCAAATGTACTATCCATCAAGGTGAGTGGGTAGCCGTTCTAAATAGTGATTTTGTTCAGTCCATAGTAGTTAATGCAGGGTTACCCTGTCTCTCTTTTGACAAAGAAGAATCCTGCACCAGCTGGTGACTAGGACATGCAGTGACTTGGCGATGTAGTCATTCATGTCTTGGGTCTCAGGAGGTGAGGGAGAACAGATGGCCCCGGGGATGTTTGATGCCCAGGAGGAGGTCGATCTTGCAATCGTGTGGCTTGTGAGGTGGCAGGGTGCTGGCTTTCCTTTTACTGAAGATGATGGCTAAATCATAGTATTGTTTTGGGAGTTAGGTGAGGTCAATAGTTTCCTCTGTCTCCATGGCTTTACGGGGTGAAGTTCAACTGAGGTTGCAGGTAGCTGGGTCCCCAGCTCAGCACTGAAATGGATGACCAGACAAAGTAAGTGTCGTGAGTAGAGAGTCAGGGACAACCCACGATGAGACGACTGTTGGGCGAGTCAATCAGGAGGAACTGGATGGGATCGCGGTGCTCTCCAATGATCATGTGCTCAGGCTGTGTGTGCAACCTGGCCATCCCAGGCCCAAAAGGACGTCCGTCAATGGCCATGATGCAGAAGGGGTGAGAGATAGGCTTGATAGGGAGTCCAAGCCGCACACACAGAGTTCTGTCAGGAGAGTTGCTTGCTGTGCCAGAATCTACCAGCGCCTTCTGTGCACAGAGAGCCGTCAGGGTGTGGAGGAGGACAGACAGTGAGTCAGGCTGTGGTGCTGGAACAAAGGGATGGGGAGAGCCTCGTTTCTACCTGGTGGTGCAGTGGGAATTTCATGTGTGGGTGATTGGTGCTCCACAGTAAGTGCACAAGTTATTCATGCTCTTGGGGAGCTAAGGGAGCTTTCCCTAACTCCATGTGTTCTGGAGGCATGGGTGATGAGAGTCCTGCAGCCTGCAATAGTTCTGGGAACAGAACTGGGGTTTTGTCTGATGATCTGCAGGGTGGTTCCATGGGACCCTTGTCAATATGGAGGGCTGGAGTAATGAGGCTTTCGAGATCAATGCAGATCTCCCAGGGAGACAACTCGTGTTTCAATCACTTCGAAAGGCCATGATAGTGCTTCTGGATTTCAGCCACACTCTGCCGAGCATCCACAGTGTAATCTAGCACAGAACACGAGTCTTCATGCAGGCAAAGTTTCTGATCCACTGCCTCCCTTCCTCTTCATGGATGGTCAAAAACCCAGTGCATTTCAGCAGTGAAGTCCTCATATTATTGCAGAAGGCAGTTCTATTGTCCCAGGTAGCAGCAGCCCAGGTCAGCTTGCCCAGTCCAGAGAGAAATGACGAAGGCAACCTTGTTTTGGTCTGTAGAATACAGCTATGGCCAGAGCTTGAAGAGTAAGATGCATTGGGACAGGAAGTTATGGAATTTTTTTGGGGAGTGCTTGGGCCCCAGAATCAGCGGCTCCGAGGGAGGAGGCTGGCTGGCGTAGGGTCGCGGTATCAAGACAGGGAGTTGGTTGAAAGTGATGGTCAATGGTTTCCTGCTGCTATTGGATCATGAACTCATGTTGGCAGATGACTTCCTTCAGGGGAGCAAACTCTGTTGCGTCAGTGGATGGTTCACTCTTCCCGTCAGGAAGCGCGGAGGAGACTTGACTGAAGAGCAGAGCAGCGGAGATGAATTAGAGGTAAGTTATAACTTTAATAATAAATTGCAAAATAATAAGCCACGAGGGGCCACAAAATAAGGGAGGACAGATACTAAACGTAGTAAGGCAACAAGATAACTGATTGAGTCGAGCTGGTTTGATGAGTGAGCAAAGATTGTGAGTGAGAGCTGGTTTTAAATGAGCTGCAGGTGATGAGTTAGAAACAAGTGGCAAGCGCCTCCTATTAGCTGGATGGAGACCAGAGGAGCCTGCATGTGTAGGCCTGACACAACTTTGAGACATGGGTCTCACTGCTGTTTGTGAGGAAGCATGCCACAAGAGAGACTGCATCGCATCTTGAGAGGTCAGCCTTATCATGATTACCAAGGCTTTTAGCAGCTGGTACAGTTTTATTGATAATTAGAAACTACAAAAACTGGCAAAATTGACAGAGGAGATTGGAAAAGCAACAAAGTTGTTTGTAAATAAATATATTATTTTTAAAACTTTGTTGCTTTGTTGAACTGTCACTACTTAATTAAAATATAAATATGCAGGGAGAGCAACAAACAAAAATCTTGGTGGACTGTAAGTTTTCAATGAAGATCAGCTACTCAATTTACAATTGTGGCTGACAATGCAAAGGGTCCATGTGCAACGGCGTAGCAGAACATCCGGGCACTCAGTTGTGAATCCAGAGACAGAAGTTCAAGTTCAGAGATGCCCACATTTGATCTTTACAGGAGACGTTTTCAGAAATAGGAATGAAGTCATCCTATGCTGTAGTGCAAGTCAGCAATTCTTTGTGTAAAAGCATTCAATACTTGTACTACATGAATAGTTAACAAATCTACCTCATCATCACAGAGCCTTTTGTTCTCTTTTTTCCTTTTGTTTTCACCACATTTAAGCATTTGAACTTTCTCCTGTTCTGAACAACTGTGTTTCCGTCTCCCTGCTACTCATTCACTGAGTATTGCCTGCATTTTTACACACAATATGATCACAAACTAAAGGCAAAATTCCGAACTTATTTCAGAAACAATTTGAAGCTGCTTTGTCCTGTGTGTGTGTGTGTGTGTGTGTGTGTGTGTGTGTGTGTGTGTGTGTGTGTGTGTGTGTGTACTGAATACTGAAAGGCACCTCCAGAGGGCTTCATTGATACACTGCAATGGAATTTAAATCCAAGAATATAGCTTTCCTTTACAATTATGGAATCTGATCAATTCTAATTTTTGGTTTTAAAATTGTAAATGGGGTGTCTTTTCCAGATATTTCAATGGGTCTCTAATCAAAGCTAATATTAAATGCTATTCACACAAAATGCTGGTGGAACGCAGCAGGCCAGGCAGCATCTATAGGAAGAAGCACAGTCGACGTTTCGGGTCAAGACCCTTCGTCAGGACTAACGGAAAGAAGAGATAGTAAGAGAATTGAAAGGGGGAGGGGGAGACTCAAAATGATAGGAGAAAACGGTGGGGGGGGGGGATGAAGCTAAGAGCTGGAAAGTTGATTGGCAAAAGGGATACACAGCTGGAGAAGGGGGAGTATCATAGGACAGAAGCCTTGGAAGAAAGAAAGGGGGAGGGGAGCACCAGAGGAAGATGGAGAACAGGCAAGGAGTTACAGTGAGAGGGAAGCCTGAAGGGGGCCAATATCCTGGTGGGAAGGTTTAGTAGAGCTGTTAGGGAGGGTTTAAACTAATTTGGCAGGGGGGATGGGAACCAGAAAGATAGAGTGGAGGAGGGGGAAAACAGAAATAAATCTAAGATATTGAGCAGTAAAGATGTCAGGAGGGACAGGCAGGTGAGGGGCAAATTTGCAGCCATTGGAATGAGTTGCAGTGCAATAAAGTTGCAGTGCAATCAAAGCAAAAAGTACCAAATACTGGACTTAAAGTGTTATACTTAAATGCACGCAGCTTAAGGAATAAGGCGGATGATCTTGTCGTACAGCTACAGATTGGCAGGTATGATATTGTGGCCATCACTGAGATGAGGCTAAAGGATGCATGTCTCTGAGAGCTGAACGTCCAAGGATACACAGTGTATTGGAAGGATAGGCAGGTAGGCAGAGGGGGTGGCGTGGCTTTATTGGTAAGAAATTATATTAAATCATTAGAAAGAGGTGACATAGGATCGGAAGGTGCAGAATCTTTATGGGTTGAGCTAAGAAATCACAGGGGTAAAAGGACCCTGATGGCAGTTATATACAGGCCTCCTAACAGCTGCAGTGACGTGGACTACAAATTACAACAGGAAATAGAAAAGGCTTGCCAGAAGGGCAGTGTTATGATAATTGAAGGGGATTTTAACATGCGAGTGGATTGGGAAAATAAGGTCGGCACTGGATCTCAGGAGAGAAGTTGTAGAATGTCTTTTAGAACAGCTTGTTGTTGAGCCCACTGGGGGATCGGCTGTACTGGATTGGGTATTGTGTAATCAACCAGAGGTGATTAGAGGGATCGAGATGAAGGAACCCTTAGGAGGCAGTGATTACAACATGGTTGAGTTCGCTGTGAAATTTGGGAAGGAGAAGCCAAAATCCGATGCGTCGGTATTTCAGTGGAGTAAAGGAAATTACAGTGGCATGAGAGAGGAACTAGCCAAAGTTGACTGGAAAGGGACACTAACAGGAAGAGCAGCAGAGCAGCAGTGGCTGGAGTTTATGCAAGAAGTGAGGAAGGTGTAAGACAGATATAATCCAAAAAAAGAAATTTTTGAATGGAAAAAGGATGCAAACATGGCTGACAAAAGAAGTCAAAGTAAAAGCAAAGGAGAGGGCATACAAGGAAGCAAAAATTAGTGGGAAGACAGAGGATTGTGAAGTTCTTAAAAGCTTACAAAAGGAAACTAAGAAGGTCATTAAGAGGGAAACTATGAACTATGAAAGGAAGCTAGCAAATAATATCAAAGAGGATACTAAAAGCTTTTTCAAGTATATACAGAGTAAAAGACAGATGAGAGTAGAAATAGAACCGATAGAAAATGACGCTGGAGAAATTGTAATGGGAGATAAGGAGATGGTGGAGGAACTGAACGAGTAATTTGCATCAGTCCTCACTGAGGAAGACATCGGCAGTGACTCAAGGGTGTCAGGGAAGAGAAGTATGCACAGTCACAATTATGACAGAGAAAGTACTCAGGAAGCTGAATAGTCTAAGGGTAGATAAATCTCCCGGACCAGAAGGAATGCACCTTTGTGTTCTGAAGGAAGTAGCTGTGGAGATTGCGGAGACATCAGCAATGATCTTTCAAAAGTCAATAGATTCTGGCATGGTTCGGGAAGACTGAAAAATTGCAAATGTCACTCTGCTATTCAAGAAGGGGGCAAGGAAGTAAAAAAGAAATTATAGACCTGTTAGCTTGACATCAGTGGTTGGGAAGTTGTTGGAGTTGTTATGTACCTGTGGGTATCTTGTGCCAGTCACATGACCATGATGTTGTTGAGGCTATGCTGGGCATGATGTAATGGTCTTGTGATAGTGAAGTGACGCAAGTTTCCTGCCAGTGAGAGGTCATGTGATAGTTTTTTTCAACAGGGTATAAAAGGAGAACCCCTCCCTGTGACGCAGGGCAGTTCGTGATTGAATTTTTTCAGTGACTCTGTTCCGCTGTGTATTGGATGTTATGATGCAGTTTTGTTTTAAAGTGTTTACTTTTTGCCTTAAATCTCAAAGGTTATTATCGGCAGTTTTGCTACAATACTGCCAGTTCAGTTCAGTCCAGTTGGAGAGTGCAGTTCGGGAAGCTGGAAGAATCGAGGAAAGTTGGTGTTGTCGGCTTTAAAGCAGGTTCGACCTTTATTTAATCTTCGTACGAGGAATTAGTAACTTGTGTCCATGATAACTCCTGCTTTGTCAAATAGAGCAGAAAGAGTTGGATGCAGAGTTTTGCCAAGGAAAGGTCAGTGCCTTTAAGCCACTTTATTTCCTTCATCGTAAATCTTCCGGGCAAGGCATACTTCAGCTGGGATCAGCAGTGACACCAGGAAAGAGAATTTATTACCTCAAGGAAAGTCTCTCCTTAACTGACTGTGTAAATCATTTTGGACTTTTTGCAATACTACTTTAAAGAACTGTTTTCGCATTATCGCTTTAAGAACTGTTCGAGCTGCCATATTGCTGCCGACTTCCGGTTAAGTTAGTCGTTTGTTTACTTTTGGGTTTTTTCTAGCAGTGTTTAATAAATGTTTTATTTGTTATTAAAAAACCTGTCTCATTTATATATTCATTGTTGCTGGATCATAACAGAGTTGATTGTCAAGGATGAGGTTATGGAGTACCTGGAGGCATATAACAAGATAGGCAGAACTCAGCATGGTTTCCTTAAAGGAAAATCCCGCCTGACAAACTTCCTGCAATTTTTTGAGGAAATTACAAATAGGCTAGACAAGGGAGATGCAATGGATGTTGTGTATTTGATTTTCAGAAGGCCTTTGACAAGGTGCTGCACATGAGGCTGCTAAACAAGATAAGAGCCCATGGAATTACGTGAAAGTTACATACGTGGATAGAGCGTTGGCTGAAAGGCAGGAAACAGAGAGTGGGAATAAAGGGATCCCATTATGGTTGGCTGCTGGTTACCAGTGGTGTTCCACAGGGGCTGTGTTGGGGCCGCTTCTTTTTACGATGTATATCAACGATTTTGAATATGGAATAGATAGCTCTGTGGCTAAGTTTGATGATGATACAAAGATAGGTGGAGGGGCAGGTAGTGCTGAGGAAACAGAGTCTGCAGAGAGACTTGGGTAGATTGAGAGAATGAGCAAAGAAGTGACAAATGAAATATAATGTTGGAAAGTGTATGGTCATGCACTTTGGTAGAAGAAATAAATGGGCAGACTATTATTTAAATAGGGAGAGAATTCAAAGTTCTGAGATGCAACGGGACTTGGGAGTCCTTGTGCAGGATACCCTTAAGGTTAACCTCCAGGTTGAGTCAGTGTTGAAGAAGGCAAATGCAATGTTGGCATTCATTTCTAGAGGAATAGAGCATAGGAGCGGGGATGTGATGTTGAGGCTCTTTAAGGCACTGGAGTACTGTGTGGAGTTTTGGGCATCTTATTTGAGAAAGGATGTGCTGACATTGGAGAGGGTTCAGAGAAGATTCACTAGAATGATTCTGGGAATGAGAGGGTTAACATATGAGGAGCGTTTGACCGCTCTTGGATTGCACTCCTTGGAGTTTAGAAGAATGAGGGGGACTTCAGAGAAACATTTCGAATGTTGAAAGGCATGGACAGAGTGGATGTGGCAAAGTTGTTTCCCATGGTGGGTGAGTCTAGTATGAGAGGGCATAACTTAAGGATTGAAGGGCACCCATTCAGAACAGAGATGCGAAGAAATTTTTTTAGCCAGAGGGTGGTGAATCTGTGGAATTTGTTGCCACGAGCAGCAGTGGAGGTCAAGTCATTGGGTGTATTTAAGACAGAGATTGATACGTATCTGAGTATCCAGGGCATCAAAGATTATGGTGAGAAGGCGGGGGAGTGGGACTAAATGGGAGAATGGATCAGCTCATGATAAAATGGTGGAGCAGACTCGATGGACCGAATGGCTGACTTCTGCTCCTTTGTCTTACGGTCTTATGGGAAGAGAGAAAAAATATTAAAAATTAAAAATTAGGGATGGAATAAGAAGGGGAGGAGGGGCATTACTGGATGTTAGAGAAATCAATATTCATGCCATCAGGTTGGAGGCTACCCAGACAGAATATAAGGTGTTGTTCCTCCAACCTGAGTGTGGCTTCATCTCGACAGTAGAGGAGGCCATGGATTGACAAATGGGAATGGGACGTGGAACTAACGTGTGGCCACTGGGCTATTTCTCACTTACTTCTTAATATCAACTCTCAGTACATTACAGCAGCAACTATGCTTCAAGAAGTACTTCATTGATCAATAATTGCTGGGCGGAATCCAGAGATAGAAATAAATCTAAAGATTATGAAAGATATTCCATAATTGCAGGTTTTCCTCTCTTTTTTCTACATTGAACTTGTAGGATATTTTTCAGTGTTGATACAGTGGTGGTAATACTAAACAAGCCAGTAAGACTAAAGAACTTATTGTGGAATTCAGAAACGTGAAGTCAGGAGAACACACACCTGTATTCATTTCATTTCTTTTTTAATCTTTTTTATTGATTTAAAAATATATAAAGGCAAATACAAATCAGAGGAGAAGTTATATCAAGTACATATTCCAATGGAAGTACAAACAACAAAGGAGTGTACACTGTCAAAGTCATTTATAGTATAATATTGAGCTCCTCAATATCCACAACTTCTCTTAACAATTCAAAAAAAAAAAGATCAAAAATTGCCATGATTAAGAGAAAGAAAAAACCCACTAAACTAAAACAAAAAAAAAGACTGGGCATTCCATTTGGGGATATAATTACAAAAAAAAGGGGGGAATCCTTCCGGTCAAATCTGAAAAATCACAAAGAAGGAAAAAGATTACCTAAAAAAAAAGTGGGGGGGGGGGGGGGAAAGTAAAAAAAATGAAAATTTAAATCGTATGAAAATATTGAATGGAAGGTCACCAAGTTTGCTCAAATTCAGGGTTAGTAGTGGACAGGTGATCAGTTTCAAGTTCCTGGATGTCAATATCTCAGGATCTATCCTGGGCTCAACATATTGATGCAGTCAAGAAGATGTACCGTGGTGACATCTGTACTGTGATGGTACCGTGGTGGTATTAGGGGTTTGAGTAGATTTGGTATATTTTGGAAATCCATTCTATAAATGCTTGGTGGAGAGCATTCTGACTAATTGCATCACTGCCTGGTGTGGAGGCTCCAATGCAGAAGGTTATAGATCCAGCCAGCTCCATCAAGGGCAGAATCCTCTCCACCATCTGGGACATGCCCTTCTCTCATTAGTCGAATCAGGCACCTGAGATGAGATGCCACCTGCAGAGGTTCTGGAACAGTTTCTTCCCCGCTGCCATCAGATTTCTGAATGGTCCCTAAACCCATGAACAGTACCTCACTGTTCCTTTCTGCACAACATATTTGTTAATTTTGTATTGTAACTTGTAGTAATTGTTAATGTCTTGCCCTGTACTGCTGCCACAAATAACACATAATAATGAATGCCAGTGATAATAAAGCTGACTCTGATTCTGATGCAATGCAATTATTTTCATTTGCTGCAACTAGATGAAGCAAAGCACTCCTGTAAATTAATAGATGCTGACTTAAAGTTGTTCCAATCTCAGAAACTGAAAGTCAAGGGAAAAAGCAATTGAAAGTGGAAAATGCTAACTCTTTAAGACCTACAGAAAAATTGTTGATGTTACAGAGCGATTATTAAACACAAAGAACACACCCACCCCAACAACATGTTCTCTTCTCACTGCTACCATCAGGAAAGAGGTACAGGAGCTCAGGACTCACACCACCAGTTTCAGGAACAGTTACTGCCCCTTAATCATAAGGCTCTTGAACTAGAGTGGATAACTTCACTCTGATTAACTTGCCCCATCATTGAAATATTCCCACAACCAATGGACTCCCTTTAAATCGATCTCTCTCCCGCTCCCCCTCTTGCTCCCCCTCTTGCTCCCCCTCTCGCTCCCCCTCTCGCTCCCCCTCTCGCTCCCCCTCTCGCTCCCCCTCTCGCTCCCCTCTCGCTCCCCCCTCTCGCTCCCCCTCTCGCTCTTCTCGCTCTCCTTCTCGCTCTCCTTCTCGCCTCTCCTTCTCGCTCTCCTTCTCGCTCTCCTTCTCGCTCATCCTTCACCCCACCCCCTCCCCTCCCCTCCCCCCTCTCCCCTCCCCTCCCCTCCCCTCTCCCCTCCCCTCTCCCATCCCCTCTCCCCTCCCCTCTCCCCTCCCCTCTCCCCTCCCGCTCTCCCCTCCCCTCTCCCCTCCCCTCTCCCCTCCCCTCTCCTCCCCCCCTCCTCCCCCTCTCCTCCCCCTCTCCTCCCCCTCTCCTCCCCCTCTCCTCCCCCTCTCCTCCCCCCTCTCCTCCCCCTCTCCTCCCCCTCTCCTCCCCCTCTCCTTCCCCCTCTCCTTCCCCCTCTCCTCCCCCTCTCCTCCCCCTCTC
This sequence comes from Hypanus sabinus, assembly GCF_030144855.1. Taxonomy (NCBI): domain Eukaryota; kingdom Metazoa; phylum Chordata; class Chondrichthyes; order Myliobatiformes; family Dasyatidae; genus Hypanus; species Hypanus sabinus. The sequence continues at coordinate 44,034,923 of NC_082718.1, forward strand.
CTCCCCCCTCTCCTCCCCCCTCTCCTCCCCCCTCTCCTCCCCCCTCTCCTCCCCCCTCTCCTCCCCCCTCTCCTCCCCCCTCTCCTCCCCCTCTCCTCCCCCCTCTCCTCCCCCTCTCCTCCCCCCTCTCCTCCCCCCTCTCCTCCCCCCTCTCTCCTCCCCCCTCTCTCCTCCCCCCTCTCTCCTCCCCCCTCTCTCCTCCTCCCCCCTCTCTCCTCCTCCCCCCTCTCTCCTCCTCCCCCCTCTCTCCTCCTCCCCCCTCTCTCCTCCTCCCCCCTCTCTCCTCCTCCCCCCCTCTCCTCCTCCCCCCTCTCTCCTCCTCCCCCCTCTCTCTCCTCCCCCCTCTCTCTCCTCCCCCCTCTCTCTCCTCCCCCCTCTCTCCTCCCCCCTCTCTCCTCCCCCCTCTCTCCTCCTCCCCCCCTCTCTCCTCCTCCCCCCTCTCTCCTCCTCCCCCCCTCTCCTCCTCCCCCCCCTCTCCTCCTCCCCCCCTCTCCTCCTCCCCCCCCTCTCCTCCTCCCCCCCTCTCCTCCTCCCCCCCTCTCTCCTCCTCCCCCCCTCTCCTCCTCCCCCTCTCTCCTCCTCCCCCCTCTCTCCTCCTCCCCCCTCTCTCCTCCTCCCCCTCTCTCCTCCTCCCCCCTCTCTCCTCCTCCCCCCCTCTCTCTCTCCTCCCCCCTCTCTCTCCTCCCCCCTCTCTCTCCTCCCCCCTCTCTCTCCTCCCCCCCTCTCTCTCCTCCCCCCTCTCTCCTCCCCCCTCTCTCCTCCCCCCTCTCTCTCCTCCCCCCTCTCTCTCCTCCCCCCTCTGCTCTCCTCCCCCCTCTCTCTCCTCCCCCCTCTCTCCTCCCCCCCTCCCCTCTCCCCTCCCCTCTCCCCTCCCCTCTCCCCTCCCCTCTCCCCTCCCCCCTCTCCTCCCCCCTCTCCTCCCCCCTCTCCTCCCCCCTCTCCTCCCCCCCTCCTCCCCCCTCTTCCCCTCCCCCCCTCTTCTCCTCCCCCCCTCTCTCCTCCCCCCCTCTCTCCTCCCCCCTCTCTCTCCTCCCCCCCCTCTCTCTCCTCCCCCAGCAGGAGGTGGGGATGAGTGACGTGGCGGACTTTATCATCGCAAATCTGTGAGCTGTTTTGTTTATTTCTCCCCTCTCACTGAACGACACCTCTCTTTATTGAGAGGGAGGGGGAGAGAGAGAGAGAGAGACACTATGGTATGTCGAATTGTCAGGGTGAACTATTCGTTTTTGTTGTACTGCAGATCATGGTCGTTCTTAGGGACTTTGCTATTGCTTGCTTGGTGGGTGGAGGGTGCTGTAGTAAGTGGGGGAGGGGGAGGGTTGGTGCCTTGCTGCTACTTGTGTGTGGGAGGGGGGAATAGGGGGCTTTAGGGTTCTAATGTTTTTACTGTCACTCATTGGGGCTCTCTTCTGTTTTCATGGATGTCTGCAAAGAACAAGAATTTCAGGATGTATATTGTATACATTACTCTGATATTAAATTGAACTATTATTCTTTCTTTCTCACACAAAATGCTGGTGGAACACAGCAGGCCAGGCAGCATCTACAAGGAGAAGCACTGTTGACATTTTGGGCCGAGACCCTTCGTCAGGACTAACTGTTAGTCTTGGCAACCCTAACCCTAACCCTATGGTGACATATATGTACTTTGATCTTTGATATTTCATTGGGGCAGAGGGAAAATACTTTTGCAGAATAACTGGAGAAAGAATAACAATGGAAATGAAACAAATAGAAAAATTAGCTGAAGAAATGTGAGGAAGGAGAAAAGTTTGACAACAAAATAAATGTTTGAAATGTTATTCAAACATTATATGGATGCCTGGAAGCAACTGATTTGTACAAAAGTCTCTCAGCCATTAAAGGTAGTTTATCACTTTTATAAAGCTATATCAATCTCTCTGGTGTTTGAAATTACACAGGAGTGACAGTCACATGCAAATTCACCTTGACTGTTGCAAACTTCAGTAGATCCACTAACTAATCTGAAAAGAGTTTATAATCTCACCAGTTGAGTTGGAGAATAGGCCTGTTTCAGTTTTTGGTTGTGTGTTCAGCTGAGGAAAATTAACAGCTTCGTTGTGCCCTGGTTTCAAATGAGTGCAGTGAATGGATTCACATCAACAGGAACAAAAACGATTTGTACAGCTGCACCAACTAATGCTTCAGAACATCCTGAGGCATCTTGCAGGAGTGCTAGCAAAATAAAGTTGACCTATAAGTAAATATTACAGGAGCCTAATAGCTACATTTTAAGATGATCTTGGTGGGAGGGGGAGTATTGTACAGAGTTTGAAAGAGGGAATTTTATGGCTTTGGGATTTGTCCACTCAAACCACAGTAGCCAGTGATGGGACAATTATTAGAACTGAAGCCTAGATTTAGAGGAGTACCAATTTTACAGTTCATTGGACTGGAAGAAATTACAGCAAGTTAAAAAAAAAAATTCTTTCAAGGGATGTGTGCTTCTCAGGTTTAGTTGCTCCTCCCTTATTGTCCTTCGGTAATGGGTGAGCTGCCACCTTGAACTGCTGCAGTCCTCGAGGGATGGCAGGGAGTTTCCAGTGAACAGTGAAATATTTCTAAGCCAGCTTGCTGTGTGGCATTAGGGTTAGGGTAATGCGGAGGGTAACTTCCAGGTGCTGTATTTGGAATCCAGGGACTCTCTTCCTGACACCTGTGTTACGGTGGTCATACCTTCTGATTGATAACGATCCGACGTCCTGCATCAGGTGGTTTACCCCTACTTTAAGAACACTAATGTTGCAACCCCTTCTGGACAATTGGTGGAGAGCAATATTGCTGTTAGTTCTCTGAATTTGCTAATCATAAAAAAATCTTGGAAGGACATGTTGAGGACAGTGATTCTAAAATGGGAAAGAGTTAGATGAGTGAGTGTGCAAATAGTTGTAAAACAGAGCAGTTTAGTAAGAGAAATCAAAAGGCAGATTATTATCTGAACACAGAGGGAGACTGCGAGTGAGTAAATTACAGAGCAATTTGTGTTTTCTCGTGTATGAACCCCCAAAAGCTCACTGGTGAGTCTAACAAGTAATTAAGAAGCCAATGGCATTTTGGTCTCCATTGCAAAAGAGTCCCAGTTTAAGCGTAGGGAGATTTTGTCACAATTGTACAGGGTGTTGGTAAGGCTTCATCTGGAATACAGCCTACAGTTTTGGTGCCCTGACCTAAAAAAATGTTTTCTTTATTAAATTAGAAGCAACAAAAAAGGGATTCAGCATGATAGCTCTCTAGGCTTGTCCTACCCAAGAGAGACAAAAATGGTTTGCACTTTATTCTTTGGAGTTTAAAAGAATGAAGAATGACTTTATTGAATCATACAAGATCCTAAGGGGGCTTCGCAGATCAGATGTTGGGATGTTTACACGAGTAGGAGAATTTTAAACAAGGGATATAACTTCCTACAAGGGGCCAGTCATTTAAAGCATGTGGAAATTTTCTTTCACAGAAGATGGCGAATCTCTGGAACTCTCTGCTCTGAAGCTGAATTATTAGAGGTGGATAAATCAAGGCATAGAAAGGAGCAGAAAGAATGGCACAGAAAAGAAGCTGAGGCCAGCATAGGCCAGTCACAATTACATTAAGTGGTAGAGCAGGCAAGAAAGACCAGATGACCTACACCAATTTTCGTGTGTTGGGAGGAGACAGTCACAGGTGGGGTGGGGGTGGAAATAGTAATCAAGTGATAATGTTAGATGATTCTGCAAAAAGATGGTTTAAAATGCAGTTTCAGCACACAACTCAATTGCAGTGGATCTGAACATTTCTCATGGTCTTCCTGCATTAGTTCCTAAGTGTGTAAACGTCTACTGAGTTTTGAGATAATTACCAGAGAATTCAACCAATAGGAATGTTCAGGCTATCGCAATTTATGTGGTAACATGTACTTTGATGGCCAATACTTGAACTTGATATTATGAGAAGAATACAGGGCACAGATATCTGTACGTGACTAATGCAAGGACAGATCAACAAAAGATCTGCCAATGAATACCTAGCTAGTGTAACCATAGTTGACAAGGAGCTAATTCTATGCTTAGTTTATTGAACTAAGTCAGTGCATTCTTAGATAAGTTGTTTGTTTTCCAGCTTGATGAGATCAACCATTGAGTGTGTGAGAGAGATTACAATAGACAATAGGTGCAGAAGTAGACCATTCGGCCATTCGAGCCTGCACCGCCATTCTGAGATCATGGCTGATCATCTACTATCAATATCCGGTTCCTGCCATGTCCCCATATCCCTTGATTCCCTTATCCATAAGATACCTATCTAGCTCCTTCTTGAAAGCATCCAGAGAATTGGCCTCCACTGCCTTCTGAGGCAGTGCATCCCAGACCCCCACAACTCTCTGGGAGAAGAAGTTTTTCCTTAACTCTGTCCTAAATGACCTACCCATTCTTCTTAAACCATGCCCCCTGGTACTGGACTCTCCCAGCATCTGGAACATATTTCCTGCCTCTATCTTGTCCAATCCCTTAATAATCTTATATGTTGCAATCAGATCCCCTCTCAATCTCCTTAATTCCAGCGTGTACAAACCCAGTCTCTCTAACCTCTCTGCGTAAGACAGTCCGGACATCCCAGGAATTAACCTTCTGAATCTACGCTGCACTTCCTCTACAGCCAGGATGTCCTTCCTTAACCCTGGAGACCAAAACTGTACACAATACTCCAGAGGTGTGGTCTCACCAGGGTCCTGTACAAATGCAAAAGGATTTCCTTGCTCTTGTACTCAATTCCCTTTGTAATAAAGGCCAACATTCCATTAGCCTTCTTCACTGCCTGCTGCACTTGCTCATTCACCTTCAGTGACTGATGAACAAGGACTCCTAGATCTCTTTGTATTTCTCCCTTACCTAACTCTACACCGTTCAGATAATTATCTGCCTTCCTGTTCTTACCCTCAAAGTGGATAACCTCACACTTATTCACATTAAACGTCATCTGCCAAGTACCTGCCCACTCACCCAGCCTATCCAAGTCACCCTGAATTCTCCTAACATCCTCATCACATGTCACACTGCCACCCAGATTAGTATCATCAGCAAACTTGCTGATGTTATTCTCAATGCCTTCATCTAAATCGTTGATGTAAATGGTAAACAGCTGTTGTCCCAATACCGAGCCCTGTGGCACCCCACTAGTCACCACCTGCCATTCCGAGAAACCCCCATTCACCGCTACCCTTTGGATGCCACCGATACCCTTTCTATCTGCCAACCAGTTTTCTATCCATGTCAATATTTTCCCCCCAATGCCATGAGCTCTGATTTTACACACCAATTTCCTATGTGGGACCTCATCAAATGCCTTCTGAAAATCGAGGTACACTACATCCACTGGATCTCTCTTGTCTAACTTCCTGGTTACATCCTCGAAAAACTCCAATAGATTAGTCAAGCATGATTTGCCCTTGGTAAATCCATGCTAGCTTGGCCCAATCCTATCACAGCTATCTAAATGTGCCACTATTTCATCTTTAATAATGGACTCTAGCATCTTCCCCACTACTGATGTTAGGCTGACAGGACGATAGTTCTGTTTTCTCCCTCCCTCCTTTCTTAAAAAGTGGGATAACATTAGCCATTCTCCAATCCTCAGGAACTGATCCTGAATCTAAAGAACATTGGAAAATGATTACCAATGCATCCGCAATTTCCAGAGCCACCTCCTTTAGTACCCTAGGATACAGACCATCTGGACCTGGGGATTTGTTAGCCTTCAGTCCCATCAGTCTACTCATCACTGTTCCCTTCCTAATGTCAATCTGTTTCATTTCCTCTGTTACCCTATGTCCTTGGCCCATCTATACATCTGGGAGATTGCTTGTGTCTTCCCTAGTGAAGACAGATCTGAGGTACTTATTAAATTCTTCTGCCATTTCTCTGTTTTCCATAACAATTTCACCCAATTCATTCTTCAAGGGCCCTACATTGTTCTTAACTATCTTCTTTCTCTTCACATACCTAAAAAAGCTTTTGCTATCCTCCTTTATATTCCTCGCTAGCTTGCATTCGTACCTCATTTTTCCTCCCCGTATTGCCTTTTAGTTAAGTTCTGTTGTTCCTTAAAAATTTCCCAGTCATCTGTCTTCCCACTCACCTTAGCTCTGTCATACTTTTTTTTTAATGCTATGCAATCTCTGACTTCCTTTATCAACCACTGTGGCCCCTTTCTCCACTTTGAATCCTTCCTTCTCCGGGGGATGAACTGATTTTGCACCTTGTGCATTATTCCCAAGAATACCTGCCATTGCTGTTCCACTGTCTTTTCTGCTAGGCTATCCATCCATTTAACTTTGGCCAGCTCCTCCCTTATGGCTCCATAGTCTCCTTTGTTCAACTGCAACGCTGACACCTCCTATCTGCCCTTATCCTTCTCAAATTGCAGATAAAAACTTATCATATTATCATATTACCGGCAATAGAGAATTCACAATCTTGCAGCTACTTTCCAACTGGATACTTTAAGAGTTATTTCAGCAAGGTGTTGGACTCCTGTGCCTCCCTGATCAACTCCAGCATCAGAATCACAACCAAGTTTATTAGTTTATTATGGTGAAATTTGGTGTTTTGTAGTAGCAGTGTAATGCAAGAATATAAAATTATTATCAATTACAGAATAAGTAAACGCTGCAAAAAAAGGAACGAGGTAGTGTTCATGAATCATTCTGAAATCTGATGGCAGAGGGGAAGAAACTGTTCCTGAACTGTTGAGTGAGGGTCTACAGGTTCCCTGATGATAGTAACGAGAAGAGGGAATATCATGGATGGTGAGGGTCTTCCATGATGATTGCTACCTTCTTGAGGCTCTGCCTATCGAAGATGTACGCGATGGTGGTGATTCTGCCCCTGATAGAGCTGGCTGAGTCTATAACCATCTGTAGCCTCTTGCTGTCTGGTGTATTGGTCACATTAGTGCTTCCATATTGGGCTGTGATGTCACCAGTCAGAATGCTGTCTACCATACATCTATAGTAATTTACAGGCATCTTAGGGGACATATCTAATCTCCTCAAGTTCCCAACGCAGTAGAGCTGCTGGCTTGCCTTCTTCATGATTGCATCAATGTATTGAGCCCAGATCAGATCCTCTCAGATGTTTACACCCAGGAACTTAAAGCTGTTCATCCTTTCCACTGCTGATCCCTCAAAGAAGATGCATGTTCTCCAACCTGAAATTGACAATCAATTTCTTGGTCTTGCTGATGTTGAGTGCAAGATTGTTGTTGCAACATAAATCCTTGAGGTTCACCTATGTTGATTGTCAGTGATGTTATGGATAACAGAAGATGCTTTTGCCTACCTGCCCTGACTGTGGCCTCCTGATGAGGAGGTCAAGGATCCAGTTCCAGAGGGAGGAACAATGGCCAAGGTTTAGAAGCTTGGTGGCTAATACTGAGGTGTGATGATCCAAAGCATTTGCTATAGTCTTGTTGTGGTAGTAGGTGAAATGCAATGAGTCCAGATCTTTCTCAGGCAGGAGTTAATTCTAGCCATAACCAACCTCTTGAAGCACTTTATTGTAGTAGATGTGTGGTGCTACCAATTGATAGACATTGTGGCAGCTCACTCTTCTCTTTGTAGGCACTGGTATGATTGCTGCGCCTTTGAAGCAGGTGAATCCTCCATCTGCAGCAGAGAGAGGTTGAAGATGTCCTTGAAAATTTCAAGCAATTGGGTGGTGCAAGATTTCAGCACCAACCCAGGCGCTCTGTCATGGCCAGATGTCTTGCGCGAATGTTCCAAGACAGAGGTAGATACAGTGGGGATTTACACAGATATAATGTTATTCTCCCTTTCAAAACATGACTTTGAACTGATCAGGGAGTGAAGCATCAGAGACAATTCTGCTGTTAGATTTCTCCTTAAGAGAAGTAGTGGCATACAAACCCTGCCACACCTGTTGTGCATCTGATTTTATCTCTAATTTCATATGGAATCATCTTCTTACTGACTGTTTTTGATGGTGCTTAACTCCTCCAGTGCTACACACACAAATGTTGGAGGAACTCAACAGGCCAGGCAGCATCTATGGAGAAGAGTAAATGGTCAACAGTTTGGGCTGGGACCCTTCATCAGGTCACCAGTGCCTATTTGACTACTGCCTGTGTTGGAAAATCTTGATCTGAGGTCCTTAAAGGCACATCATCTGCTTTTCAATTTTACTGCCTTGTTCCAGATTGTGTTATGGATTCCACAACAATAAATATATATAAGTGAGGCAGGGTTTTTTTTTATAACAAATAAAACATTTATTAAACACTGAAGAACAAACTCCCAAAAGTAAACAAACCACTAACATAACCGGAAATCAGCTGCTGTGCGGAAGCTTAAACAGTTCTTAAAGGAATAAAGCGAAAACAGTTCTTAAAGCGATGTTGCAAAAACAGTTCTTCAAAGTAGTACTGCAAAAGTTCAAAATGCTTACAGTCCATTAAGGGAGAGACTTTTTAGACGATTTAAATTCTCTTTCACATCGTGTTGTTGTGGTTCCCAGTTGAACAGGGGTTACCATGGGGACAGCCAACAAATTCCTTCTGAATGAGGTTCAAACCTGTTTCACTGTCGAAATCGATTTTCCTCGATCTTTTAGCTCCCAAACTCCGATCTTCACTCTCCACTGATTTTTAACTGTCAGTATTATAAAGAAACTGCTGGCAATGACCTTTTAAACTTTAGGCATTAAATAAAACTCCACCTTTCAACCAAACTGCATCATAATATTGGACCACGCAGTGGCATGGAGTCAAACTGGCAAATCCAGCCACGAACTGCCCCTCCTCACAGGGAGGGGTCCTCCTTTTATACCCTGTGTAAAAAAAACCTGTCACATGACCTCTACTGGCGGGAAGATGATGTCACTCCACCATCACAAGACCACTACCTTAAGTCCAGTAAAGCTTCAACACCACTGTCACGTGACAAGTACCCACGGGTATGTAATAATTAAAAAGGAGAGAACACAAAACCTGGGACAAGTCATTAGTTTGATGTTGCCAGGTGCTTCAGAGCCAAAAGAATAGAACACCACATCTTTGACCACAGTTTTAATGTTCACATCAACAACATATGGCAGGAGTTGGGACTTGTGCACTTCGGGAAAGGTAATGATATTCTGCTACTCAATCTAAGACAATTAAAATCTTCAGACAGAACCGATGGACTAAGGAAACACAAGAGTTATATCAACATAAGCACTGATACATTTTTTAATGTGGATCTGAAAGAATCACTTTCAGACTACTTATGCTGTGAGCATCACTCTGTGAAATTCTTTTTTATATCTGCTGGCCTTTATCCAGGTAATTCAACTTTACGTTCTTTTTGCTGTCATGTAAACCTTCATTTTTTGAGACACATCCAGTCCATTTCATGAGACTTCTTGGTATTGAAATGATCCAAGTGGCTTCCCAAGTCATGTTAGCAACTCAGAAACATCCATCTGGAGCAATTGTATTTCTTCCATAGAGAGACACATTTGCAAAGCTGAACAGTGGCACTATCCGGTGACATTGACATTATTCCATTTGCTGTGAGGAGCTAGGCATCTATCTAGATTTTCTGTATTTAGATTCATAGAAAAGTACAGCACAGAAGTAGGCCCTTTGACCCATCTAGTCCCTGCTGAACCATCTAAACTGGTTACTCCCATTGACCTGCTTGGGGGCCATAGCCGTCCCTACCCCTACCATCAATGTACCTATCCAAACTTCTCTTATCCATTGAAATTGAGCTGGCAATAGAGTCTTTATGACCACATACTTGTGGTCATAATCCTCCAAAATATTTGTCATGGTCTTGAAAAAGCAGGTGGACATAACATCTGCAGCCCTTGAATTATGTACCAATCCCAAATCAGCATTACATTGAGGTAGGCACAAGGAATTCTGCAGATGCTGAAAATCTTGTTGAACACTCACTAAGTGTTGGACGAACTCAGTAGAACAAGCAGCATCTCTGGAGAGGAATAAACAGTCGATGTTTGGGTCCAAAACCCTTCATCAGAACTGGATAGGAAGGGGGAAGAAGCCAGAACAAAGGTGTGGGGTGGCAGGTGATAGGTGAAGCCAAGTGATGGAGAAGTTATTGGGGGTGGGGGAGGAAGGATGAAGTAAGAAGCTAAGAGATGGAAGAGGTAAGGGTCTGAAGAAGTAAGAATCTGAAAAGGTAGGACAGTGGATCATGGAAGGAGGAGGAGAACCAGAGGGAGGTGATGGACAGTTGAGGAGAAGAGAAGTGATAAGAGGGGAGCCAGAATGGGGAATAAAAAAAAAGAGAGGAGGAGGAGAAAATACCTTAAGTTATAGAAATCAATGTTCATGCCATCAGGTTGGAGGCTACCCAGACAGAATATGATGTGTTGCTTTTCCAACCTGAGAGTGGCTTCAACATGGAAGCTATGGGCCAACATGTTGGAATGAGAATGGAAAATCTCACCTATTGTGGCTGACAGACTGGTGATGCTCAAAGAAATAGACTCTCCATCTACGTCAGGTCTCACCAATGTGGAGAAGGCTGCACTGGGAGCACAGTTGCAGTAGAGAAACAGGACAGACTCACAGGTGAAGTGCCACCTCAGCTGGAATGACTGTTTGGGGCCCTGAATGGTAGTGTGGGAGGATGAAATGCTTACTCCGCTTTCTAACTAGCTGCATCACCGTCCGGTGTGTGGGGCAACTGTACAGGATCAAAGGAAGCTCCAGAAATCTTTGAACTCATTCAGCTCCAATATGGACACTAGCTTCTGTAGCATCCAGAGCATCTTCAAGGAGCGATGCCTCAAAAAGGCAGCATCTGTCATTAAGGACCCTCATCTCCCAAGACGAGCCCCCTTCTTATTGTTACCATCAGGGAGGAGGTATTGTAGCCTGAAAACACACACTCAACGATTCAGTAACAGCTTCTTCCCCTCTGCCATCAGAATTCTGAATGGACATTGACCCCATGAACACTATCTCACTACTTTTTTTGCACTACTAATTTTATTTAACTATTTTCAAACTATATACTGTGTACTTACTGTAATTCAATTTTTATTATTATGTATTATTATAATGCATATTTTAAATAATTATAATAATAGTTAAAATGATAATAATCGCCATTTATATCATAGTTTTAATAATAATTTTTATTATGATGTATTTCAAATTACCGCCGCTGCAGAAACAAAAAAGTTTCATGACATATGCCTGTGATATTAAACCCGATTCTGATTCTGAATTTGATGAAATAGGTAAGCTGCAGTGGTGCAGGAAGCAGCTGCAATGCAGTTGTGAGCGTAGTGTATAAAGAATTGTAGAGCATTACCAGTGTAGGCTTGGACTGTTCCATGCAGGCATAGCTGAAGCCCTCGGGGGTACCCATGGGGACACCTTGGGTTAGGAGAAAACGGATGGAACAGAAGAGAAGTTTTTGAAGGTGAGAACCAGTTCTGCCAGATCAAGAAGATGGTTGCGCAAGGGAACTGGTCAGGTCTTTTGTCCAGAAAGAAGCAAAGAGTGTAAAGACTTTTCTGATGGGGGATAGAAAGGTATGAGGCTTGCTACATCTCTATTGCTGTATTTTGTTCTTAATGCCAGAATCCAGTCAGATCAATGGATATCTTTGTGCTGAGTCAATGTCCTCAAGCTGTAAAAGAATGCTTTTCTCGCAAGTGTATTTGTTTATATCGGGCCCCCTCCTTTTGCCAGCTAGGTTTCCACAAATAACATACAATATATAAGGACATGTCAATAATAAATAAGGGCAAACAAGAGAAAATCTCCAGATTCTGGAAGTCAAAGTAATATACACAAAATGCTGGAAGATCTCAGTAGGTCAGGCATCACCTAACATAACTTATTTGAAAAAAGTCAAGGGTTGTTGCATAGCGTGACTTATAATAATGACATGCTCACCAATCTACTTTGAATTGGTTGCCATGTGGTTCTGAGTCATCAAGGATTTTTGTTTGAAGAAATCACAGAAAAATATGTGAGGCTCCCTTAAATAACATTGAAACCCAAAAGGTGAATTAAAATACCATAATTTTTACAGACATAGGAACATATTATAATGGAACCAAATGTGAAAGAATCAGCTACTTAGATCAGTGTTTGATATACTTCTCAACTTGCCTTTATATGGAATTGCTTACATGAATCCCATTGTTGACCCACTAACTTTATTCTTGGCTACTTCTCCAACAGTATTTTTTTGCCTCATCCCTTTCAGTGCTCGTAGTTGCTCACCTGACACAATGATCAGACCGCTTTGGATTCATCTCCTCTCTAGACAAAAGGCAACTATTTCTTGAAGCTGTTCTATCCAGTGTTAATATTAAACTGTGCTTAAAGTTGCATTATTGCTATCAGAAATAACTTTTGTTGGAGTAGGTCATTCATGATTAAAGTATTGCAGCAAATCTTGGTCATATGTTATCCTGATGGGACTGTTTGTCTCACTTCCATCAGGGAAGAGACCATGCAACATCCACAGCAGGACCACTAAACTGAAAAAGTTACTTTCCCCAAGCTGTAGGCTGATCAACATCTCCACCCATTACCGAACTCCACTACTACATACACACAAACTAGTGCTTCAACTGGGTGCAATCAATTTATAAAATGGTTACTTATTTATATTGAATAAGTTTTCCATTTTTAATGTGTTTTTATGCTAAAACTGATCCAGAATAACAATCACTTTTTTCTCCTTTACACTTGTGCACTGAAGAACGCCAGTAAACAATCCTGAATCTTGAATCTTGAAAATATTAGAACATTTAGCAAACCAGGGGGACTTTTTTTTTTGGAAGACCTTTCTCAATAATCTTACCTAAAAGACTTGTTTTTAAGTACTACCTGGTTTCATTCTTGAGTCTAGACTCTGGATTGTGGAGCTTGCATTTGCCCAGTCATTATGACTAATGTTTGACAAAACAGTAATTTAAGAGCCCCATTTGAATAAATGAGGGAGATACTCACTTATTGTGAACTCATTTGTCATATTAGGTCCATTGTGGGCTTTATGGTCCTGATGAAGTTATTCAATTGGAGAGATAGAACAGTAATGCATTACTATTCTCTGTCTACAGGTGTCGTGCTTTACCTATTTGCCTCACTTATCTTTCTTCTGGACTGCTGGGAGACGTATGTTGTGGCCTGGGGAAAAGTACACACTCAGAACAACAAATACTTTTTCAGGTTTTAATTCCTTTATCTGTTTTAGATGCTTAAGTGCCAGAAGAGGGTCTTAAAACAAAACAAATGTCTTTACAATCAGGTCCTGCCATTACAATCTCCGTTTAACCTTCGATCCACACACTTGTGTCTCGATCAATTGCGTATGCAGTATAAAAATACTTAAAGAAAACCTCACAAAACTAATACAGTACTAATACGGTAGTGGCAATTCTGCTGGAACACAAGACAAACAACATTCGAATCCCCCCAACCCTGTACCTTATACATCGCAGCAAAAAATGTAAGCGAATACATCTCACCTAAGATGTCTACTACTTTTTAGTACACACATGCTGAATCCCCGAACGGAGACTAAACATTCACGTTACGCTGTTACATGCACTATCAGTCATGATACAATAAAGTTAGGCAAAAGGTACACTTTGGCACAACTTTTACAAGATATTGTCTGGTAGTTAAATTACAGGAAGATTGACCTACTTGGCCGGTGAGGAACTTTGCAAGCCATGCTATCCAGCGTCGAATTCTTTACTTGTGAAAATCTAAAGTGTCCACATGTAAAACATGTCAAGTTACCAATATTCTCGATTCGCCAACAAGCATAAATGAACTCACATGGATATTGTAAATGAATGCTTACCTTTCCTAAGGGGGGGGGGGGAAAACTTGGTTCCAATGCCTCACCAGTTTCGGCAGCAGAAAACAAAATGGTCTCCCCACTATCTGGCATGTGCATAATGACGTCACCATCTCCACTTAAAGACACAGACAACTATTCTCGAATTACCCGGATGAATGCCTGAGTACACTTTTTAACAATAATGAATAGCATTCGATGGTCACCCGGTTACATATATAAATATATCTGTTATGGTAGTAGGGTATAAAAATACTGACTTGAAGAACATACCTGTTCTCATATCTACTAATTTGTAATTCAACATAATATTCCTGCAAATCGAGAAATGCAATCTCATTGTATGCATTCATGTGAATAGCCATATCTTTTGTCTAAAGAGCACGGAGTTGCCATACGAGGAAAGAATGACAATTTTTCATTTTGTCTTAATGTTGATGGTGAGGATCTCTGTCAAAAGCAGGTCAATATAACTAGTATTACATATTACCTCAGGGATAACAGAAAAAGTCCGATTTCCAAGAAACTGGGTCATAGTGACCTCATAAATATAATTTCACTGTTTTATGAATTGATGGTAGATTGTGCTCCAGAAAGCAGAGATTATTCACCACATCCTGAGGAGGCTTCTTACATCAAAATATATGAAACAGAGCAGGTTGCATGGCTCTTTCAGTCTTGGTTCACAATTTAATCTGACCATGACCGATGCTTTATCTCAAGTCTTCACTCAAGCCTGTCCCCATACCCCTTGTGATCCCCAAGTATATCCTGCTTTACTACAACAGGGAATTGTTAAATTATTCCTTTTCCCTATTGTTGTCATAACTTTGGAAATTCTGGGCAGTTTTTCAGTCTTGGTCTGCCATGTGACACATGCTTGGTCTAAGTGTTACTTTTATTCTCTTTTGCAAATTGTATATTTTTGTAATTTTTTTATTGAAGTTCATCATCAAACAAACATTTCCATAAGATGTATTTCAGACATTGTACATATATATCATATAATCATATATATCACAAATCTCCTCAAAGTATTTATCTGAAGTATACACTTTTAGAAAAGAGTGGAAAGGAAAAAACAAGCAAAAGGAAAGAACTACGTACAAGTGGGGAGTGATCTTTTTTTTACAACAGATTCATTGATTTGTGAGAATAAAATCAGGCCTATGAGGCATTATGTAGTTAAACCATTTTTCCCAGTATGAATCAAATTGTTCCAGCTTATTGTATTCTGAAGTCTTTGCAAGTTTGATGCCTGTCATATTTTGGATGAACTTCTGGTTTTTCATGATAAGTTTTTTCAATCAAGCCAGAAAGGTTTCAGCAGGCGGTGAATAATTTGGAGGGTTTCTGGTGAGTTCGTATTGGTGCACAGAAATTGTCAGTACCACAATGCGCTCCTCAGATCAATTTAAATGAAAAATGTATGTGATGGAAAGTTAAAAGTTTTCAGAAAGTTCCACAAAATATGTGGCATTTCCAAGTCTTCTGCACTTCCCAAGGAAAGGAACATTTGTGAAGTTTATTTCATTGATCTTGAAAGGCACCAAAAACCCTTTCTCTTCAGCCCTCCTCAGGCAGATCGTTCTTAGATAATACCCTACTCCAATTTTTCTCTGAGTCTCCCTCCATCCCTGGTAGAGGATTCTGAATCCCCATGCTCACCACACTCATCTGACCTCCTGCATATTCCAATCTGCTAACCTGGCTCACAGTTGGTCTTCTGCTGAACCATCTCATTACCTTCCCTGTTGTCAATCATTGACCATCCCTCCCAACCTTCTCCTCGAACCGAACATTGACGTTATTCCTACCTCCTCACCCTGCCCTGTCCAGGGAATCATCCCTTCCATTAATAGGCTTGACCTCTTTACTGTTGCTACATATCCTTGTCCCACACTATTTGACCAATCCTCCTCACTCCTACCACATGCCGACCTTTTGCCTCTCTGCTTACAAATACCCAGACGCAGAGATGAATTAGTTGTCAGAAGGCTGAGGTAAATTGCTAAATTATATTGGTAAATTGGTTTGCTATTGTCAAATGCACCGAGATGTAGTGAAACGGACTTTGTTTTACATGCCAACCATACAGATCATTCCATCACATCGGTGCATTGAGGTAGTCTGAACAAAAAGCAATAACAGAATGCAGAATTAAGTATTATTGTTGCAGAGAAAGTACAATGTAGGTAGACAAAAAGACACTGCACCATGACAAGGTAGATTGTGCGGTCAAAAGTCCATCTTACTGTACTGTACAAGGGGACTGTCAATTGAGCTTGATGTGCTTTCAGGCTATTGTATCTCCTGCCTGATGGGGTGGACTATAGAAACTATACAGAAAGAAGTATATATAAAAAATAAAATTGTTACGTTTAATAAGTATTGAAAAAAGAGAGAAGGAAAATATTGAGGTAGTGCTCATGGGTTCATTGTCCATTCAGAAAGGTCAAGGGTGGGTGGGTCTTTGATTGTACTGAGGCAGTGAGAAGTAGAGACCGAGTCTGTGGAGGAGCTGGTGCTTTTCATGTCGTGCAGAGCTGTGTCCACAATTCTGTGCAGTTTTTTGCAGTTTTGGGCAAAGCAGTTGCCATGTCAATTTGTGATGTATCTGGATGGGAACTTTCTATGATGCATCCATAAAAATTGGTGAGGGTCAAAGGGGACATAACAGATTTCTTTAGTCTGCTGAGGAAGTAGGGCTCTTCCTTGGCTATGCCATGTATCTGGTTGGACCAGGAAAGGCTATTGATGACGTTCACTCCAAGGAGCTTGAAGCTTTCAATCTTCTTAACCTCATCACTGTTGACGTAAACAGAAGCATGTGTACCATCCCACTTCCTGCTCTTTTGTTTTGCTGACATTGATGGAAAGGTTTTTGTAGTAATTATTGTTTGTAGCTGAAATGGGATATGGGGCGAGGAGTTGGAAGCTGACGGTGAATTGGGCTGGCAGATAAGTGAAACTGGAAGCTGGTCTTGAATAAACCAAAAAGTGTTGGAGATAGGCAGCAGGTCAGGTAGCATCTGTGGAGAGAGAAACATTGTCAGTGTTTCAAGTTGGTGACCTTTCATCAAAATTGGTTTTCTTCCCAAGCTTCTCTAGGACGACGTAAATTCTACCCAGTAGCACAAGATGAACTTCATGCACTGCAAGAAGCTGGGATTTCTGGGCCAGTGCTGCGAACTCTTTATAATTTTCCAGATGAACACATGAGAGCCATTCAAAATATTAAGGGCTTGGATGAGGTGGAATTTGTGAAATGTGTCCAGGAAAGTTTCCCGAGTCAATATATAGAGATCCCTACTTGGGACAGTGTAATAATGCAACTTCTCTTAGGAACAAGGCAGGGCAGGTTATAGCCATGGAGTCTGGGCACTTTTGAAGTAGCTTGTTGATTGGGAGGGGTGTGGCCCAGAGGAACGTTCTTGGGTCCTAGGTCAACACATCCTCGCCAAGTCTTTCATTTGGGACTTCCAGTGGGCACAGGTCACAACTACAGACACTGCTGCCGGGTCTGGGTGTTCTCGCTAGTGGGCAGCTGAAAGAAGACAGCAATCACCCACATGAGAATGCACAAATTCCAGGCAATTATGGCATTTTTGTAATTGTACTTAACTCTCTTCCTTTTGTCAGTCTTGTTAATTCTTGATCGAAGCACAGCAACAATAACATACCCTGTTTACCTTAGTCCACATTCCAGGACAAAAGATTAGTGATTTTGATAGTTGCTGTAAAAGGAGTGGCATTAATTTAGTTTTAGGTTACTGCTTTCTAGCCTCGGTGACAATGTTACTTTTTAGTTAGTTTGAGAGTTTCTAGTTAGCTGCCCCATTGACCTAGTGTTTATTATTTTCCCAGTTCAATGGAGTTCTTATTAAAGTTCAGTGATCTGTTCACTCGCTGTCTGTGTCTCTCCCTCTGCACTTGGGCCATCGCTAAATTCTTGTTGGGACAAGTATGTGAAGTTATAGTGAGGGAACACTTTGGCTCTAATGACCATTATTCTCTTAGTTTTAAGATAGCTATGGAAAAGGACAAGTCCACTTTTAAACAGAAGCAGGGCTAATTTGGTGGAAATTAGGCAAGATCAAGCAAGTGTTGACTGGATGAGCCTGTATGAAGGAAAGGAACAAGTGTCAAATGGGAGGCTATTCAGAGTGTGATATCAAATGTCCCGGACCTATTAGGGTGAAGGGTAAATGTGGTAGCTTTAAGGAAACTTGTCTGATGAGAGATATTGAAACTCTGTTCAAGGAAATGAAGGAAGCATACATTAAGAACCTGAAGGGTAACTTTTTCACACTGGGAGGGTGCTGAGTACAGTACATGGAATGATCTCCCAGTGAAAGTGGTTGTACAGGAGGTACAATAGTATCATTCAAGAAACACTTGGATAATATGTGGAGAAGCAGAACTTAGAGGAATATGAGCCAAATGTTGGAAACCAGGGCCAATTGAGTGAACGCTATGGTTGGCAAGGACTCGTTGAATGGAAGAGGCTATAATCTTGTAGTTTTGCTCTATGACTCCATGAGACCACCAGAGTTTGAAGGATGTGCCAAAACGTAAGAAGGAGAAAGGCATTTTATTAAGGCACAAAAATCACATGAATTGCCTCCTGCCGGATTTTGTTGGCAATGAGTTTTCTGCAATATTAATCACAATACAAAGAGAGCTGGGTTGGAGTCCATTTATGTTCAGAGGTATGTAGTGGGTGGATTTGATGTTGTGATTTTCATGAAATGTGACCTAGACACATATTTGTTTCAGATGCCAGATTACAATTGAATAAACTTGCAGTTTGCAAGTTGATTATCTGAACGGTTGGGTCTATTGTGTAATCCAAGTCTGTTTATAATGTCATGCTCCATAATGACAACCCTCAGACTGTATCTATTGTATTTTCAGTTTTATACAAGTGTTGCGTCATGAATGGAAAATATCCTTAATATGTAATGATTCACTGGACATTGACTATGTAAGTTTCAACCTGCCTATCACACCCACACATAAACTCCTTTTAAAAGGTTATGAAAGATGGATGATAACAATCTTTTCCATTGGGCGGGGAGACCAAAAATAGAGGGTATACATTTAAGATGGGGAGGAAAGATTGATAAGGGACCTGTGGGGCAACTTTCTCATGCAGGAGTGCTGAGCATATAAGAACGAGCTGCCTGAGGTAGGGGCACAATCTCGATTGCTCCTTCTGGCAAAAAAGAAAATGTCCTCCCCCTCCCCTCTTCTATTCTCCAATCTGGCTCTTACCTCTTCTCACCTGCCTATCACTTCTCTTGGGTTCCTTCCTCCTGCCCTTTCTCCTATGGCTCACTCTCCTGTCCTATCAGATTCCTTCTTCTTCAAGCCCTTTACCTTTCTCACCCACCTGACTTCCCCTATCACCTTCCAGCTAGACCTCACCTTTTTATTCAGATACCTTCCCCTTTCCTTTTCAGTCCTGAAGAAGGGTCTCAGCTCGAAATGTTAACTGTTTATTCATTTCCATAGGTGCTGCCTGACCTGTTGAGCTCCTTCAGAATTTTGTGTGTGTTGCTTCATCTAAACAAGGTACGAGGCATCAAGTCCTTGTCCCATTTTGTATATAAGATCCAAGCTGCATGTATTTGATTTCACTGGTAACTTAGCAACTAGTTGCTAAAGAGTTCACTGCAGAAAAATTAACCATCAGAAAATTGGTCTGAGCATGTCTGGGTGTAATCCACTCGAACATGTCTAATGCTCTTTCAGAGTTAAAAATGCTTCGGATTCAGATTAACCTATTGTCATGTGCACCATGGTGCAATGAAATTGCTTGCTCACAATAAGCACGTGGTGCTAACACGGTAATAACAAATACAATAGATACTGTGACAGACACAAAACAGAATGGTGCCAGTGATTTTAACGAGAACTGTTGCAGAATTTAAAAGAAAAGAAAAACAATAAATGCTTGGCCAACAGGGCCGTTAACTGAAACTTGCAAACTGAATGTTAAGCTCCAACACTGCAAAAACGGAAGCAATTACTAAGTACTAAATGAACACCACTCCTTCACAGCGTCAGTGAAATGGTAGTCCCCTTTCCTGGATGAGGAAGTGGGTAAGCAGGTCTTGATAAGGCTACAGCAAAATGGATGGAGTTAAATACCATCATAATGAAACAGCGAGCTATTTGACGAGTGCAGTTGCTGAACCTATAGCATAGCCCACCTGTGGAGGTGTGCAGGTGTCGCAGCTGAGTCCGTGGTTGTGACAGGGCCCTCCCTCCCTAGGTGCAGCTCCTGATGTGCCACAGACCTGTGCCTGCTGGAAGTCCTGGATGAGAGATTTGGCCAGGATGCCATTGGCCAGGATCCAAGTACGTTCCTCAAGATCACACCCTTCCCAATCCATGAGGTACTGGATCTTGTCCTGTACCTGGCAAGATGCCAGGAGGCACCACGAAGTATAGACCAGGGAACCATCCACCAAGAGCGGAGGTGGAGTGACTGGAGCCAGTGAGGAGGTGGTAATTGGTTTGAGCTGGGAAACATGGGTCACTGAGTGAATCTGGCCAGTATCCTGAGGTCGATCATTCAGGGCCTTGACATTGATCTTTTCTCTCAATTTCTGAGTTGGAACTCTCCAACTTTGAGCCAGAGAGATCTAAATGAGGTTCCCGGCTGCCCCGGAGTCAATAAATGCCCGAGGTTCATGGGTACAAGACCTCCATGACGAGGAAGCTAGGAGCATCATACAATGATGGGGGAGCCGATTGCCCGTAGAACCAACCCATCAGGACTCCCCTCCTTGCTGACGGGTATCCTCTTTTACTGAATGTTTGGAACGTGGTGCCCGGAAATGTCCTGGATTGCCACAATAGAGGCAGTAACCGGCTCTCCTGCACTGACCTTGTTCTTCCTGAGATAGGTGGATGTGGCCCTCTTGCATAGGCTCCTCCTTGGACTGGGTGCTGGGTGGTGAAGTCAGCGAGTAGGACGACTGTGAGGTTCTTTCCCTGCGCCACTCTGTTACTCAGTAGTCAACTCAAATAGCTAGATTAATCAGGTCGTCCAAACTGTCCTGCTTGTCATGCACTGTGATCTCGCGCCAGACCCCTGCCTTCAGTCTGTGCTGAAAGGCTGTGATGAGGGATTTATCATTCCGTCCAGTCTTTAGCACAAGCGTGTGGAATTTAACCAGGTAGTCCCTCACCATCCCTCTACCCTGAAGCAGGTCCATTTTCCAAGATGGCGGCGTGATGCAGCTTGCAGCGGCCACTTCGGAGCTGATTATCTGTTATTTGTGAAGTGGGGTGCCGTGCGCAATCATAATTGATTGAAAATGGACGTGGGAGCACAGAGGAACATCGGGAAATCTCCAGGAAGACCTTCTTCATTGTTGCTGCTGCTGTGAGGTCGGGGACTCTGCTGGGAAGAACAGGCCCCCAGTCCTCAGGGTCGCGTTGCCGATGGCCATTGGCGGGGCTGTCTTAATACGCTCGACAGAGGATGGTGCTCGGATAAGCTGTGCCGGAGGAGATGGTCGTCGGCTCGGATGTTCGATGGACTTGGAGTCCGCTGCAGTCAGGTTGCTTTCGGTGTGTGCTGCGTCTGTGAGGCTCGGTTCGACGGAGCTTTCGTTGTGTGCTGCGACTGCGAGGCCGAGTCGGGCGGCGCCGGGGAAGTCCATAGCAGGGGTATTCCCTTCTGCCGCCAGCGTGGGATGGCGAGTCTGTTGGGACCTGGGGACTTGTGGAAACTGTGTGGTGATTTCTTTTCAACTTATAGTCCTTCAACATCTTTGGACTATTTTTACTGTGCCCATGGTCTGTTTTTTTATCAATTATGCTATTGCTTGCACTGTTGTAACTATATGTTGTAACTATGTGGTTTTGTGCGGGTCCTGTAGCTTTAGTTTTTGGTCTTGCTTTGTCTGGTGGATTTGGAGCTCCTTTCCGGGGAATGCGCTAAGACGGTAGCGCGATATTAATACGCAGCAGCCTCTCTGGACTCTGGATTGGGGATTGCCAAACGTTATGTGGATTTTCTGGTGTAGTCTGTTTTGTCATATGCTTTTGTGATATCATTCTGGGGGAATGTTGTCTCATTTTTTAACTGCATTGCATTTGTGGTTTCTAAGTGACAATAAACTGAATCTGAATCTGAGTTGTTGGGCAGCCTCGTGACACCATACTGGAAGGTCAAAAACTCTCCTTAACTCAGCAACAAAATGTTGAAATGACTGTGCTGCAGGGGAAACCGTGCTCCCGTAGTGTGTTGAGTAGGTTGGTTTAAGTGCATCATTACTAGGCCTGTAAAGTCAGCTCACACTGAATAATGACATTCCTGCAGCCACTGGGGTCACTAGAGTGTTTGCCCAGTGGAGAAATACCCTGTCCTGGTACGGACATGAGGGTTGCTTCTGGATGGGATGCTGGAGTTGTGGCATTAGTGGCTGAGGTTGCTGGTGCAGCGTAAAAACAGGATCTGCAAGATACTGAGAGTGGGCTGTTGAATTGTGTTTGCGAGAATGCTAATGGCTGTCAGCTGATGGTGGCTGTTTACTGTAAGTTCATGGACTGCAGCTGTGAGATTGCAGAAATCGCAGACTCTTGATTCCAATTGTCTATAATGAGCTGCTGAGCTGTTGCTATGAGGGATGACATCTATTCCTCCAGCTGAGACTGGGCTTGTTGAAATGAGATTATCTTCCTTCTTCCAAAACAGAATCGATTGCCTGTAACTTCTCCCCTAACTGTCAATGGATCTCGGAGCCAAGGTCAGCTGTTCTTTTTCTGCTGGGTTTCAATTTTTGTGATGGAGACTTGCTGTAAAAGCATTCAGATATGGCCAACGTGCGCAGAGAGGGAGAGAGAGAGAGACTGAAGTGGTCAACACTTCACCAACTTTAATGAGAACTGTTGCAGAATTCAAAGAAAAAGGAAGACAATAAATGTTCTGTCAACAGGGCCGTTAACTAAAACTCACAAACTGAGAGTTACATGCCGACACTACAGCTGGAAGCAATAACTAAATACTAACTGACTACTGCTCCTTTACAGTGTCAGTCGAAGCGGTAGTCCTCTTCTCCGGACAAGGAAGAGGGTAAGTAGGGAATGTAAATGTTGCTGTGCTTTTGGTCAAGTCTAAACAAGATTATAACAAAAAAAGGGGGTACAACGTCACCATAGTGAAACAGTGATTAGCTGGAGCGTGCGTACTCCTGAGCACAATTGCTGAACCTGTTGCACAGCCCATCTGCAAAGGATGCATGGACTTCTACGCATCACGCTCCTGTATCTTTTCCCAGATGGCAGTAGTGAAAAATAAAATAGAGAGGATGACAGTCATTCTTGGCAATACTGGTTGCCTTCCAGTAAGTACAATATACTGTATATATTTCTAAAGTTAATAATTAGGATGGATAGTAAATTGAATCCCATATTATGTAATTGTTGGCCATGCAGTGATAGCTGTATGTGCTCCACAGGGACAGATTGAGATTACTTCATGAAAGTAATCTGGCTTTGTAAAATGCCAGAACCACTGTTTGGATGCATACGTAAAATTATCTCCATAAACCTCCAGCGTCATAGAATATAGAGAAGTAGCAGTCGAAATAGGTCAGCAGGCTTCTCAAACTTGCCCCATCATTCAACACAATCATGGTCAATCTGCCCTGGTTCAACTCCTTCCCAGTGCCACTCCCACATAGCCCTGAGTTCATTGATCTGTCAAAAAAAAACACCTCCAGTGATCAGTACTGTGACAAAAATTTCCAGAGATTTATCATCATCTGCAAGAAAAAAATTCTACTGAGCTTTAATATTAATCTAAGATTGATCACTCAGTAAAAAATCCATGCTGTGCAACAAAGCTATTCATTGCTCATAATGCTGTTGAGTAAAAGACACTTCCTCAAAGTTATGAAATATGTTTAAATGTTTAATGGCTTTGCTGACAGAGGGAATGAAACAGGACATGCTTGATGTAATTCTCAAGTTTCTAAACCACTTATCACTTATAAAGCTGTCAAACAGTTAAAGTTCAAAATAAATTTAGGCCACTATATACAACTTGAGATTCATTTTCTTATGAGCATACTCAATAAACAGATAATAGAATAACATCCACAAGAGAATCCATGAAAGACCACACCAACTTGAAGGTTCAACCAGTGGGCAAAAGAAAGCTGTGCAAATACAAAAAGAATAAAAGTATTAAATAAATAAGCAATAATTATTGAGAACATGAGAGTCCTTGAAATTGAGTCCAATGGGTGTGGGAACATTTCAATGATTGGGCAAGTGAAGTTGAATGAAGTTATCCCCCTCGATTCAAGAGGCTAATGGCTGAGGGGTGATAATTGTTTCTGAACCTCAGGACTCACACCACCAGGTTCAAGAACAGTTACTATCCCTCAAACATCAGGCTCTTGAACAAAAAGGCATAACTACACTCATGTATTGAGATGTTCCCACAGCTAATGATCTCACTTTAAGGACTCTTTATCATGTTATTTCATGCTTTCATTATTTATTGCTATTTATTTTTATTTGCATTTGCAGTTTGCTGTCCTCTCTGGCTCTTTCATTGATCCTAATTACAGTTACTGTTCTATAGGTTTGCTGATTTTGCTGCAGATAAAAGAATCTCCGGATTGTGTGTGCAGACATGAATGTACTCTAATAGTAAATTTTACTTTGAACTTTTGTACATTTTTCTTCCTGATGGCAGCAGCGAGAAGAATACCTTATGGTGGGCGGTGAGGAAGATTGGAAATGTCACTCCACTCTCTAAGAAGGGAGAAAGGCAAAAGAAAGGAAATCATAGGACAATTAGCCTAATCTCAGTGGTCGGCAAAGTGTTGGAGTCTTTATTAAGGATGAGGTTTTGAAATACTTGGAGACTGATGATAAAATAAGTCAAAGTCAGAATGGTTTCTGTAAATCTGTTAGAGTTCTTTGAGGAAGTAACAAGCAGGGTGGACAAAGGAGAGGCAGTGGATGTCAGTTATTTGAATTTCAGAAGGCATTTGATAAGGTGCCACACATGTGGCTGCTTAACAAGATAAGATCTCAATAGCGTTACAGGAAAGTTACTGGCATGGATAGAGAATGGCTGACAAGCAGGAGGCAGTGAGTAAGAATAAAAGGGACCTTTACTGGTTGGCTGCTGATGACTAGTGGTGTTCTTCAAGGGTCGGTATTGGGACTGCTACTTTTCACATTGCTTGTCAGTGATTTAGATAATGGAATTGATGGCTTTGTGGCAAAGTTTGCAGATGATACAAAGAAAGATAGAGGGGTAGGTAGTGCTGAGGAAGCAATGCGATTGCAGCAGGACTTAGTCAAACTGGAAGAATGGGCAAAAAGTGGCAGATGGGATACAGTGTTGGGAAATGTATGATAATACATTTTGATAAAAGGAAGAATAGTGCGGACTATTATCTAAATGGGGAGATGGTTCAAACATCAGAAGTGCAGAGGGTCTTAGAAGTCCTTGTGCAAGACTCTCAGAAGGTTAATTTACAGGTTGAGTCTGTGGTAAAGAAGGCAAATGCAATGTTGGCATTTATTTCAAGGGGAATGAATATAAAAGCAAGAAGATAATGTTGAACTTTTTAAGACACTAGTCAGGCTGGACGGTGAGTATTGTCAACAATTTTGGGCCCCATTTCTCAGAAAGGATGTTTTGTCATTGGAGAGAGTCCAGGAGGGGTTCACAAGAATGATTCCGGGAATGAAGGGGTTAACCCATGAGGCGTTTTTGGCAGCTTTGGGCCTGTACTCACTGGAATTTAGAAGAATTTCATTGAAACCTACCAAATGTTGAAAGGACTAGATAGGGTGGATGTAGAGAGGATGTTTCCTATGGTGGGCTATCCAGAACGAGAGGGCACAGCCTCAAAATTGAGGGACAACCCTTTAGAACAGAGGTAAGGAGGAATTTTTTTTTTAGCCAGAGAGTAGTAAATCTGTGGAATACTCTACCACAGCCTGTGATGGATGCCGGGTTGCTGCATATATTTAAGGCAGAATTTGATCATTTCCTGATCGATCAGGGCATCAAAGGATATGGCAAGAAGGTAAATGTATGGGGTTGAGAGCTCTATGGTGGGGAGGACTTTATCTGTGATGGACAGGCCCTTATCCAGGCAACACACACACAAAATGCTGGAGGAACTCAGCAGGCCAGACGGCATCTATGGAAAAAAAGTACAGTCGACATTTCAGGCCAAGCCCCTTCGGTCCAGTACATTTGCAGGACAACATGGAATCTTTATGTTTCTGAAAGTTTAGGGCGTCCTGTGCTGGAACTTCCAAGAGCTTGCTGATATTACATCAACATTGACCCACTCTCCTGGATTGGGAACATTACTCATTTCCTCACCGTCCTCACAACCAACATCAAACCCAGCGTTGCTGTTGAGGAAACCCTGGTGGTGCAGAATATCATTCATGCATTTTGCCAAAGAACTCAGTTATACCTAAACAGTTAGACTTAACTAATAAATGTACATAAAATAAGGTATTTGACCCTGACAATCTGCATGTAGAAACACATGAAGTTTCATGAGACTCATGGGGAATCTTGAGAATCTAGAGTTATAGGGTTTCCGTTATGGGGTTATTAAATGATTGAAGGTCACTTTAAAATTCTTGTTATGTTGGGCAAAGCCTGCCACTTAGAAAGGTTTTTGAATGATGCTTTAGATAGTGGAAGTGTAGATTTGTCCCTGAGTAACAGATCAAAGTTCAAAGTAAAATTAATTAAGAGTACCTATGTCATCAAATACAACCCTGAGATTCTTCTGTGGGCATACTTCGCAAATCTATAGGACAGTAACTGTAAACTGTAAACAGCAGGAACAATTAACTGTAAACAAACTGTGTGAATGTAGAAATAAATAAAAAGCAATGAATAACGAGCATGAAATAACAATATAACAGAGCCCTTAAATAAGTGTAGCTATCCCTTTTTGTTTAAGAACCTGATAGTTGAGGGGTAGTAACTGTTCTTGAACCCAGTGGTGCGAGAACCGAGGCACCTGCAGTAACTTTCCATGCAGATGTGCTCAATGGTTGGGAGGGATTGACCTGTGATGGACTGGGCCGAACCCACTACCTTCTGTGGATTTTCCACTTAAGGGCCCATACCAGGCCATAACGCAGCCAGTCAGCACACTTCTCGCCACACGTTAATAGAAGTTTGCCAAGGTTTTTGATGACATGCCAAATCTCTACAGACTCCTGAGGAAGTAGCGGTGCTGTCGTGTTTTCTTTGCAATAACATTTACATGATGGGTTCAGGATAGGTCCTCTGAAATGGGTGATAGGGATGAGTTCATGTCTCTAGCATGAAAACCGAGACACTGATTGCCAGCATTAGGGCATCCCAGAATCATAGTCACACCCCATGTGTTACTAACCGATTGGCATAACAGCAATGTCTCAATTTTGCCCAAACTGGCAGAATATCTGAATCCGGGTGTCGTGTGATTTGGGGTGGAAACTGCAAGCGATGGTGTTCTCCTGTGCCTGTTACTCTTACCCTTCTTGTCAGGTTAAGGAGGTGCTGAGATGAGTAACTGTTCCATTTTCTAAATGGCTACACGCTGCAGTCATTATATGTTGGGTGGGAAGACAATGAAATGTTTAAGATAACATTAAGTGTAGGCTAATGTAACTGGTGCAAGTTACTCTTGAGTATTGAACCCACTGCTGAGTTTAAAAGTCACCCAATTATCTGGTTAGGTTTGGGTGTTTGCTGAATTCCTTATAACAAGCAGGCAGCATGAACTTATAGTCACACATAAATTATTTGCACAGTATTCTAGATTTCAGGTCTAACTGATTCACCAAATATTATAAGATGAATATATAACACTGAAGTGTGCAATAAACACCATGACTTTTGTAAAGAAGGTATGGTTGTAATTCCAGTGAATGAATGCAATAGCAGAAACAATGTATTCTGAAAACAAAATGTCTAATTGAGGAATGAACCCCCTTGGCTCAGTTCCTTCCCACCTACATCCACAATACTTCTCACCCTCTTGATCTTCCTAGTAACTTCCAATTTCCTGGCCCTGACTAGTTGGAGGTGACATTGGATGTATGATAACTCTGGCAGGGTTTGCAAGACATTACTTCCTATAAAGTGAAGCCCAATAGCATGAATAGCAGTGATGCTTCATTACCAGTTGAACTCAACGCCTTCTATGCCCGCTTTGAAGGGGAGAATACAACTCCAGCTGTGAAGATCCCTGCTGCACCTGATAACACTGTGATCTCTGTCTCAGAGACTGATGTTGGGCTGTCTTTAAAGAGGGTGAACCCTCACAAGTTGGAAGGTCTTGATGGGATACCTGGTAACGCTCTGAAAACTTGTGCCAACCAACTGGCGGGAGTATTCAAGGACATTTTCAGTCTTTTACTGCTACAGGTGGAGGTTCCCACTTGCTTCAAAAAGACAACAATTATGCTAGTGCCAAAGAAGAATAATGTGGGCTGCCGTATTGACTATTGTCTGGTAGAACTCACATCTACAGTGATGAAACACTTTGAGAGGGTGGTTATGATGAGACTGAACTCCTGCCTCAGCAAGGACCTGGACCCAATGCAATTTGCCTATCGCCACAATAGGTCAATGGCAGATGCAATGGCAATGGCTCTTCACATGACTTTAGACCACTTAGACAACACAAACATCTATGTCAGGATGCTGTTCATCGACTATATATCAGCTTTTAATACCATCGTTCCCACAATCCTGATTGAGAAGTTACAGAACCAGGGCCTCTGTATGTCCCTCTGCAATTGGATCCTCGACTTCCTAACCGGAAGACCACAATCTGTGTGGATTAGTGGTAACATCTCCTCCTCGCTGACGATCAACACTGGTGCACCTCAGGGGTGTGTGCTTAGTCCACTTCTCTGCTCTTTCTATACCCATGATTATGTGACTAGGCATAGCTCAAATACCATCTATAAATTTGCTAACAATACAACCATTGTTGGTAAAATCTCAGCTGGTGAGATTCCCTTGGCTTCTCCCACTTTTTCCAAACTTGAGGGGTAGCCATGTGCACCCACATGGGCTCAGATATGCCTGCCTTTTTGTTGGCTATGTAGAACAGACCCTGTTTCAAGTCTTCTCTGGTAGTTCTCCTCAACATCCCTCCTGTGCATTGACGACTGCATTGTTGCTGCTTCATACATCCATGCTGAGCTCATCAACTTTGTCACCATGCCCTTAAATTCACTTAGTCCATTTCTAACACCTTCCTCCCCTTTCTTGATCTCTCTATCTCCATCTCTGGAGATAAACTGTCAACTGACATCTTTTTATAAACTTACCAATTCCCATGGTTATCTTGATTATGGCTCTCCCCACCCTATCTCTTGGAAAATTGCTATTCCTTTTATCCAGTTCCTTCGGCTCCACCACATCTGTTTCCAGGACATCAGAGATGTCGTCCTCCTTCAAAGAATGGGGTTTCCCTTCCGCCACCATTGATGCTGCCTTCATGTGGATCTCCTCCATTTCCCGAACATCTGCACTCACCTCATCTTCCTGCCGCCTTAACAGTGATAGTTCCTCTTGTCCTTACGTTCCATCCCATGAGCATCTGCCTCCAACACATCATTCCCTCAATTTCTATCTTCTCCAGTGCGGTCCTACCACTAAAGATATCTTTACCATCACCTCAACTCCCACCCCCCGACATTTTCCACTTACATTGCTC
Organism: Hypanus sabinus; assembly: GCF_030144855.1. Classification (NCBI taxonomy): domain Eukaryota; kingdom Metazoa; phylum Chordata; class Chondrichthyes; order Myliobatiformes; family Dasyatidae; genus Hypanus; species Hypanus sabinus. The sequence goes on from NC_082718.1 coordinate 44,064,512, forward strand.
CTTCCATGATTCCCTTGACTACTTGTCCCACGCCACTCACCTCCCTCCTGGCCCTTCATCCTGCAAATGGCCTAAGTGATACATCTGCCCATTCATCCCTCAGCTCCATTCAGAGCTCTGGTTGGGACAACCCTGCACCTGCGAATCTGCTGGGGTTGCCTATTGAGTCCGCTACTCCTGATGTGGCCTCCTCTACATTCCCTTTCACATTTAATTACCTAGATCGCTATCCCAATGCATCTCTACTAGCTTTGTTCTGTAATTCAGAAAAGAGATCTTTCAAAACACATGGCGAAGCCTATTCTCTTTTTTGCCCTTCACTTCCTCTTGTATACAGGCTCCCTTTCAACCAATGGCTCCATTTAAAAGCTCTTCCTTTTAATTCCAAACCTAGTCAAGTTTTTTTTAAGCCAGAGTAATCATCTGTTGCCAAATAAGCTTCAGATTCTGTACCCTTCCAGTTCTAACTATCTTGGCCCAGTATTGGCTTGATCCCTTATTGGTGTGTCTGGATCACAAACTCTGGAATTCCCTCTTTAAATTTCTCTGCCTTCGAACCTTCCTTTTCCCACTTAAGGGGCATTCCAAAACTTTCCTCTTTGACTGAACAGTTTTTCTATCCTAGTTTCTCTGTATCATTGTTTGATAAAATTCCTGGAGAACATGTTCTTGTGTCATGCTATATTGCGATATAAATGGCTTATTTTTCTTCTTTCTCTTGGGATGTACATGTCTGCCGTCAATCATGCTTTTTATCTGTTCCACATGAATTTATCAACCTTATCAAAATTATACTGGTAAGCCAGCATGGTAAGGAATTTCTTTGAACTGCTCTTTAAAATAAATACACTTTGAATGTGATTTGTTCAGAGTAAATGAATAGCATTGAAGCGATTGAAGATCGAGGACGTCATCTCATGCTCTTGACATTTATTGTCTATTTTTTTTTCTTTTGTATGTGTTTGCAGAGTTTGTTGATTTTTTCACATTGGTCATTTATCTGTCTTACTGGGCGTGGTCCTTCATTGATTCCAGTGTTGTTTTTGGATTTACTGAGTATACCCGCTAGAAAACGAATGTCAGGGTTGTACATGATGACAGTAATTTGGTGATAACAAATTACTTTGAAAAAGAAGATATATCATTTATGTTTCATTAGTGATCTTCAGATGAATGGACCCAGGTGTGGAATTAACTCAGGATTTGATAGTAGAAATTAACTTTGAAGGTTTATTCAGAGAATAATGCAAGGAATAATCAAACTGAGAGCTCGCTTACTCGGCATTAGAGCACACACAACTTGAATCCAGGACCCAGTGATAAGCACTGGTCCAGAATAATCTTAAATAGAGCATTAAACAGAGGAAACCCATACCGGTTGAAATCTAACACTGATTGCTTGAGAACAAGAAGCATAAGGAAACTATTCACACAACGAGTGTCACAAAAAACACAGTGACCGCTTAATGATAAATGCGGTCAATAAACAACTCTAATAAACTCAAGTAGATGACGTTCAGGTGCATGGAGACCTGTTGCTTCTGGGCACCCCTCGCTGGTCTGAAGAGTTCATGACAGTTTTATGTTGGCACCAGATTTTTCAAGCCACCAACTACATTGTTTTGTTGCCCCAAGAATCCTGGTAGCTGTGCATACCCGGGGTACTAGCCAGGACTTATGCCTATTGCCATGCTGAATGAAAACTACCTGATACCATTGCATTGGGTGACAGGTGATTAAACTGACCTGACTGAAATAAGGTGTGCCCTAAAATATTTATGTTTGCCAAGGTTATTCAAAAAATATATTCACAAGCAAGGAAGCGCAATGTTTCTACCACACCTTTCAACTTGTAAAGAAAAAGAGAAGCATTCATGCACGGCCAAGGAGCCCCAGTGATAATTTGACATAGTCTTAGTTTTAGATCACGAGATACTTTCCATTCTGTGCTTCTGAGGGTAGTTGTCATACTCTTTGCATCATCATGTCTGTAAACAAAAACCCTTGCTTCGATACCAGACTGCAGATCAGGTAGAATAAACAATAGAACAGTACAGCACAACACAGCCCCTTTGGCCCACAATGTTGTACTAGCATTTTATCCTATTCTAAGATCAATCTAACCCCTCCCTCCCACTTTGCCCTCCCTCCATTTTCTTTCATGCTTGTGCTTATCTAAGAGTTTCTTAAATGTCCATAAGGACCTAAGATACTGAAGCAGAATTAGGTTATTCAGCCCACTGAATCTGCTTTCCATTTGTCATGACTAATTTATCAACCCTATTCTGCCCATAACCTTTGATACCCTTACTAATCATGAAACAATTACTTTAAATACACCCAATGATTTGGCCTTCACAGCTGTCCATGGCGATGAATTTCATGGATTCACTACCCTCTGGATAATGGCTGGATAATGGACTACCTGACCGGCAGACCACAGTTTGTGCGCTTCAGAGATGTTTGTCAGACATGGCTATATGCAGCACTGGGGCCCCGCAGGGGACTGTACTGGTTTCCTTCCTCTTTACTCCTTATACCTTGGACTTTAGATACAACACTGACTCATGTCATCTGCAGAAGTTCCCTGATAACTCGGCAGTAGTTGATGTAAAAGGGAGGACAGGAGGATGAATACGGGGCCCTGGTGGAGGACTTTGTCAAATGGTGCAAGCTGAATCATCTGCAGCTCAACATCAGTAAGACAAAGGAGGTGGTGATGGACTTTAGCAAGACCAAGCCTACACTACTTTCTGTTACTATTGATGGTGAGGACGAGGATGTGCTGAGGCTGTGTACAAGAAGGGCCAGAGTCACTTCTATTTCCTGAGGAAACTGAGGTCTTTTGCAGGCCTCTCCTTCCCATGTTCTACCAGTCTGTTGTTGTCAGTACAATCTTCTATGTGGTGGTATGCTAGTGCAGTGGCATCAACATGGGTGATGCCAACAGGTTCAATAACCAGATCAGAAAGGTTGGCTCTGTTATAGGAGTCAAACTGGACATACTGGAGGTTGGTATAGAGCAAAGGGCCCTCTGGAAAATCCTAGCAATTCTGGACAATGTTTCTCACCGCCTGCATGCCACCTTGGCTGATTAGAGGAGCATTTTCAGTAAAAATCTAAGACAACTGCACTTCTTCAAAGAGCGCTATATGAGGTCATTCATACCCTTGGCCATCAGGCTCTATAATGAGCCAATCTATTGTTGGGGAAATGATCTTGTGATCTCTGAGTTATAAATCTTGTATATCTTATTTTTAAGGTAACTTATTTTTGTTCCTTCTTGCTTCTCTTCTAATATTTGTAAGTCTGTGCACTTGTAATTTTTCTGTGACACTGTAATTTCCTTTGGGATCAATAAATTATCTATATTTCTGTCTATCTATCTAGCTAAAGAAATTCCAGCATATCTCTGTTCCAAAGATACATCCTTCTATTCTGAGGCTGTGCCCTCTGGTCCCAAACTCTGCCAATAATGGAAATAATCCTCTCCACATCCACTCTATCTAGGCCTTTCAATATTCAGTAGGTTTCAATGAGAACCCCATTCATTCTTCTAAAATCCAGCGAGAACAGGCCCAGAACCATCCAAAACTCCTCATACATTAAACTTTTCATTCCCAGGATCATTCTTTTACTTTACGTTATTGTCACCAAACAATTGATACTAGAGTGTACAATCATCAAAGTGATATTTGTTTCTGCGCTTCACGCTCCTTGTGAACATCCTTTGGATTCTCCCCAGTGCCAGCACATCCTTCCTTCAATAAGGGGCCCAAAACTGCTCAAAATGCTCCAAATGTATCTGATCAGTACCTTATACAACGTCCGCATTACATCCTTGTTCTTATATTCCAGTCCTTTTGAAATAATCGCAAAATTGTATATGCCTTCCTCACTATTGACTCAACTTGCAGTCACCCTTTAGGGAATCCTGCACAAGGACTCTCAAATCTTTTTTCACCTCTGCTTTCTGAATTTGCGCCACTCTTAGAAAATGATGTATGCCTTTATTCCTTCTACAGAACTGCATGACTACACACTTCCCTATAATATATCCCATCTGCCACTTCTTGCCCATTCTCCTTATCTAAGTACTTTTGAAAACTCCCTTCTTCCTCGACACCTCCTGCCCCTCCCCTGATCTTTGTATGGACTGCAAACTTGGCCAAGAAGACATCAGTTCCATCATTCGAATCATTATCATATAAGATTAAATGTAATGGACCCAACACCAATCTCTGCACAACACCACTACTCACTGAAGCCAACCAGAAATAGTCCCCTTTATTCCCATTCTTTGCCTCCTGCTTGTCAGTCAATCCTCTATCCATGCTTATGTCTTGCCTATAATACCATGGGCTCTTACCTTGTTTCACAGCCTTATGCGCTCCACCTTGTGTAATTCCAAGTAAACCACATCCATTAGTCCTTTGTCTATCCTGCTTGTTATTACCTCAAAAAATTCCAAGAGATTTGTCAGGCAAGATTTAACCTAAGGAAACCTTGCTGAAGGGCCTTAATGTACATATCTACGTCCTTAATGTCTCTACCACCAGCCCTGGCAGTGTGTTCCATACTGTTAATGTATACAGCTGATCTCTGACATCCTCCTATACTACCCTCTGATCTATACCTCTTATAATTTAAGACATCTATATCAAGTTGTCCCTTATCCTCCTTTGCTCTGAAGCAATGGTTCCCAACCTGGGGTCCACTGAGCCATTGGTTAATGGGAAGGGTACCTGGCATAAAAAAGGTTGGGAATCCCTGCTCTAAAGGAAACAAAATCCTAGCTTTCTCAGCCCTTCCTTGTAAAACATGTTCTCTAATTCAGACAGCATCCTGGTATATCTCCTCTGTACACTCTCTAAAGCTTCCACATCCTTCCAATAATGAGGTGACCAGAACTAAACACATTACTCCAAGTGTGGTCTATCCAGAGATTTATAGAGCTGAAATGTTATGACATGGCTTTTGATCTCAATGCCCTGACTGTTGAAAGCCAACACTCCATATGCCTTCTTACCCACCCTATCAACTTGTGCGACAACTTTGAAGGCTGTATGGACTCTGCCTTGAAGTTTGACCTTCCAAAGTGTATCATTTAACACTTTGCTGGATTGAACTCCACATCTGCCACTCCTCACCCAGCTCTGCATACTGTCAATGTTCTGATGTAACCTATTGCAACCTTCTATAGTAGCAACAACGCCACCAATCTTCATGTTATCTGCAGACTTATGAACTTACCCTCCCACTTCCTCATCCAAGTCATACATAAAAATCACAAAGAGCAGTGGTCCCAGAACAGAACCCTGCTGAAGACCACTAGCAAAAGACCTCCAGATAGGATACACCCCATCTACTACCACCCTCAGCCTTCTGTCAGCAGCCAAGTTTCCATGGACTGCATGCCTCCTGACTTCCTGAATGAATCTACCATGGGGAACCTTGTGGAACACCTTACTAAAATGCTTGTATGCCACATCCACTAAACTACCTTCATCAATTTGATTTGTCACTTCTTTAAAGAATTCAATCAGACTCCTGCGGCACAATCTGTCCCTCACAAAACCACACTTCCCATCCCCAATCAAATATGCTTCTCCAAATACTCATTGTCTCTAAGAATCCTCTCAGTTTGCCCACCACTCATGTAAAACTCCCTACGCTACAATCCCAAGATTATCCCTAAAACCAATATATTGGAATACGCACTAGATTATGTGAAGAAATAGAGAACTGTGCCCCTGTAGTTGACAAACTGAAAACGTTCAGTGTGGTGGAGTTATGGGTAAAAAAAATGTTGGGAGATGAAGGTATTAAAAGGTATGCAACACACACACAAAATGCTGGAGGAATTCAGCAGGCCAGGCAGCATCTATATAAAAAAGAGCACAGTCGATATTTCAGGCCAAGACCCTTTGATAGGTCTCAGCCTGAAATGTTGTCTGTACTGTTTTCCATAACTGCTGCCTGGCCTGCTGAGTTCCTCCAGCATGTTGTGTTTGTTGCTTGGATTTCCAGCATCTGCAGATATTATCTAGTTTGGTATTAAAAATTGTACTTGGATTTGCTGCTCTTGTGAATTCACAAAACCTTGTTTTACCATGAAGGCATGTCCTGAGAGTGAAACTCAGAACAATGATCCTTTCAGCTTCTTCCATTCACACCTCATAAACCTATCCTTGTAGGAACCTTGTGTATCACAATAAAAGATCACCCCTGCCTTTCCTTGATTTCCTTTGTTAAAACCTCCAGGGAGTTATGTAGAGCTGTCAAAGTATTGCTGTCTGTCCTGGTGAAGGGTCTCAGCCTGAAAAGTCAACTGTTCACCCTTTTCCACAGATGCTGCCTGGCCTGCCTGCTGATTTCCTCCAGCATTTTGTGTGTGTTGCTTTGGATTTTCAGCATCGGCAGATTTTGTCGTGTTTGTGCTGTCTGTTCTTTCAGCTTTCAAGAATTGTAAACCAATACATTAAGCTTTCTTTGCAAAAACAAATTTTACTAAAGATGAACAAGTAATTCTGGAACAGTGCAGGTTTCCTTCTATCTCCGTAAAAACAATAGTACACTTAGTGGTTGGCATGTCCTCCCCAAGGAATGTGCTTTGACTCTACACCGCTTAATTAAATTGGACATTGATGCACCATCAATAACTCACACTGAGACGTAAGGCGAGATATCGGCTTTTATTGACTGGAAGAAGGAACCAGGAGTGAGTGTCCATCATACCATGTCCTGGAGACTGAGGCCGAGCGTCAGGCCTCAGATCGCCTTTATACAGGGGCCTGTGGGAGGAGCCACAGGAGCAGTCAGCAGGGGGCATGTCCAGACAGGCACATAGTTCACCACATTCACCCCCCCTTTGTTTGAAAGAGTCCCATGTGGCGAAGTTTCTTACAAGTCAAGTCTATCAGGTGGTCAAATCTGTTGCTGCGATCTACGTAGCACCAGCTGTGATCGCATGGATGCCGGTGACATTGGTGATTGCACAGGGGACGGAGGTTGCGCTTGTTCCTGCCCACTAGGTGCCGGTGATCCCTCACGCATGTGCGAGGCGCCTGGTATAATGCGTACGAAACGCCCGGTATACAAGTGTCGTGAGGAGTCTGTGTAGGGCCTGGTGAGTACGGTGTCACCTCTGGTGCAGGGTTCATAGTTACCGGAGAGCCTTCAGGATAGTGGTCTGCTGCACCTGCGGGTGCCAGGTCGCGGATGGAGACCGTGTCCTCCCGCCCATCAGGTAAGACCACGTAAGCATACTGGGGGTTCGCATGTAGAAGGTGAACCTTCTCTACCAGCGGGGAGTATTTATTGCTCCTCACATGTCTCCGGAGCAGCACTGGCCCCGGGGACGTCAGCCAAACTGGTAGGGTGGTCCCAGTGACAGACTTCCTGGGAAAAGAGAATAGGCGTTCGTGAGGGGTGGCATTGGTGGACGTACATAACAGAGAGCGGATAGAGTGCAGAGCCTCAGGGAGGACCTCCTGCCATCGAGAGACCGGCAACCCTTTTGACTTAAGGGCTGAAAGTGTGGCCTTCCACACTGTGGCATTCTCCCGCTCCACCTGGCCATTACCCCGGGGATTATAACTCGTGGTCCGACTGGTAGCAATGCCCCTAGCTAGCAAGTACTGGCGCAGCTCCTCACTCATAAAGGAGGACACTCTATCGCTGTGGATATAGCAGGGATACCCGAACAGAGTGAAGAGCTGGCGCAGGGCTTTTATGACGGACGTGGCAGTGGTGTCGGGGCAGGGGAAGGCAAAGGGGAACCGTGAGTACTCGTCGATAACACTGAGAAAATAGACATTGCGGTCAGTGGAGGGAAGGGGGCCCTTAAAGTCAACACTCAGTCGTTCAAAAGGGCGGGTGGCCTTGACAAGTTGTGCCGTGTCAGGACGGTAGAAGTGCGGTTTGCACTCAGCGCAAATTTGGCAGTCCCTGGTCATCGTCCTGATGTCCTCCAAGGAGTATGGCAGGTTCCGAGCTTTCACAAAATGGTAAAATCGGGTGACCCCCGGATGGCAAAGTTGTGCATGAAGGGCGTACAGCTGGTCGAGCTGTGTGCTAGCACATGTTCCCCGGGATAGGGCATCAGGGGGCTCATTGAGTCTGCCAGGCCGGTACAGGATATCACAGGTGTAGGTGGAGAGTTCTATTCTCCACCGCAAAATCTTATCATTTTTGGTTTTGCCCCGCTGTTGGTTGCTGAACATGAACGCAACCGAGCGCTGGTCGGTCAGCAAGGTGAACCTTTTGCCGGCGAGATAGTGCCTCCAGTGCCTAATAGCTTCCACTATGGCCTGGGCTTCTTTCTCCACCGCGGAATGCTGAATTTCAGAGCCTTGAAGGGTACAAGAAAAGAATGCTACTGGTCTGCCTTCCTGATTGAGGGTAGCAGCCAGAGCAAAATCGGAGGCATCACACTCCACTTGGAAGGGAGCGGTCTCGTCCACGGCATGCATCGTAGCTTTGGCAATGTCCTCTTTAATGCAGCTGAAGGCCGCGCGGGCCTCAGCAGAGAGGGGAAACGAGGTAGACTTGACCAGGGGGTGTGCCTTGTCTGCGTAATGGGGGACCCATTGGGCGTAATAGGAAAAAAAACCCAGGCACCGTCTGAGGGCCTTGAGAGTAGTGGGAAGAGGGAGTTCTAACAGGGGGCGCATACGTTCGGGATCAGGGCCAATAACCCCGTTTTCCACGACATACCCAAGTATAGCTAGGCGGGTGGTTCCAAACACACACTTGTCCCTGTTATAAGTAAGGTTCAGAGCTGCGGCCACTTGGAGAAATCGTTGGAGGTTGGCGTTGTGATCTGGCCTGTCGTGACCACAGATGGTGATGTTATCCAGATAGGGAAATGTGGCCTGCAGTTGGTACCGGTCCACCATCCGGTCCATTTCCCTCTGGAAGACAGAGACATCATTCGTGACACCGAAAGGGACGCGCAGGAAGTGATAGAGCCTGCCGCCCGCCTCGAAGGCGGTGTAGGGGCGGTCCTCTGGGCAGATGGGGAGCTGGAGATAAGCGGATTTCAGATCTATTGTCGAGTACACCTTGTACTGAGCAATCTGGTTGACCATATCCGTGATGCGGGGTAGGGGGTACGCGTCAAGCTGCGTAAACCTATTGATGGTTTGACTATAGTCCACCACCATCCTATTTTTCTGCCCAGTCTGAACAATAACCATCTGGGCCCTCCAAGGGCTTGAGCTTGGCTCAATGATCCCCTCCCTGAGCAGCCGCTGCACCTCCGACTGAATGAAGGCCCTGTCCCCCGCGCTGTACCTCCTGCTTTTAGTTGCCACAGGCTTACAGTCAGGGGTCAGGTTGGCGAACAGCGGTGGGGGAGGGACCTTGAGAGTGGAGAGGCTGCAAGTGGTGTCAGTAGCGCAGCTGTCGGCCTGGTTCTGGATGGGATGTGTGTGCCCGTGTGTGTGTGTGGTCAGTAGCGGGGTATGTGAAGAAGTCCCACAAAACTGAGGATTCCTGACAGTGAGTGGTGGGAGGGGCCCGTCGTATACCATAGTCACACTTTCGAGATGGCTCTGGAAGTCCAGCCCCAATAGCACAGGTGCGCACAGATTAGGCATGACCAGGAGCTCAAAGTTCCGATATTCTGTGCCTTGCACCACCAATGTCGCTACACAACCCACCCGGATGTCTGTGGACTGCGACCCAGAAGCCAAATGGAACCTCCGACTTACCGGCCGCGTTGCGAGTCCGCAGCGTTGCACTGTGTCCGGGTGAATAAAACTCCCAGTGCTGCCCGTGTCAAACAGGCATCTAGTCCTGTGCCCCTCCACCCGGATGTCCATCATGGACCTTGCAAGCTGGTGTGGGGCGCTTTGGTCGAGAGTTACAGTGGCCAGAGTTGAGTTGCTGTCGGGGTACCCAGTAAGCATCGGAGGGTCGGGGGCGGGGCGTGCTGACGTTGACGAAGATGGCCGCCCACATCCGGGCATGCAAGATGGCGGCCCCCACGTTTCACCCGCAGCGCTGCACTCCGCTCGAGATTGAGACTTACAGACCTTGGCGAAGTGGCCCCGCCTTCCGCAGCTGGAGCAGGTCGCTTCTCGCGCTGGACAGCGTTGTTGAGGGTGTTTTTTATGGCCGCAGAAATAACACACGGGCTTCTGACGGGCCACAGCCGTGGTCTGGGTCGGGGAGCTCGTGGAATCGCGACTGGCAGCGGCGTTGGCGAATTCGCTCCCGGGAGCCGGCGGTGGCGGGGTCTGAGGTGTCCACGGAACCGGCGGGGAATTGCGTGACTGGACAGCCTAAGCATTATGCAAAGCAGCTTCTAGAGCGTTGGCCGTCTCCATCGCCGAGCGTAAGGTAAGGTCGGCATTTTCCAGCAGTCGCTGGCGCATGTACACTGACCTCAGTCCCGTCACAAAGGCGTCTCGCACCTGCAGCTCCGCATGCTGTTCTGCCGTGAGCGTCTTGCAGTCGCAAGGTCGGACGAGTGTCTGTAGTGCTCGGAGAAACTCAGCGCACGATTCGCCAGGCCGCTGTCGCCGGGTAGCTAAACGATGTCTTGCGTAGACGGTGTTCACCGGCCGCAGGTACTGTCTTTTGAGGGCGTCCAGTGCCCCATCGTAGGTCGGCAGGTCCTGGATAATGGAGTAAACTTTGGGGGTGACCCTCGAGAGGAGAATTCTGTGCATAATGGCGGGTTCAGTCGCACGAACCTCCTCCAAGTACGATTGGAAGCAGGCAAGCCAGTGTTCAAAAGCGAGAGCTGCGTCGGGGTCTTGAGGGTCCAAATCCAACCTTTCCGGACGCAAAACGGTTTCCATGTTTTAAAACTTCCAGTCAATAAAATTGATGCACCATCAATAACTCACACTGAGTCGTAAGGCGAGATATCAGCTTTTATTGACTGGAAGAAGGAACCAGGAGTGAGTGATCATCATACTACATCCTGGAGACTGAGGCCGAGCGTCAGACCTCAGATCGCCTTTATACAGGGGCCTGTGGGAGGAGCCACAGGAGCAGTCAGCAGGGGGCATGTCCAGACAGGCACATAGTTCACCACACAATCTTTCTGATTAAGCCAGCCATTTCTGTTCTTTCTTTTATGATTACTATCACCTGGTACTCAACTGTTTATGAACCCAGGAATTCTTCCATTTACTGTCTGTTTTTAAAACTCGGTCTTGTCTTCCTTTCCAAAGATAATGTGCTACGCTGCTTTTTTAAAAAAAAATTTGAATGTCTCACTATGCTTCCACAGTTGTCTTGTGTTTGTTTAAAAAATATCTCGTCACCACTGTTAAACTTTGTAACTTCAAAACATTAAACTAACTCAAAGGAAGATACAGGAGTCCAGGGATGTGGGTCTAACTTTGGTTTTTACTTTAAGCAAGGTGTGCATTTATCACGTGGTAGTGTTATGACATATGCATTTAGTTTTAAAAATGACTCAAAATAAATTATTTAAATGAATAAGAATACTTAATCAAACAATACATTTACAATATTATTATATGAAATACACAACAGAAATGGCAAATTGTCCACATTCCATACCCTTTATTTTATTTTTTTTAACTTAGAGATACAGCATGGTAACAAGCCCTTCTAGACCAATGAGCAACACCATCCAATTACACCCACGTGATCAATTAACCTGCTAACCCATACATCCTTAGAACGTGGGAGGAAACTGGAGCACCAGGAAGAAACCCATGTGGTCACACAGAGAATGTACAAACTCCTTAAAAGCAGCAACAGGAATTGAACTTGGTTCACTGGCATTGTAACAGCATTACACTAACCACCAGGCTACCGTGACTCCACCTTTAACTGATTTGCCAAAATGTGTTTCTGCTTCCTTACAAAACACTCACAGGGGCTTCACAACCTTTTTTTGACTGAAGTTTAATCTATAAATAGAGTAGGTTTATCAACAGCCTTCATCTATCTGGTGATGCTTATGACAAAAAGCATCGAACAAACCAGTGTCAATTCGACGGACACCTGACTGCAGATATTACGCCCATTGCTTCGGAAGCCAAAGCTGAGTTTGGAGTGGAAGTACATTACTAAGCCAGAACAGATTCATTGTGCATAACCTTGCTACATTTAGCCAAGGGAAGTGAAATGATGAGTCCAGATCAGTAGTGTTTTACTTTAGAGCAGAGATCAGTACAGCACAGTGGAGGCCCTTCAGTCCATCACATTGTGTTAACCCTATGTAAACCTGCTTCGGGATCAAACTAACTCTGCCCTCCTACGCAATCCATAACCCTCTAAGAGTCTCTATTTTATCAGCCTCTCACTATCCCCAGCAGAGTATTCCAGGTAACCACCACTCTCTGTGTAAAAAACCTACCTCTGACATCTCCCCGAAACTTCCCACCATTCAACTTAAACTGAAGTCCTCTGGAATAAACCACAGCCACCCTGTCCGTCCACTTTATCTTTGCCTCTCCTAATCTCACACACCTCTATCAAGTTACCTCTTACCCTCCTTCACTCCAAAGATAAAGACATGAATTCCTCAACCTCTCCTCACAAGGCATGATTTCTAATCCAGGCAGCTTCCAGGTAAATCTCTGCACCCTCTCTTCCTATAATGAGGTGACTAGAAATGAACAGTGTGGTCTAACCAGAGCTTTATTGAGCTGCAACATTACCTCATAATTCTTGAACTCAATCCCCCGACTAATGAAGGCCAACACAATGAAGACTTCCTTAACTATTTTTTCAACTTGTGTAGCAACTTTAAGGGATCTATGGACTTGGACAAAAAGATTCCTCTGTTTCTCCTGTTCCTGCCCTAACTTGGTTTAAGTGTATTATTGTCACATTTGCTGACATAAACTAATTTTTCCTCAAGTAATTCTAACTTTCACCCTTCTCCATCTCTGCAGCAGTCCTACAACCCACTGAAGTATCAATAATGATCCATGTCTTGCCTTTAGAAGGCCCAGGAACTTAATCATCCCAGCATTAATGCCACATTCCCCCACAGAATTTACTCACCTTGGTTTCTCCTTCAATCTGAATAACTTCCTTAAAACCCAACTTTCTTGGCACAACAATTCCTTTAAAGCCCAGCATCAAATTGTTTATGTGCTTTTTTTAATTTTAAAGATGGGAGGGTCCCTACGATAAGATCATTCTGATCAATATTCATTATTCAAAGATGTTCTATACACCAACCCCAATAACTTTCATCCTGAATTCAACAAGGTAGATATTTAAATCCGCAGCATAAATCACACTTGTGCTTGGTTCTCCAACAAAATAACTGCGCAAAATCATCTATTGACAAACTTAAGACAAGAATAGGGCCTCTATTTTGTTCCAACCAAGACTGCAAAGCTGGCAAGTGACACAGAACACATTACCATAAGCAATTAAAAATGCTTTAAGTAACAAATGTTTCCATCAGTAGGGAACGTAAACACTGGTCAGAGATGATCATTTCATCACACCCTGATGACTAATGAAATTCTTTCAGAACAAGATGCAAGAAAATCCTGCTGGTTGATTAGCACCGGCATTATTCAAAGCTTCTTAAATTCCAAGCCAGTCTACACCAGGCTCACACTGTGACACCAAGGTATTGCTTCTCTCAGCCGGAGCCATGGTGTGTTAATTTAAACAGAAATGAAGAAGCTTTGACTGTGTTTTCATAGATTCTGAATAAATGAACAGGACATCCCAGTAGAACGTAAAACGCAAAACATTACAGCACAGTACAGGCCCTTCGGTCCATAATTTTGTGCTGACCTTTTAACTTACTCTAAGATCAACCTGGCCCTTCGCTCCCACATAGCCCTCCAGTTTTCTATTATTCATATGCCTTTCCAAGGGTTTCTTAAATGCTTCTAACGTACCTGCCTCTACCACTATCTCTGACTGGGTGTTCCATGCACTCACCAGTCTCTGTGCAAGGAACTTACCTTTAGCAACCCCCTATAGTTTATCCAATTATCTTAAAATTATGCCCTCTCATATCACCCTGGGAAAAGGTCTCTAACTATCCACTCCATCTATGCCTCTTATCATCTTCTATGTTTACATAAACAGACTGCATCCTCATTAAGGAATTCTGCATCCTATTTTCAAACAAATTGAATTTTGCTCCTGAGACAGGATTTATCAGTGAGAGAGTTCTCACCTTCCCTCGGCAGAAGCTAGCAGCCAAATCACATTTTTTTAAATTAATCTACGACTGTCCTTTGAGGTGGGAAAATGAGGATCTGAAATCTGCAAAACAGGTGAGATGTACAGTTTGTTTTGGCCTCCAGCACAGCAGAGGATAAGAGGATATCTGACTGGAGAGAGTGGCGAGAGAGAGAGAGAGAGGATGAGAGGGCGAAAGGGAGGATGTGGAGAGAGAGAAGGGGAGGGGCTGAGAGAGTTGGGAGGAGGGGTCGGGAGAGAGGGGGGGGTAGAGAGGTGGGGTAGAGATTCGGGGAAGAGACGGGGGAAAGAGACAGGGTGGGAAGAGACGGGGTGGGAAGAGACGGGGGAAGAGACAGGGGGAAGAGACGGGGGGAAGAGACAGGGGGGAAAGAGGTCTGTGTGACTCAGATACTAGGGTGCCAATTGCTGGCTTATGACTCATTTTGTCTAACCAAGATGCAGTACCTCAGAATGCCAAGAGTTAGGCGTTCTATTGGTGAAATACATGCAAGCCATCAAATAAAAATTTTAAAAGATTAGCTTTATTTATCACATACTTCAAAACATTGAAACATACAGTGAAGTGTGTTGTTTGCGTCAAATTAGATCACTAAGGATTGTGCTGGGGGCAGCCTGCAAGTGTCAGTTGCCCTGCTTCTGGTGCATGCTCACAACTCACCAACCCTAACCTAACCACACATCTCTGGAACGTGGAGGAAACCTTTGCAGTTGTGGGGGAAAACATACAGTCTCCTTACAGATAACCGCAGGAATCAGACCCCGAATGGCGATTGCTGGCTCTGAAGTGGTGCGATCATACAGCCACAGCAGGAATGTACAAAGGTAGCTTTTTTTAACACAGGAAGTGATAGGTGTGTGCAACACGCCTCCAGGGGTGTTGGTAAAGGCAGGTACATTAGGGACACTTAAGAAACTCCTACATAGGCACATGGCTGAAAGGACATAGAAGGTTATGTGGGAGGGAAGGGTTAGATTAATCTTAAGTAGTTTAAAGTGTCAGCACAACATCATGGGATAAAGGGCGTGTACTGTACTGTTCTATGAAACACACCGTAGGACATTAACTTGTGTCCAAACATCACTGTGGCCTCAACTCCACATTCATTAGGTTTTAGTTGAACAAAGCTGGAAAACTCTCTCTCACTCTACAACATGGAAGTGAAAGGATCAGGTGGCTGGGGGCAATAAGCACGACAGTTCAGTCAAAAGATCATAAGGCATAGGAGCAGAAATGGGCCATTCGGCCCGTCCAATCTACTCCACCATTCAATCCCTCTCAACCCCCATTCTCCTGCCTTATCCCCATAACCTCTGAACCCTTACGAATCAAGAACCTATCACTCTCCATTTAAGTCTCCATACTCAGTGACTTGGCCTCCACAGCTCTCTGTGGCAACGAATTCCACAGATTCACCAACCGCTGATTCCTCATCCAAATTCCCCCTCATTTCTCTTCTAAAGGGATGTACTTAAATTCTGAGTCGATGTCCTCTGGTCCTAGGCTCCTCCATGATAGGAGGCATTCTCTCCATGTCCACTCTATCTAGGCCTTTCAACACTTGATAGATTACAATTAGAAATCCCCCCCACCCCACCATTCTTCTAAATTCCAGCAAATACGGGCTCAGAGCCATCAAATACTTACTTTCAGAGGGTATGGAAACTTTTGTAGTTTCTTACTACAGGATAAATAGGCTAATTATAGAGTGGCATGCAAAGGTTTGGGCACCCCGGTCAAAATGTCTGTTACTGTGAATAGCTAAGTGAGTAAAAGATGACCTGATTTCCAAAAGGCATAAGGTTAAAGATGACACATTTCTTTAATATTTTAAGCAAGACTACTTTTTTATTTCTATCTTTTACAGTTTCAAAATAACAAGAAATGAAAATGGCCTGAAGCAAAAGTTTGGGCACTCTGCATGGTCATTACTTAGTAACACCCACTTTGGCAAGTATCACAGCTTGTAAACGCTTTCTGTAGCCAGCTAAGAGTCTTTCAATTCTTGTTTGGAAGATTTTTGCCCATTCCTCCTTGCAAAAAGCTCCTAGTTCTGTGAGATTCTTGGGCCATCTTGCATGCATTGCTCTTTTGAGGTCTATCCACAGATTTTCAATGATGTTCAGATTGGGGGACTGTGAGGGCCATGGCAAAACCTTCAGCTTGCGCCTCTTGAGGTAGTCCATTGTGGATTTTGAGATGTATTTAGGATCATTATCCTGTTGTAGAAGCCATCTTCTTTTCATCTTCAGCTTTTTTACAGATGGTGTGATGTTTGCTTCCAAAATTTGCTGGTATTTAATTGAATTCATTCTTCCCTCTACCAATGAAATGTTCCCCGTACCACTGGCTGCAACACAAGCCCAAAGCATGATCGATCCACTCCTGTGCTTAACAGTTGGAAAGGTGTTCTTTTCATGAAATTCTGCACCCTTTTTTTCTCCAAACATACATTTGCTCATTGTGGCCAAAAAGTTGAATTTTAACTTCATCAGTCCACAGGACTTGTATCCAAAATGCATCAGGCTTGTTTAGATGTTCCTTTGCAAACTTCTGACGCTGAATTTTGTGGTGAGGACACAGGAAAGGTTTTCTTCTGATGACTCTTCCACGAAGGTCATATTTGAGCAGGTGTCGCTGCACAGTAGAACAGTGCACCACCACTCCAGAGTCTGCTAAATCTTCCTGAAGGACTTTTGCAGTCAAACGGGGGTTTTGATTTGCCTTTCTAGCAATCCTATGAGCAATTCTCTTGGAAAATTTTTTTGGTTTTCCAGACCTCAACTTGACTTCCACTGTTCCTGTTAACTGCCATTTCTTAATTACATTACAAACTGAGGAACCGTCTACCTGAAAACGCTCTGCTATCTTCTTCTAGCCTTCTGCTCCTTTGTGGGCATCATTTATTTTTATTTTCAGAGTGCTAGGCAACTGCTTAGAGGAGCCCATGGCTGCTGATTGTTGGGATAAGGTTTGAGGAGTCAGGGTGGTGTTGCCTTCAAGGCATTTGCTTAGTTTATTATATTTTTTGCTTTAGTAATTCGTTTGTTATCGTCTTCTAGTTAAAGTTAAGGTTGTTTAAAGTAAATTCGTTGTCTGTGATATATTGTGGCATGCAATGATGTCACACCCGGTTTCGCCGCATCTTGTGGGAAAATACCGGTTTGGAGAAACGAGAAGGAGGGGGCTTATGTGTGCAGGAT
Organism: Hypanus sabinus; assembly: GCF_030144855.1. Classification (NCBI taxonomy): domain Eukaryota; kingdom Metazoa; phylum Chordata; class Chondrichthyes; order Myliobatiformes; family Dasyatidae; genus Hypanus; species Hypanus sabinus. Next base: position 44,081,888 of record NC_082718.1, read on the forward strand.
CAGCACGAGAAAAGTTTTCTTTCTACGCACTAGAAACATTAGTGAAGCAACGCCGTAAGTTCATGAGATAATCAATATGTTGAATTAAAAATGTGAACACTGATTCTGTTAAAAGTAATGATGGTTGATAAAGTTTATGTTTTTTGTTATTTAATGAGTTGCGGATAGTTTGTGTTGAAGTGTATTTAAAACCAGTCGATGGCGTAGGTTGATTCTGACTGTATGTTGCACTTTAATGTAATATAGATGTTGTAGTTTTACTTTTGCAAGTATTTATGATGTAAATGTGATGTCAAGAAGGAAACAAATACTGTATATATTTTATATTGTTTTATTAACAGTTTTCACCATACGTTAATGTGGAAGAGTGAATAGTAAATGGTTAATCTTACTGGGACCGCCTCATTGACTGGTTTATGCTTGGTGTTTAGCTCAGAGTTCTTTTACACCTGTGCGAGAACAGTGAAAAGGTGGCATTACCAGGTGTTTCAAGTGCTGCAATGACAACACTATCCAGCATCAAGTCATTGCCATCCAGCGACAGGGGCAGTAGGGCATCAACAAGTAAGGCTGCCCATGCAAGAGCTAAGGCAGAAGCCGCTAAGGTGCGAGCGTTGTACGCCGAACAAGAAGCAAAAGTGAAAAAGGAAGCGGCTGCCAGAGAAGCCAAAAACCAAATGGAAAAGGCTGCCAGGGAAAAGGAAGCGGCTGCCAGAGAAGCTGAAAACCAGTTGGAAAAGGTAAGCATAGAGTCAGAGTTAGAAGTGCTGACGCTATACCGAGAAGCAGAAGCTGCCAGGGTGGAAGCAGAGATAATAGAAAGTGCTGAAGAAATGCATGTTCTGGTTGACGTAAAATCCACTTCAGAAAAGATCAGATTGGAACGCACAAGTGACTATGTCTGATCTCAAATGGACTTGAAGATTCATTCTTCCTCTCCATACTTATATGCTAACATCCCACCTCACGAGGAGTCTCAGAGAGGCCCAATTGCATCACATTCACCTGAGGAAGACGATTTACCCTTGCAACTCCGCGATGAATTCAAGAATGAAAGGGCTGATGACAAATACTTCTCGACACCAAACTTACCAGATTTGGTGAGAGGAGAGGCAAAGGCTGAATTCAGAACAGCAAATTCCATAACAAATGTACACCCTCAGTCACATACCTGCCGACATATTCCCCCAGCCAGCATGCCACTAGCAGTTGAACCCATGGCACAGTATTTAGCACGACGAGATCTTGTCACTTCAGGACTATATCAGTTTGACAATAAACCTGAAAATTACCGCACATGGTACTCCTCATTCACCAACGCTATCCACGGAGTCCAGCTCGGAGCAACAAAAGAGTTGGATCTTATGACGAAATGGCTGAGAAAAGAATCATGTGAACAGGTGAGCCGCATATGTTCAGTGTACATTAACAACCCCAAGCTAGCCTTACGCAAAGCATGGGAGAGACTTCGGGAGTGCTATGTGGCCCCTGAAATTATTGCAACGGCACTATTCTGATGTCTGGAAAATTTTCCTAAGGTGTCAGCCAAGGACCACACTAAGTTAAGAGAGCTCGGAGATTTACTCATGGAGATTCAAGGCGCCAAAGAAGACGGCTATTTAACTGATCTATTATACCTAGATACTTCATACAGGATTAGACCAATCGTGGACAAACTTCCATTTGGGCTGTGGGAAAGGTGGGTGTCTGTTGGCTCAGAGTACAAGGAAGAGAACGATGGTCGATTTCCTCCCTTTGAGTATTTCATCAGGTTTGTGTGCAAGGAGGCGAAGAAGTGAAATGACCCCAGCTTCATGAGTCCAGGTAGCAGTACAATTTACACCAAGCCAGTTAAATCTACTTTGAATAATTTCAACATTAATAAACCGGTCTCAGTGTGTAAAACTGAAGTCTTTACAACTAACAATGACCCTAGCAAGAACTGTCCATTCCATAACAAACCCCACCCCCTCAAAAAATGCAGAACGTTTAGGAAAAAATCCCTTGAAGAGAGAATGGCCCTTCTCAAGGAGAAAAAAATATGTTTTAAACGCTGTTCCTCTACCTCTCACCTTGCTAGAGAGTGTACGATCTCCGTGAAGTGCCCGGAATGTAATAGACCAATCACGATGGGGCCATGCATCCCAGCCCATTACCGCAAACTGACAAAGCTCCTTCACCCTCACAACAGGACGGCGGGGAGGGAGAGGCTCACTCCAGGACAACTGTTGTCAGCTCGAGCTGTACAGAAGTTTGCGGTCAAGCTCAGTCAAGCCATTCTTGTTCAAAGATCTGCCTCACTAAGGTGTACCCTAAGGGAGCCAAAGACAAGGCCATCAAAGCCTATGTGATTCTGGATGATCAGAGCAATCGCTCACTAGTCAGTCCTGAGTTCTTTGACTTGTTCAACATTGAGAGTAATCAGTTCCCATACTACCTTAGAACTTGCTCAGGCAGCGTGGAAACATATGGAAGGAAGGCAGAAGGCTTCCAGCTCGAATCCCTGGATGGTGAAGTTGTCATCTGTCTCCCTCCACTCTTAGAGTGCAATGAAATTTTGAAGAACCGCACTGAGATCCCGATGCCAAGTGCAGTGCTACACCAGCCACATCTCCACCACATCGCCAAACACATACCAGAACTGGATCCAAAAGCAGAAATACTCCTGCTATTAGGAAGAGATGTTCTCCGGGTGCACAAGGTTAGGCAGCAGGTCAATGGACCACACGACGCCCCCTTTGCGCAACGCCTGGATCTGGGCTGAGTGGTGATAGGAGAGGTGTGCCTTGGCAATGTACACAAACCGACAGTTAACACACTCAAGACCAATGTGCTAGAGAGCGGCCGCCATTCCATTTTTCGACCCCGCACAAGTTTCATGTGTATCAAGGAAGCACAACAAGGCTTTAACAAATGTAAAGTAACCGACAAGACGCTGGGTCAGTCAGTCTTCACTCAAACTGAGCAAGATAATAAACTTGCTCCATCAGCACATGACGCCATTTTCTTAAAAATAATGGACACCAAGATCTTCAGAGATGAAGCAAATAATTGGGTCGCCCCACTACCTTTCAGAGAACCACGCCAGCGCTTGCCAAACAACAAAGAGCAGGAAGTCAAGCAGTTCACGTCCTTGCAAAAAACCCTGAAAAGGAAACCTGAGATGCAGCAACAATACGTGGAGAAGATCATGGAGAAGATCATAGAGAAGATCTTCGCTAATGGACATGCTGAAGTAGCACTACCACTGAGGGAAGGCGAGGAGTGCTGGTACCTCCCAACGTTCGGGGTTTACCACCCACAAAAGCCCAATCAGATCAGGGTGGTCTTTGACTCCAGTGCTCAGTGCGCTGGTATCTCCCTTAATGACGTGCACCTCACAGGCCCCAACCTTAACAATACCCTTCTCGGGGTCCTGCTGCGCTTCCGGAAGGAGAAGGTTGCAATCTTAGCAGACATCCAGCAGATGTTCCATTGCTTCTTAGTACAGGAGGACCATCGCAATTTCTTCCGTTTCTTATGGTACAAGGACAATGACATTAACAAGGAAGTCATTGAGTACCAGATGAAAGTCCACGTTTTCGGCAATAGTCCATCACTGGCCTTGGCCATCTATGGGCTGCGAAGAGCCATCAGTGAGGGCGCACAGGAGCATGGCGATGACACCGTTAAGTTTGTAGAAAGGCTCTTCTATGTCGGTGACGGCTTGATATCACTACACAAAGAAGATGAATCAATCGATCTGCTCCGACGTACACAAGCCTCACTTGCTGAGTCAAACCTCCGCTTGCATAAGTTTGCATCAAACTGTCAGGCAGTAATGGAGGCCCTTCCACACGATGACTGTGCTCCGGCAATCAAAGACCTAGATCTAGATGGAGAAACCATACCCACACAAAGGAGCTTGGGTCTTCTTTGGGAGATTACGACTGACACATTCACGTTCTCCGTGCTGACCGTGATCAAGCCATTTACCCGCCATGGAGTTCTCTCCACTGTCAACAGTGTTTTCAATCCCTTGGGTCTACTGGCACCAGTTACGATCCAGGGAAGAGTCCTTCTCAGAGAACTTACCTCTGAGCTCTCTGACTGGGATACTCCCCTACCAGAAGACAAGCTAAGCAAGTGGGAGGCTTGGAGAGATTCACTTCAAGATCTAAAACAGCTTCATATCCGATGTAGGTACACTGCGACCTCACCCACCGAGGCAGCACACACAGAATTGTGTGTTTTTTCGGATGCGTCTACCAAGGCCATCGGTGCTGTGGCTCACTTGAAAGTAGTCGGGAAGGATGGTCAAGTTGAAGTAGGATTTGTAACTGGTAAGGGGAAGCTCACTCCTCAGTCCGAGCCGACAATTCCAAGGCTTGAACTGTGCGCAGCCGTCCTGGCTGTGGAAATGGCAGATCTTATCCAGGATGAGTTAGACCTGGAGCTGGATGACACCAAGTTCTACACAGATAGCAAAGTAGTGCTTGGTTATATTTATAATGAATCAAAATGCTTCTACGTGTACGTTCATAATAGAGTTCAACGTATCTGCCTGTCATCAAAGCTCGAACAATGGCATTATGTACATACCAAGGATAACCCTGCAGACCACGCATCGAGATCCTTACCTGCATCCCGCCTGGCTCAGATATCCTGGTTCACCCCTTTCTGTATCAGCCACCAACAGAAAAAACTCATTTGAGCTGATCGAACCCGAAAGAGACTCGGAAATTCAGCTGCAAATACAAACAGGAGCCACCTACCTCGAAGAATCGATACGTACTAACGAACACTTTCAGCAGTTCTCCACTTTGAATTCTTTAGTGAGAGGACTTGTGTTCCTCATTCACATGGCCAGATCTCACAAACACTCATCCTGAAATAGTAAATGTAAGGGATGGCACAAATGTAACTTACCTCGCACTACGGACGAATTGGCCCAGGCATGGACGTTATCTTTAAAGCAACTCAAAGAGCAACTTTTGCAGGGGAGTTTTCAGCTCTCCAAGCTGATAAACCAATACCAAAGGACAGCCCTTTGAGGAAATTCAACCCGATCCTGAAGAACGATATCATCTGCATTGCAGGCCGGTTAATACACTCCCAACTTCCAGCTGCAGAAAAGAGTCCAGTAATCCTGCCCAAAGACAGCCATGTGTCCTTACTGCTCACTCGCCATCACCACGAACAGGTAAAGCATCAGGGCCGTCACCTGACGGAAGGAGCAATCAGGGCAGTGGGACTGTGGATCTTGGGAGGTAAAACACTGATCAATTCAGTACTTCACAAATGTGTAACCTGCAGGAAACTGCGAGGGAAGCTGGAAGCTCAACGTATGGCGGACCTCCCATCAGAATGCCTTGAAGCCTGCCCTCCTTTTACATATGTGGAGCTCGAAGTATTTGGTCCTTGGACTATCACTATGAGATGCACCAGAGGAGGACAAGCAGAGAGCAAGCAGTGGGCCATCATGTTCAGCTGCATGAATTCAAGAGCGGTACACATTGAGGTCATCGAATCTTTGGATACATCCAGCTGCATTAACACTCTCAGGCGCTTCTTTGCGCTAAGAGGCCCTGCAAAACAATTAAGGTCTGATTGCGGCACGAACTTTGTTGGAGCGTCCAAGGAGCTGGGGATGGACAAAACAGTGCAAAAGTACCTCAGTCAGCAGGAATGCAACTGGGAGTTTAACACACCACACACCTCTCACATGGGAGGCGCATGGGAGCGGATGGTTGGCATTGCCAGAAGAATTCTTGATTCAATGTTTCTGCAGCAACGCACCCGATTGACCCACGAGGTACTGTGCACACTAATGGCAGAGGTCACAGCCATTATAAATGCACGACCACCCCTACCTGTGTCTTCTGACCCGGAAAACCTCTTCATACTCTCGCCATCAATGCTCCTTACGCAGAAGGCAGGAACTTCCCCTCCACCAGGGGACTTCTCTGATAAGGATTTGTACACAAAGCAATGGAGACAGGTCCAGGCTCTGGCAAATCGGTTCTGGCCTCATTGGAGACATGAATATCTACATTTGTTGCAATACAGACAAAAGTGGACAGAACCCTGCAGGAATCTTCAAGTTGGAGATTTAGTCCTGCTCAGGGACAAGCAAATTGCCCACAGCTGCTGGCCAATGGCCAGAATCACTGCCACATTCCTTAGTAGGGATGGACATGTCAGGAAGGTTGAGTTGAAAACTTCTGACCAAGGTGATGTGAAAATTTACCAAAGGCCAGTTGCAGAAGTCATTCTACTTCTACCTAAGGACTGATTTAGAGACTGAAGTTTGTATTATGTTCATTGTGACCTTACGAAGGTCAAGCAGGGAGTGTGTTGCCTTTATGGCATTTGTTTAGTTTATAATATTTTCACTTTAGTAATTTATTTGTTATCGTTTTCTAGTTAAAGTTAAGGTTGTTTAAAGTAAATTCGTTGTCTGTGATATATTGCGGCATGCAATGATGTCACACCCGGTTTCGCCGCGTCTTGTGGGAAAATACCGGTTTGGAGAAACGGGAAGGAGGGGGCTTATGTGTGCAGGATCAGCGCGAGAAAAGTTTTCTTTCTACGCACTAGAAACATTAGTGAAGCAATGCTGTAAGTTCATGAGATAATCGATATGTTGAATTAAAAATGTTAACGCTGATTCTGTTAAAAATAATGATGGTTGATAAAGTTTGTGTTTTTTGTTATTTAAAGAGTTGTGGATAGTTTGTGTTGAAGTGTATTTACAGCCAGTTGATGGCATAGGTAGATTCTGACTGTATGTTACACTTTAATGTAATATAGTTGTTGTAGTTTTACTTTTGCAAGTATTTATGATGTAAATGTGATGTCAAGAAGGAAACAAATACTGTATATATTTTGTATTGTTTTATTAACAGTTTTCACCATAAATTAATGTGGAAGAGTGAATAGTAAATGGTTAATCTTACTGGGATCGCCTCATTGACTGGTTTATGCTTGGTGTTTAGTTCAGAGTTCTTTTACACCTGTGCGAGAACACTACAAGGGTATTTATAAAGCTTTGAAATTTGCATCACCTGGCCTTTCCTAATGATGACTGTGAACAAGCCATACCTCTAACAAGCTAATTAAGGTCTGAGACCTTGATAAAGGTTACCTAAGAGCTCAAATTTCTTGGGTTACCCAAACTTTTGCATTGTGCTCCTTTCCTTTATTTCTACTCTAAAATTGTACAAAACAAAAATAATACACTAATCTTGCTTAAAATGTTGAAAAGAATGTTTCATCTTTAACTTTATGACTTTTGGGGATCAGTCCATCTTCTACTCACTTAGCTATTCACAGTAACAGAAATTTTGACCGGGGTGCCCAAACCTTTGCATGCCACTATACAGTATAAAGTATTTAAAAATTATTCATTGGTCTTTCAATGATTTTTCCAGTGAAAGTGTTTGCAGTGTAAACCATTTTGGAATGTTTATGCAGAGTATACTAACTTCTTTCTGGCTGACATTACTCACATATGCTTGAAAGAAATTCTCTCTCTTTGTCTCCAAACCACATAAAGACCCGTGAGGCATAAACAGGTGTAAAGTAAATCCCAACAGAAGTATTTTGCTTTTGACAGGATGATTCACTTTCAAATAATGGGAATGACAAACTACATGCCTTTTGGTGCCTAAGAACATACCATGTGAATTTTTGCACAATACTACGAAATTCTTTGCATTGTAAATTTAAGCCACGGAACAATACAAAACAAACAAGCCATTAGGCCCATTGTGCCTGTGCCTGAGCCTGAACATGAACATCTGTTGATTCTGCCAAGCAGAGAACCTTGCCTTTGGGAGAATAGGGCATCTTCAATTCATCAATGTGAACAAGTTCAAACTTTTGAGTACTAGTATGTCAGAATCAGACTTGGGTTTATTATTACTGACATATTTTGTGACTTTCAGAATCAGAATCAGATTTAATATCACCAGCAATTGTTGTGGAATTCATTAACTTTATGGCAGCAGTACAATGAAAGACATGATGAATACATTTAGAGAAAAAACTAAATTAATATATAATCTGAGGAAAGACATTCTTGCCACAGAGGGAGTACAGAGAAGGTTCACCAGATTGATTCCTGGGATGGCAGGACTTTCATATGAAGAAAGACTGGATTGACTAGGCTTATACTCACTGGAATTTAGAAGATTGAGGGGGGATCTTATTAAAACATATAAAATTCTAAAGGGGTTGGACAGGCTAGATGCAGGAAGATTGTTTCCGATGTTGGGGAAGTCCCGAACGAGGGGTCACAGTTTAAGGATAAAAGAGAAGCCTTCTAGGACCGAGATGAGGAAAAACTTCCTCACAGAGAGAGTGGTGAATCTGTGGAATTCTCTGCCACAAGAAACAGTTGAGGCTGGTTCATTGGCTATATTTAAGAGGAAATTAGATATGGCCCTTGTGGCTAAAGGGATCGGGGGTTTGGAGAGAAAGCAGGTACAGGATTCTGAGTTGGATGATCAGCCATGATCATACTGAATGGCGGTACAGGCTCGAAGGGCTGAATGGTCTGCTCCTGCACCTATTTTCTATGTTTCTATATACAAGGAGTGATTGATAGGTTCACGGCCTAAGTTAGAAGGAGTCAATTTTAGAAACCCGAGCACATTTATTTTTCAAGATAGTCCCCTCCTACATTTACACACACAGTCCAGAGTGGTTGTGGAGCATACTGATCCTTCTTTGTAGAAGTCAGGGTCTTGGACCTCCAGAAGTGGTCCACAGTAGGGGTGATTGATAAGTTCGTGGCCTGTAGAGGGAGATGAATTATTAACTTCAAACTTTCTGCATACTCACTCAAAGAGTTGAACTGCACGTGCATGTAACGAGAGCTATCTAACTCACCTCTATTCAATATTCAATAGACAATAGGTGCAGGAGTAGGCCATTCGGCCCTTCAAACCAGCACTGCCATTCACTGTGATCATAGCTGATCATCCAAAATCAGTTCCCCGTTCCTGCCTTCTCCCCATATCTCTTGATTCCTCTATCTTTAAGAACTCTGTCTAACTCTTTCTTGAAAGCATCCAGAGAATTGGCCTCCACTGCCTTCTGAGGCAAAGCATTCCATAGATCCACAAATCTCTGGGTGAAAAAGTCTTTCCTCAACTCCATTCTAAATGGCCTACCCCTTATTCTTAAACTGCGGCCTCTGGTTCTGGACTCCCTCAATGTACGGAATATGTTTCCTGCCTCCAGCGTGTCCAATCCCTTAATAATCTTACATGTTTCAATCAGATCCCCTCTCCTCTTTCTAAATTCCAGTGTATACAAGCCCAGTCGCTCCAACCTTTCAACATATGACAGTCCCGCCATCCCAGGAATTAACCTCGTGAACCTACGCTGCATACCCTCAATAGCAAGAATGTCCTTCCTCAAATTTGGAGACCAAAACTGTGTACGACACTCCGGGTGTGGTCTCACCAGGGCCCTGTACAACTGCAGAAGAACCTCTTTGCTCCTATACTCAATTCCCCTTGTTATTCATGCCAGTATCTTTCCTGTAACGCCACAGGATTTTATCTTTAGCAATAAAGGAAACATTCTCTCCACATCAAGGCCTTACACCATTCGATAGTTTCAATGAAGTCACCCCTCATTCTTCTAAATCTTTGTGAATACAGGCCCAGAGCCATCAAACATTTTTCATATGACAAGCTATTCAATCCAAGAATCATTTCCGTGACCCTCCGTTGAACCTTCTCAAATTTCAGCACATCTTTTCTAAGATAAGGGGCCAAAAACTGCTCACAATACTTCAAATGAGGCCTGACCAGTGCTTTATATTCTCAACATTACATCCTTGCTTTTATATTGTAGTCCTCTTGAAATGAATGCTAATATCACATTTGCTTTCCTCAACACAGATTCAGCCTGCAAATTAGCCTTTAGGGAGTCCTGTACAAGGACCCCCAAGTCCTTTTGCCTTCAGTTTTTTGTATTTTTTTCCTCCTCCTTCCTTAGGCCACGAACTTATCAATCACCCCTTGTAGGTCTATTAAATAGTTAAGTTAAAATAAGTGGTGCAAAAAAAAACACAGAAATAATAAAGTAGTGAGGTTGTGTTAATGGGTTCAATGTCCATTTAGAAATCGGATGGCAGAGGGGAAGAAGCTGAGTGTGTGCCTTCAGGCTTCTGTTCCTTCCACCCAATGGTAACAGTGTGAAGAGGGCTTGTCCTGGGTAGTGGGGATTCTTAATGATTGACGTCACCTTCCTAAGGCAATGCTCCTTGAAGAAGTTTTAGATCAGAATCAGGTTTATTATCACCGGCATGTGACGTGAAATTTGTTAACTTAGCAGCAGCTGTTCAATGCGATGCATAATCTAGCAGAGTGAAAAAATAATAATAATAAATAAAATAAAACAGAGTAATAAATTAACAAGTATATCCATTGTGTATATTGAATAGATTATTAAAAATGTGCAAAAACAGAAATATTGTATATTAAAAAATGTGAGGTAGTGTCCAAAGTTTCAAAGTCCATTCAGGAATTGGATGGCAGAGGGGAAAAAGCTGTTTCTGAATTGTTGAGGGTGCGCCTTCAGACTTCTGTATCTCCCACCTGATGGTATAAGTGAGAAAAGGGCATGCCCTGGGTGCTGGAAGTCCTTAATAATGGACACTGCCTTTCTGAGACACCTCTCCCTAAAGATGTGCTGGGTACTTCATAGGCTGGTGCTCGAGATGGAGCTGACTAGATTTACAACCTTCTGCAGCTTTTTTTGGTCCTGTGCAGTAGCTGCTCCATACCAAACAGTGATGCAGCCTGTCAGAATGCTCTCCACGGTACAACTATAGAAGATTTTGAGTGTATTTGTTGACATGCCAAATCACTTTAAACTCCTAATAAAGTATAGCGACTGTCTTGCCTACTTTACAACTACATCAATGTGTTGTGACCAGGTTAGATCCTAAGAGAGCTTGACACCCAGGAACTTGAAGCTGCTCACTCTCTCCACTTCTGATCCCCTATGAGGATTGGTATGTGTTCCTTCGTCTTACCCTTCCTGAAGTCCACAATCAGCTCTTTCGTCTGACTGACATTAAGTCCCAGGTTGTTGCTGTGACATCATTCCACTCGTTGGCATATCTCACTCCTGTACACCTTCCTATCACCACCTGAGATTGTATGGTTGTGTCGTCAGCAAATTCGTAGATGGTATTTGAACTATGCCTAGCCACACAGTGATGTGTATACAGAGAGTGGAGCAGTGAGCTAAGCACACACCCCTGAGGTGTGCCAGTGTTGATTGTCAACGAAGAGGATATGTTATCACCAATCTGCACAGACTGTGGTATTCTGGTTAGGAAGTCGAAGATTCAATTACAGAGGGAGGTACAGAATCCCAGGTTCTGCAACTTCTCAATCAGGATTGTGGGAATGTTGGTATTAAATGCTGAGCTATAGTTGAAGAACAGCATCCTGACGTAGGTGTTTGTGTTAACCAGGTGGTCTAAAGCCGTGTGAAGAGCCATGGAGCCAAGGACATTTTCAACCTCTCACTGCTATGGGCGGATGTTCCCACTTGCTTCAAAAAGGCAACAATTATACCAGTGCCAAAGAAGAACAAGTTAAGCTGCCTTAATGACTATCACCCGATAGCGCTCACACTAAGAGTGATGAAATGCTTTGAGAGGTTGGTCATGACCAGACTGAAATCCTGCCTCAGTGAGGACCTGGACCCATTGCAATTTTCCCATCACCACAATAAGTCAACAGCAGATGCAATCTCAATGGCTCTTCACACAGCTTTAGACCACCTGGACAACACAAACATCTACGTCAGGATGCTGTTCATTGACTATATCTCAGCACTTAATACTTTCATTCCCACAATCCTGATTGAGAAGTTACAGAACCTGGGCCTCTGTACCTCCCTCTGTAATTGGATCCTCGACTTCTTAACGGGAAGACCACAATCTGTATGGATTTATGATAACATCTCCTCGCTGATGATCAATACTGGTGCACCTCAGGGGTGTGTGCTTAGTCCACTGCTCTACTCCCTCTATACACATGAATGTGTGGCTAGGCCAGGGGTGGGCAAACTTTTTGACGTGGGCCACAAAGGGTTCTAAAATTTGACAGGGGGGCTGGACCAGGAGCAGATGGACGGAGTGTTTTGGTAATACACCTCATAAGAGAAAATAAAATATCATGGGATATGTAGAAAACATGTGCTTTAATTTCAATTGAAAATGAACAAATGCATTACAACAAAATATCTGTCTTTGAAGTCCCATGGTATTTAGTTATTTATTGAAATGACTTCTAAAACACTGAAAATTAAATGAATAAAATACAGCTTTTTTAATAGTAACAGTTATTATTTTAAAGCACTGAAAATTCTGTTATCCTTCAAGATATTATCATCATCACTCTCCTCCTGACTGTCTTTATTTCAAAAACGGCAGGAGATGCAGGTCTACTTGTCCTGCTCCTTCTTATTCAATTGTCCCCTGTGCCAAAACTCAACAACGACCAGCACAAGGACAGAACAGTGACAGCGCGCCAGTATGCGGAGCGCGTTATTTGATCTGGAGCGCATTTTTTATTTTGAGAACGTACGTGCACCTGCGCACTACTCATGTCCATCACTTAACAGAAATGACATGTAACATGTAAGGCTTATTGAAAAAAATATTTTCAAATGCATTTTTTACATAACACAACGAAGAAACTTATTTTTAATTTCTGTGGGAACAGTGTTGTTGGTCTCCCTTTTTAGCCAGCGCATCAAAGTCTGGATTTAGTTTTGTTGTGGCGATTCTCAGGATGGATCTGAGGTGTTGGTCAGTTAACTTGGATCTGTGGCTGGCTTTGTTGATGTTCATGATGCTGAACGCCTGTTCACACAAATAGGTTGAGCCGAACAAAGAGTAAAGCGCAAATGTGGAGTAATATGCTGCACCTCAACAAAGGTCAATGTATATAGAGTGCATCATCTATTGGGAAAACGCCAGAATTGCGGGGAAAAAACGTTAACAAGGTTTATTAATATAATTTCATCAAGTTCTGCGGGCCGGATTAAAAAGCTTAACGGGCCGCATATGGCCCCCGGGCCGTAGTTTGCCCATGCCTGGGCTAGGCATAGCTCAAATATAAATTTGCTGATGATACAATCATTATCTCAGGTGGTGATGGGAGGGCGTACAGGGTGTGTCAAGATCTCTGAGGATCTAACCTGGTCACAACATATTGATGCAGTTATAAAGAAGGCAAGACAGTGACTGTACTTCATTAGGAGTTTGAAAAGATTTGGTATGTCAACAAATACACTCAAAAACTTCTATAGATGTGCCATGGAGAGCATTCTGACAGGCTGCATGACTGTCTGGTTTGGGAGGGGTGGTGGTGGTGGGGGGGGGGGGGGGTGGTTACTGCACAGGACCGAAAGAAGCTGCAGAGGGTTGTAGATTTATTCGGCTCTATTTTGGGTACTAGCCTACAAAGTACCCAGACACTTTATGAGCAGTGTCTGAGAAAGACAGCGAACATTATTAAGGACCTCCAGCACCCAGGGCATGCCCTTTTCTCACTGTTACCATCAGGTAGGAGGTACAGAAGCCTGAAGGCACACACTCAGTGATTCAGGAACATCTTCCCCTCTGCCATCTGATTCCTAAATGGACATTGAACCCTTGACCACTACCTCACTTTTAAAATATATATTATTTCTGTTTTTTGCATGATTTTTAATCTATTCAATATACATATACTGCAATTGATTGCCTTATTTACTTACTTATTATTATTTTTTTCTTCTATATTATGTATTGCATTGAACTGCTGCTGCTAAGTTAACAAATTTCGTAACACCTGCTGGTGATAATAAACCTGATTCTGATTCTGATTCATCGGTACATCAAAACAGCGAAACATGTTGTCAATGACAAATACAGTCTGAGGAGGTGCTATGGGCAGCCCACAAGTGTTTCCATGCTTCTGGTGCCAACATAACATGCTTAAAACTTACTAATCCTGATCTGGCTGTCTTTGGAATATGGGATGAAACCAGAGCATCTGGGGAAAATCCCATGCAGTCATGGGAAGGACGTACAAACTCCTTACAGGCAGCGGCGAAACTGAACCCAGGTCACTGGTGCTGTATTAGCTTTGCACTAACCTGAAGCTGCTCATTCACTGTCGACCCCTCAACGAGGAATGCTGTTTCTTCTCACATATTCCCTTTCTTTAAGTCCACAATCAATTCATTGGTCTTGCTGACTTTGATGTTGCCACACCACTCAACCAGCTGATCTGTCTCACTTCTGTACGCTTCCTCGTTGCCATCTGAGACATCAGTTGTGTCATCTGCGGAGGCCGAGATGCCGTTTGAGCTGTACCTCGCAATTTGGACGTGAGAGAAGAGAAAGTAGAGCTGTGGGCTAAGCACACATCTTTGAAGTGCACTGTTGTTGATTGTTATTGAGAAAGAGATGCTATTACCAATCTGTGCTGACTGTGGTCTTCTGGTGAGGAAGTCATAGATTCAGTTGCAGCGGGCAGTACAGAGGCCTATGCTTTGAAGCTTCTTGGTTAATACTGAGGAGATGATAGGGCTGAAGACTGAATTGATAAAGAGCACACCGCCATCTGTATTGCTGTTGTCTTGGTGTTCCAAAGCCAACTGGAGAACCAATGAGCTTGTGTCTGCTGTAGACCTGTTGTGGGGACAGGCAAATTGCAGCGAATCCAGGTCCTTGTATGGACAGGAGTTAATTCTAACCATGACCTACCTCTCAAAGCACTTCATCGGTAGATGTGAGTGCTACTGGGCAATAGTCATTGATGCTGTTTGCCATGCTCCCTTGTGCATCAGAATGATTGATCTTGACTTGAAGCAAGTAGAAGCATATTGATGTAGCTGTGAGTGATTGAAGATGTTCTTGAACACTCCAGCCAGTTGGTTGGCACGAGTTTTCAGAGCCCTGCTGGGTACCATGAGGTTTGGCGCCTAGTGAGTGTTCACTAGGTTGAAAGATATTCTGACAACATTTTCCCAGACAGGGATCACAGGGTCATCAGATGCTGTGGGAATTCACACAGGTTTTGTTTTACCGTCCCTTTCAAAGTGTGTATAAAAAGTGATGAGGACACCGGGGAGTGAAGCATTGCTGCCATTTTTACTGTTCAGTTTTGCCTTATAGGAGGTAATGGCATGCAATCCCTTTCACAACTGAATATGATTGTGTCTCTGACTTTACACAGAATTGCTATTGCATAACTGCAACCAATAGATAATGAGTACCTTTCAGAGCAGTTTAACATTGTGTTTAACTGACACACACTAAAAGGCAGACGTGAATGGAAAGTGCCTCCAAGCAGTCTAATCAGCACAGTTGTTAATAACTAAAAGAGGGAGATGTTTCCTTGTATTGCCAGAGGGAATGTGAAGAGCTTAGAAAGAATTCCAGACATATTCATTTGTGTCTTTGATACTGCTTTTGCTGCATTCCAAAGGTTTCCATCACCACTAATCCGATTCCTGCAGTTCTCACAACTATGTTGTCTCATTCATTTTCCATCAAAGTTTTGTTATGAAGTGATGGTAGTCATTTGTTGATGTACTGAGTAATATGAAAGCTTGGAGACCTGAAGAATTGCTTTAAACTACACCTGACCTTGTGCAACATGGGGTGTCTGCTCCCTCTTCTCCTCCTTTAGCAAACTGCGTTGAATGAAATGTCATGACTGAACTTGCTCCTTTTTGAGGAAGATTACGAGCCCAACTTTCATAAACCTTGAAACAATTTACCACAAACATGAGGAAATCTGCAGATGCTGGAAATTCAAACAACACACACAAAATGCTGGTGGAACACAGCAGGCCAGGCAGCATCTATAGGGAGAAGCGCTGTCGACGTTTCGGGCCGAGACCCTTTGTCAGGACTTTGTCAGCATTTTGTAACAATTTACAACAAATCATCCATCTCCAATCTTTGGAAGACAGTGACAGGCAATTCTTCATTTTGAAGTTCATCATGTCCCCATGCTGATTGATTGGATGAATGAAGCACAAAGATGGTGATTGATTTTAATCGTTGTTCTGTCATGGATGAACAGATCAACTGGTGGGACTAAAGGTCATGCCTAAAACCATGATTCTAAGGGCAAGCTACAAAATGCAATGAAATTTCAGTTTATCAACAAGAAGTAAACATGGCTCCCCAGAGTACTTAAGTCTTACAATGATCACTGCCTGCCTATTCCAAAAATATACCCAAGATAGATATGACAAGCAAAATTTTCAGCAAAAGAACAAGGTAAAAGAGAATTCCTACACAAATTGCATACTATATGAGTCTGCAAAGTTCATTGATACTTATTGAAAGAAGAATACTTGCACCACACCCTTCCTATTGTATCTATGAATAGGTGGAAAATGCAAAACAATTTTTATTTCACACAGCATGTTTCAGTAGGGTACACAGATCTGGAATAACCAGTAAGATATGTGGTCCTGCAACATGTTTAATGATCTTGAAACTTAACAAGCATAGAAAAATATCACACAAGATGCCGGAGGAAATCATCAGACCAGGCTGCATCTATGGAAAAAGTAAGTAGCTAACATTATTGGGCTGAAACCCTTCATCAAGGCATGAGTCAACTGTTCAAAGGCAACACGAGTGAATCTGCAGATGCTGGAAATAAATAAAATCACAAAATGCTGGCAGAACTCAGCAGGCCAGACAGCATCTAAGGGAGGAGGTAGTGATGACGTCTCGGGCCGAAACCCTTCATCAGGAGTGAAGTAACATGGGATGGTCAAGGGGGGATAAGAAGTGGGGGGAGGGATGAAGTAGAGAGCTGGGAAGTGACAGGCTGAAGGGAAATGGGCTGGGGGGAAGGTAGGGAATTATGGGAAATAAAAGAGAAAGAAAGGTAGGGCTGGGGGGAGATTATAGTGAGGGGGGGGGGAAGAGAGAGAAAGAGAACCAGACTAAAATTATAGATAGGGATGGAAGGATGGGGTAAGGTGGGGGGGGGGGGTAGGGATATCAATGGAGGTCTGTGAGTTGGATGTTCATGCCGGCAGTTAGGAGGCTATCTAGGCAGGAGATAAGGTATTGCTCCATCGACCTGCGTGTGGCCTCATCATGACGGTAGAGGAGGCCATGGACAGACATGTCGGAGTGGGGGTGGTCTGTGGAATTGAAATGTGTGGCCACAGGGAGATCCCGCCACTGCTGGAGGACTGAGTGCTGGTGTTCGGCGAAACGGTCTCCCAGTCTTCCCTTCGTCCACTATCAACTCTGCCCTCCATCGCATCTCCCGTATTTCATGCACCTCTGCCCTCACCCCATTCCCCCCACCAGCCCACCAGGGATAGAGTCCCCCTGGTCCTCACCTATCACCCTACCAGCCTACAGATCCAACGTATAATTCTCCATAACTTCCGCCACCTCCTACGGGATCCCACCACCAGACACATCTTCATCGCTCCCTATGCGACTCCCTTGTCCATTCATCCCCCCCATCCTCCCCACCGACCTCCCTCCGGGCAGTCATCCCTGCAAACAGAAGAAGTGCTACACCTGGCCCCACATTTCTTCCCTCACCACCATCCCAGGCCCCAGACAGTCCTTTCAGGTGAGGCACCACTTCACCTGTGAGTCAACTGGGGTGATATACTGTATCCGGTGCTCCCGATATGGCCATTTATACATTGGGGAGACCTGATGCAGACTGGGAGACCGTTTCGCCGAACACCTGCACTTAGTCCTCCAGCAGTGGCGGGATCTCCCTGTGGCCACACACCTCAATTCCACAGACCACCCTCACTCTGACATGTCTGTCCATGGCCTCCTCTACCGTCATGATGAGACCACATGCAGGTTGATGGAGCAATACCTTATTTCCCGCCTAGGTAGCCTCCTACCTTCCGGCATGAACATTCAACTCGCAGACCTCCGTTGATACCCCTGCCCCCCCACCCCATCTCTATCTATAATTTTAGCCTGGTTCTCTTTCTCTCTCTTTCCCCCCCACTATAATCTCCCCCCAGCTCTACCTTTCTTTCTCTTTTATTTCCCATAATTCTCCACCTTCCCCCCCAGCCCATTTCCCTTCAGCCTATGACTTCCCAGCTCTCTACTTCATCCCTCCCCCCACTTCTTATCCCCCCCTCGACCATCCCATGTTACTTCACTCCTGATGAAGGGTTTTGGCCCGAAACATCGTCACTACCTCCTCCCATAGATGCTGTCTGGCCAGCTGAGTTCTGCCAGCATTTTGTGTTTTTGAGTCAACTGTTCATTCTTTTGCATCGATGCTGCTGGCCTGTCGAACATTCCTCCATTCCTCCAGAATTTTGTGTGTGTTGCTTTGGATTTCCGGCATCTGCAGATTTTCTCATGTTTGGGATAGAAAACATCACAAGATTCTGCAGATGCTGGAAGTGTCTCTGCTTAAAAAAACTGTTTATTCCCTTTCATAGATATTGCCTGATTTATTGTGTTCTTCCAGCATTTTGTGTATTTTACCCTACCTATTGTGTGTTTATGAAGTTACCTTCTGTATTGTTAACTCTTGTGGCCAGATTTCCAGCTAAGTATGAAAAGGAAAGAAATATAAAAGAAATGTGCACAAATTTAGAGGCTGCTGCACTGTTGGCTGAGATAGACAAATCCATGCTGACGGAGGTAAATGATCCCTTTTTGAAGTGGAGCAGTAGAGATTCTGTGGTATCCTACCATTATTCATTGACCAAATCATTTGAGAGGATCTTTGACGTGTTAACTTATTGTTGTTTCTGAAGGGATGTCCCTAACGATACAAGAATGGCTACACTTCAAAGTACTTCAATAGTTGGAAAGCATTTTGGGGAATACTTAGATTATTATGGAAGATGCTGTCTACATTTTTTTTTACATGGTGACATTTTGTTTTATGTATATTATTAAAGGGTAGGAAGTTGTCTTTTAAGATTGTTTCTTTCAGGTTTGGAGTCTTTGAACATTTTCTCAATCTGGTCACCTCCATTGATTATTTGAACAGTCAAGGTGAACCTATTTCCCTAAAGATATTTAGTCAATTCATGATAATTTTTAATAATTTTTATATTTAGAGATACAGCACAGAACAGGCCCTACACAATAGCCATCCCCTACTACCCATGTACCTATCCAAACTTCTCAGACTTTGAAATCAAGCTTTTTTTACACCAGTTGCACTGGCATCTCGTTCCACAGTCTCACAATCCTCCGAGGAAAGAAATTTCACCTCATGTTCCCCTTAAACTTTTCACCTTTCACCATTAACACCTCTAACTGTAGGCCCACCCAATCTCAGTAAAAAAAAGTCTGCTTGCATTTACCCTTCATAATTTTGTATACCTCTATCCCATCTCCTCTCAGTCTTCTACGTTCCAAGGAATAAAGTCCTAACCTATTCAGTCTTTCCTTATAGCACAAGTCCTCCGGTCCCGGCAACATCCTTCTCTGTACTCTTTCAACATTATTCACATCTTTCCTGTAGGTAGGTGACCAAAACTTTGCATAATACTCCAAATTAGGCCTCACTAAATCTTATACAACTTCGACATAACATCCCATCTGCCATTCTCAGTACTTTGATTTATGAAGGCTAATATGTCAAAAGCTTTCTTTATGACCCCATTTACCTGTACCCCAATTTTCAATGAATTATGGACCTGTATTCCCAGATCCCTTGTACCACACTCCTCTGTGCCCTGCTGTTCGCTGTGTGAGACTTACCCACGTTGGTTTCCATCAAAGTGCAACACCTTGCCCTTGTCTGCATTAAATTCCATCTGCCATTTTTCTAGCTGGTTCAGATCCCACTGGAAGCTCGGATAGTCTTTCTTACTTTCCATACACCCTTAATCTTGGTGTCATTCGTAAATTAGCTGATCCAGTTAACCTCATTATCATTCAGATTGTTGATATTGATGACAAGCAATAACAGATACAGCACCAGTCTCTGCAGTACTCCAATCGTCACAGGTCCAGTCAGAGAGGCAACCATCTACTACCACCCTCTGGCTTCTCCCACAAAGCCAATGACTAATCCATTTTACAGCCCTATCTTCAATGCCAAGTGACTAAACTTTCCTGACCAACCTCCCATGTGGGATCTCATCAAATCCCTTGCGAAAGTCCGTGCAGACAACATCCACTGCCTTGCTTCAGCAACTTCCCTGGTTACTTCCTCGGGAAAAAAAAAACTCTGTAAGATTGATTAGAAATGACCTACCGCACTCAAAGCCATGCTGACCCGAATCAGTCCCTGTCTATCCAAGTATTTGTATATCTGGTCCCTTAGAAAACCTTCCAATAACTTTCCCAGAGCCTAATCACAATTGTAATTTACAATGATCAATTAACCTACTAACCAGTATGTCCTTGGAATGTGGAGGAATCAAACGTCTTCCAGACGCCATTGGAATTGAACTTGAAATCCAATGTCCTGAGCTGTAATAGTGTCACGTGAACCACGACTATATAACGCTATTATAATGTAGTATAAATCTAATTGGATATAAAATGTAATATAAATCTAATATAAATATAAATCTGAAATCATTATAAAATAATATGGGTGCAGTTATACAAAACATAATAGTAATTGCTGCCAGCCAAAGCACTTTCTGAAACACAGCTTGAAGAATGAAATTCATTATTGAGAACTGGTTACATCTGGAATATTTGCAATGATCAATCTGTTGAAATTTAACTCCCCCAAGTCATTCATGTTGGAGCAACAAAAAAATCTCCCCTCATTCATTTCCAGCTATTCCTCCCTACTCAAGGCCTATTGAACATTAACAATGAGAGCCTTGCACACATTGTATTATAAAGTGAATTACTCAATGAGTTCATAAACATGATGTTCAGTTTGATTTTGATTGGTTGAACTGCAGGAGGCAAATCAGCAAGTTGAAAGAGCCAAGTACTACCCTGGGTCAGTAGTGTTGTACACTTCAATTGTTTTGGGATATTGAAGAACTGCTAAACTTTCTGATATTTTTCTTTAACTTTTCAAAATGTTTGTGGGTAACCTAGCAATGGTTACTCTTATTACTCATTCATAATTGTCATTGACAATGTAATGGTCAATAAAGCAATTGCTTTGAATCAAATGACATTGCCTGTTGGATCAGGGGTGAATGTGTCTGCACCTGCCCCGACACTTCTTTTCTATCACCTGTCCCACACCCCTCCTGTGCTGCTACACCCTCACTATTCCCGACATCCTTTGCTCCCACCAGATGTACAATCTTGCTCTCCACTCCATATTGACAAAAAGAGTACTGTGCAAATGCAGACCAGCTATAAAAGTCTTTTGCACAGCACTGTATTCACATAGAGTTAGCTACAGATCAACCTTGATTTTACAAAAAGGCATAGCAGAAGGGAAAGGCAGATTTCCTGTCTTCATTTCCTGAGAGTTATAATGCTTGATGATAAAACAGGAAACCGCATTGATGAGTGAAATTCAGCGCTTTGGTTTTATGTTTCAGAGGTTCAAAGGTTTATTTTATTGTCAAAGTATACATGTAGAACACCTCTCTAATATTCCTCTTCTTCAGATAGCCATGAAATGCAGAAAAACCAGAGGAGTTTTTGAAATGAAAAGCCATCACATCCCTCATTGACATGAAAAATAAAAAGAACCAAACTCGCAAACTCCAAAACCTCTGAATGTTCACACTGAAGAAGAAGAAGAGAGCATTGGGAAGCACTTGCTTAGTTCTCAGTTTTGAGTTAATATATGTATTGGAACTTCAGTGCTGCCACAGTTAAATTCTATTTCCCAAAGAAATGAAGTTCAACTTCCTTTGTTACTAAAAATCTGTCACTTCTCTATATAATAAATAAGTTATTTTTATGACCAGATAGTCATATCAGTGACACTGGCTCTAAGGAGACCATTCAGCCCATCCATACTTGGCAACTCCTGGAAGAGTAGTCCATTCTCCCTCACCTTAGCCTGTAACCAGTTTTCCCTCCCATGCTGATCAGCTCCCCCTTTGATTCACTTGCCACACACAAGGAGTAAATTTTGGGAAGCAATTAACCTAAAAGGATGCCTTTGGTCTGTGGGAGGAAGCTGGGTGGAAGAACAAACAAACAAACCTACATGAGGATAGCACCAGAAGTCATGTTCAAACTTGGGTCCCTGGTGATGTGAGACTAACCATTCAAGTAATATACTGCCCAAGCCTATAGGTGATGTGGAAGAACCTGTTGTTCGAGTATAAAGCTTGCATCATGCCTTTGCATGGAAAGCCCAGAGAATTTCTATTCTGTTTTCTTAATCTATTAACCACAACTATTTTGTTGGTACCCCAACAAGTCTACCCAGTCTCTTATCAACATAAATAGGCAAAATAATTATAGAAAAGCACCTGTGATTCGAAGGCATCAACCTGTAGGTTGTTAATGGGGTGCTCTAAACTAGCTTCACACTGCGGAATGAACAGTCGGCATCTGTGGTTAAGAAAGGACTAAGTACAAATGGTGGCTAATAATATATTTTATTACATGATAAGGGTTTTCCCCCCTTTTTTCTTGCTTTTCCTAACAGCTCTGACTTTGGTAGTGGGTTTAGATTTTTTTTCTGTATAACAAAATTATTATATTTCAATATTACGATTTAATTTTTATGAATACAGGGTTTTGTGATTGTAACTGCATTTTTAATACAATGTATTTGGTATGGTTTTACTTTTTTCGTTTGACTTAAAATATAAACCTTCTTGTACTCTGTATTCCTCTCTGCAGAAACTAATAAAAATATTGAAAGAGAAAGGACTATAGGTGAACGTCAGCTTCATGAAGATGACAATCAATATTGCAAGCTGATTGGCTCCAAATCCACTAACTTTGAACCTTCTGGTGGACAGCTGCTGTTGCACATTGGTTGAGGCCTCTCCATTATGACATCTTGTTCTGTGGACATCATGTTTGAACTCTGAGGAATCGTAAGAGAAGGTGAAATAGAGTAAATGGCTTTGATATACAGTAGGGTAACGACATACAGAAAGACTTTGGACTGCAAGTCCACAGCTCTCAGAAAGTGGCAATGTAAGGAGATAGCATCAACGTTATGTGCTGTGTTGTAAGATGTGGGCAATCATGGTCTATATGACTATGATTGTTCTTGTCAAATTTTTCTACTGAAGTGGTTTGCCGTTGCTGCTTTCTGGGCAGTGCCTTTACGAGATGAGTGACCCCAGCCATTATTAGTACTCCATCCTATCACCAAATAAGTACATAGTGTGGTGAAAAAAAAGTTTGGTGTGCTTAATTTTGTAGGCTGGATCATTGAATATAAGAGTTGAGATATCATGTTGCAGATGTGTAAAGCATTAGTGTTCAGTTCTGGTCACCACACTACAGAAAGTATATGGTAGCAATAGAGAGAATACAGAAATGATTCAACAGGATGTTGCCTGGGATGGAGGCTTGTAGTAATAAGGAGAGATTAAATTAGCTGGGCTTATTCTCATTGGAATGTAGGAGGCTGAGAGGTGACTTTATTGAGGTTTACAAAATTATTGGTAGCATATGTAGGATAGATAATCAGAATTGTTTTCCCATGGCAGAGGAGTCTTGAACTAGAGGGAATAGGTTTTAGGTGATGGAGAAATTATTCAGAGATCTGAGGGATAACCTTTTCACTGAGAGTATGGTAGTTATCTGAACAATCTGGTAGTGGCAGATTCAATTGCAAAGTTTGTTTTGACAGGGAGATAGGAAAGGAGTAGAGGATTACAAGCCTAATACATGCAAATAGTATTAGTGTTGATAGGCATCACTGCTAGCACGGGTGAGGTAGTCTAAAAGGGACAGAGTTGTGCTGATCAATTCTATGATTCTTTGACTTCTCAACTCAGTTGCACCTTTGTTGCTGGGTTATACCTTCAGAACAGGGTTGTGTTTTGAAATAGGTTGAATGTGAGGAATTTGCTGTTAAGGAGCCCATTATGTCCAAAGTAGAGTCATTGGCCAATTCCAGTACCAGCTTTGGTTCCTTGTTCTGTGGGTTCACGATACATCAAGCAGAAGCCGGGTCAGGTTTTAAGTGAAGTTCTAATGTGATCCCAAGAATTGTAAACTTTCTTCTGCCCCTTTAACTTCATTTACTACTTGTCTTGCTACATTAATAGAGCTGTGCACATGCATGGTAAACAGAGTGAAACAATGTTAACTAATTACAATTATAAAGTGAAATGGAGCAAAATCTGGACTGAGGTATCTTGGTGGAAGAGTAGCCTTTCAGGGAGCATAAAGGAGCGGGGAAAAGGACAGTGGGCTTAACCACAAGAGATACAAAGGTACATCCATGCATCTGGCTCTCTAAGGAGCAATGCATCCAGAGTCTCGGGTTTTCCCAGGCCATAGTGAAAGATATCTGTATTTTATGGACATACACCCACAGGCCTGGACAGTTCTGCCTGTGGAGGTATAGGTTACTCCCACCCTTTGGTCTCTGGATCAATCCATGTAGAAACATCTCATCTATGCCAGATAATTTGGACACCCGGATTTGCCAGGACTGCAGTTGACCCACAGATTCAGAGAGTGACAGACCATATTCAAATGGTATTCCCAAGTGCCAGATTCAGATTCACAATTCTTTGTCACATGTACATTGAAACATGAAGTGAAATACGACATTTGCATTAACAACTAATATATTTAAGGAGCCACCAAGTGTTGCCAAACATTCTGGTGCCCACATAGCAAGCCCGCAATGTTCGGCAGAACAACACAGAACACAACAAAACAGGATGTACCAAACAACAAAGCAATAATAGCGAAACAAGCCTTTCCACGTGCACAGTCCTTTCATCCCAGAACCGGTTGTCTTCAGCCTCCAGCTTTCAGTGGATTCGCAGACACTGGGCCCTGTCTTCCCCAGTGGACTCACTGAGATTTGCAGACACACTTTAAACTTGATTTCTTAAAGACCCATAAAAGCGAGCCTTCCCTGGTGTGTAGATGAAATCTGATGAAGGGTCTCAGCCTGAAACCTCTCTGTTTATTCCTCTCCATAGATGCCGCCTGACCTGCTGAATTACTGCAGCATTTCGTATGTTGCTCATTGTGCAGGTGGTGTTTCACATCAGCAGTATACGCAGCTGGCCACTGCTCACAGGACACTTTCATCCTTAGCAGGCTCTGAACATACCACCATTTAGTAACGGTTTAGTAAGCAAAGATTATCTCCCTCAGCAGTTGAAAGGAACTAGTTTGAAACCATGTTGGCCTCGTCTGGAGTCCAAGCTGTCTGTCTAATTTTCAAAGGGCAGTTAAGAGTTTATCACACCTATCATTCCAGAATCACATATTTGCCAAATTGGGAAGGGCAGTATA
Organism: Hypanus sabinus; assembly: GCF_030144855.1. NCBI lineage: Eukaryota > Metazoa > Chordata > Chondrichthyes > Myliobatiformes > Dasyatidae > Hypanus > Hypanus sabinus. The sequence continues at coordinate 44,107,272 of NC_082718.1, forward strand.
TTTCCTTTTTGATGGGCATAAGTGATTCAATAGCTTTTTAATTCCTGCAACTCTGTATTAATAACCCAGTTGTTTAGCTGCCACTGCTCCATTCACGTCTCTACCTGTGCAAAGATTAGGGTGTCCTCTATGTATGTGAAAACCCAGGTCATCCTCTGATGCTTCCTTGTTGAGTCCACGCCTGTCGACATGGGGATGGCTACTGTTGCAGTGTGAGCAAAGTCACTGGGGAGATGCCGCTGGTCGATATGAAGTAGTCTTTTATTTGGCAAAATGAGACACAGCAGGTATCATAATGAGACCCTTTTGGAGGAAGAGGCCTGTTCGATCAATTATCACATGACATTTTATATGCTAAAGATCAAAGGGCAATCTTACAGGTATATTTGCAGTGTATCTACAGCGCTTCCTTTGAATTACATATAACTTTCACACCTCCTTCTTCACACCCATACAACTGACACCCCAAAATGAATGTTAATCAACATTGTCTGGTTTTCCAATCAGTTGCAGTTCACAGCTCCAGGAGCCTATTGTCCAGAGCTGCATTTTAAATTTAATCTGCAGTCTATGTTCAGGTATAAAGATTGGTTGCTGAAGTTATGGTATATACCCTAGGCCCAGAATATGCTCTAATAGCTGCCATTTCTCCAGTGGAAAGGATGGAGCCCAGGATTATATAAAAATGTTTAAGCTTGAACTCCCATGTTTCTAGATATTTCATGCAGAATTTGACTGGGCTTGACATTGTTCCAAGCACCTCATCGTGCACTTGCACCAGCCTTTCTTCCCACTGAAATCTACATCTCACACCTCAGGAGGTTAAGGAGGTTTGGCTTGTCATTGAGCACTCTAAAAAAACTTCTGCAGATGCTCCCTAACCTAATGATGGTACAATTTTCAATGTCTAATTAATCAACCCCATATATCTTTGGACTGTGGGCGGAAACCAGAGTGCTCAGAGAAAACCATGCATTCCACAGGGAGAGTGTACAGAGACTCCCTACAGAGGATGCCTGGAATCAACTTCGAGCTTCAATTGTAAGCTGTGACAGTTTTGCACTAACTAACCACTACGCTATGATTGGGTTGGGTGATGGCTGATTAGATATGAGTTTACCATCAACCGTAAAGGACATCCACAGCTCACGGGCTTAATAACAGCAAAACTAAGAGCATAAGCATTCTTTCCTCCAATTAACAGCAATTGGCCTTTGGAGGCAGCATACTCAATGCAGTTGCCCATTGTGAGAAACTTCCTCATATTGGAGGGAGGGTGAAGAGTGTGAGTGGTTGGCCTTCCCTCTACATGTGAATGAGGTAGCAGCCTGCTAGCGTGCGAAATTTATGCAAGTTGAAACACCTTGAAGTGCTTATGTTGGTAGCTGGGATGTTGGCACTCTCACTAATCCTCACATAAACATCATATTGAAGACCTCATATTTACCTTTCAGGTTGTTTTTTAAAATTTCTTCTTCATCTTGTGTGTTTGTTGGGGAATCAGGGTGGTGGGGGGGGGGGGAGTGTGAGTGGAGACTTGTGCTTATCTGGTATGGTAGAACAGTGCCTGGGTTGGGATGTTTCTGTTGACTGTCCAAATTTTCATCCGAAATCGTGGAATACTCTCTTGTCCTGTATGTGGCTGTCTGAGGTGTTGTTTCAAATATTGTACAATAAGTGTAAGTGTGGGATTCAGTGGCCAGCTTCCTTTTTAGAACACAAACTTGATGATAGGCCTTGTATTCGTCAAATTACCCAACCGTAATGGAGAGTGAAAGGAAAATTGATATTGTTCATGTTTCCAATGTGCAAATGGCCCTGCAAGTGAATGTCCTTTCCCTAAAGCAATGGGAGATATAAGCATGGTTCTCTCAAACAGCACCATTCAAGTTGACAAGATAGTTTGATGACATAGGTTTAGAGCTTCTCACCTGTAATGTTTGGTGAGTTTTGGAAGTGAATGTTATCATGAGGACTTTAGAGCAAATTCCAGGCCATTCTCACTGAAGGGTGAGCATGCAGATACTCAAAATCAGGCCTGCACACAGACCATATTGGAGCCTGTACCTACCGCCTAAAACATCTCAGAAACAGGTCACTTTGGAAGACATTTGATTACCCATGGACCAATCAATACAAATTGGAGGTACAAAGCATAGTAAGTTTGAAATATGGCCTAAAACATTACGTTTCAGTTCCCAGCAAACTTTTACAATTGGGGGAGAATTTGGGCTTTTTGGAAGAGAATGTTAAGAGGAAGAGAAAATGATGGACCAAGTTACTTCTTTCGAGTGGATTCTTACATTCTTGTCACATGGGGCTTTATAAATTGTTTTGCTTTGAAGCAATGTATTTTTTCCCTACATGCTGTCTCCACATAATTCTTACTGAAGAGTATTACTCATAGGGCTATATAAATATTATCATAGAAGTACCAATTGATCTATTTTCCTGAATTGCCTGTGGCTGTACAGTGTTAGTGCTCTAACACTCCTATTAGGTAGGGAACTCCTGATATCTTGGCCGATATTAAAGAACAAACAGACTAATTTGATACTCTGGGTGGGATGAAATGTCTATTTCCACTGCTTATTTACTGTGCATTTTATCTCTGAATATAAATATATCTGTGGAATGTGAAGTATTTATTTTATTTTTTGCCTTTGCATCTGAAAAAAACAAGGCAATTCCAATTTAGGAACCACAAGGAGCGTTAGGTTAATCTTGTTAAGTCATTGACTAAGTCCCTATTGTCCCAGTCTCTTATATCCATTGCTCATATGTTACTCAGTAGGATGTGGCCATTGGTGAAGGTTGGAAGGATTAATTTGGAAATCCACTTGTAAGCAGTAGAATTTAACAATGAATTAACTGTGGATAGCAAGTGGTTCTAGATCTGTGCGTAAACTGTAAAATAAGTTAATGTAACTGGTACTTAACTTCTTGAGGCATTTTGTTTTACTGTCCTTTGCAAGAAAGAATCATGCATGTTTAAGAAATTGGAATGCTTTGGAACTCAAATGGTTAACTTCACCACAATGGTGAAAGTATTCAGCTAGCGAGAGATTCAACTTCCTTGTTCTATTTAAATGAGCTAAGGAGAGCAGCTATATAAGTGGATGTAAGAAAGATTCTCTCCACTGGAATGAATGACCTGAGTGCCTAGCACAATGTCAAAGTTTGTGCTAATTGTCCTCTGGGCTTTATCCTTCCACAGAGGTAAGAGAGCTTCACACAGTGAGCTATTTAAAATGTGCTTTATATGTGTATGTGTAAATTTAGATTTTGTTAGCTTTTAATATGTGATTCAAAACGTAACAGTACTTCTGTGGAAAAATACTTCAATATTTGTTAATTGCATGAGTGAGGATGCAGTCACTGGGTGGGGGGGGGGGGGCGGTGGGGAAGCCCATGAGCACTTAAGGTGATGATTCCCAATTTAGCCAGCTCTATCTCCATAATCCACAAGTGGTTCCACTTGAGCCTCACATGAGATGTCTGCTCAGGTTTCAATGGGCAGCATCTTTAGGTCACACCTTAATTTCTCCCACTGATGCTAACTATACATGCAAACACTGGAGAGAGAATATTGTTCTGAGATTGAATAGAAACATTCAAGGTGCATTAATTAGATCATGCACGGGGCCCAGTGGTAGTTTAGTTCAAGGGCTTGGTGCAGCGGGATCCAGGAATCCACTGGGGACGTATCTTACACCATCGAACAGGCTGTCAACTCTAGAAGGCTATTTTTTACACAGTTTGTCATTGGTGTGCTCACACACAAACAAATCCAGCTCCTGTAGATACAAATTCTGGGGTGGAAGGGATGAATTATACATGGGTGTTATTGCAGTATGAGGTGACACATTGTGGTATCTAATGGGGTTATCTGGAACATCTGAGATCAATGGGAAAGTTGGACAGGAGATCAGGAGGAGGGTGAGCATCCAGAATATTGGCACAAAAGTCAGTTGGAAAAATGAATAAGTTTCTGTAGGATGAATCTCAGGAGTTAGGAAAGAGGTTAAAAAGCAGGTGTAATCTCTTGATTAGCCTGTGCCATGTGCAAGAGAGGGGAACAACAGGAGGGCAAGTCTGATAAACATGTGGCTGAAAGAGTTGGTGCAAGGGGAAGGTTTCAGTGTTTTGGTTCACTGGGATCCCTTCTAGCATAGAGGTGACCTACACCAGAAGGATGGGTTGTACCTTCACTGAAAAGTCCAACATACTGGTGGGCAGATTTGCCAGTGTTATTGGGAGGGTTTAAGCAAGATTGACATGGGTTAGCACCAAAGCAGAAGTTTGGCAGATGAGAGTGTAACCCCCTGGGTCGCCTCAGGCTGGCTCAGCTCGTTTCGTCTAGGGGGAGCAGCCTTCGGCCCCACCAAACTGGCTAATCAGCTGGTGTGGATGCTGTGTGATGTCCCCGCCTCGCCCAAAAACAGACAGTACACCATATGCGATTAAATGAGTACAATTTATAAAGGTTACTATAACTAAGTGATTAATAACGATACAGTATATATGAAGAGAAAATTAAAGAAAAGGCGCCAAACTTATCAAAGTCCAAACCACTTCGTGCACAGCCGTTGGAGCTCAATTACTGAAGTCTTCTGGCCACCATTCGATCCCCTCCGAACTCCTCGACTCGCAGCTCAGGACCCTCCGAACTCCTCGACTCGCAGCTCAGGACCCTCCGAACTCCTCGACTCTCCAAACAGCTCAGGACCCTCCGAGTGGTCAACCAAGCACATCTAGCTTCATCCCCCCCCCCCCTCGGAGAATCTCCCGGCCTCGGACCCCCCTTTGGGGTCCGATCCTCGCCCAGCTTAGAGCATTGCGTCCTCTCTCTCGACCCCCTCGCGCCGTTCTGCCCGTCAACAAAAGCTTACAGACTCAGAAGAAAGAACATTAATCCCCATTTGGTTTATAAAGGAATACCATTCTCGTTATCAGTAAATTAGCATTCCTGCTAGTTAACAAAAAGAAGAAACCCTCTTTACAAGAGGATGGAAGTTAAATCAGAATTCAATAATAGTAATGTCAGTAGAGAAGACAGCAGAGTAATTCTACAGGGTACCTAAGATTATTATGAGAAACTAGAAAAGAAGTCGAAGGAGCCCTGGCTGAGATATCTGCATAATTGTTAACGATGAGGGAAATGCCAGAAGACAGGAGGGTGGCTATTATTGTGTCTTTATTTAAGAACATTTGCAGAGAAAATCCTGGCACTATAAATAAGCCTAATATCTAATGTACTGACAGGTAAAATAGACAAGCACTTGGAAAACGGAAGGGTTGATAAAGATAGTCAGCATGACTTCGTGCACAGGAGATCTTGCTTATGAATTTGATTGAGCCTTTTGAAGAAGAAATCAAGGAAGGGTGGTAGACATGTCCATATAAACTTCAATAATATATTTTTAAAATCAGGAGCATCACAGAGATGGTCAATGCACTGTCTTTTACTTAGGGTTGGGGATTCAAAACTGAGGGCAAAGATTTAAGGTGAGGAGTGAGAAATTTAAGAGGAACTTGATGGTCAACTTTTTCACCCAGAGGGTGGTTGTATATGGAATGAGCTGCCAGAGGAAGTGTTTGAGGCAGTTACGTTTAAAGGATAGGAAAGGTTTAAAGGGATATGGACCAAAATGGGTAAAAGAAACTAGCTAGGGAATTATGGTTTACATGGATGATTGGGCCAATAGACCAGTTTCCATGTTATAGTTTTCTTCTGCTTCTGTTTATGAGACATAGTTTGAAACAATCCGGAGTAGTTTATAAGTAACTTTTAGAAAGTATTTACTAACTTTTCTTCACTTAAACATTAATTTACTGATTTTTTACGGGAGAGCTGGATTCCCACATCTCGATCCTACATCACTGATGCACCATCAATAACTCTCGGAGATGTGAGGTGAGATATAGGCTTTTATTCGCTGAAAGAGAGCAGTCAGCAGCAAGAAACCATCACACAACATCCTGGAGACTGAGGGAGGAGCAGTGCCTCCAATCGCCTTTATACAGGGGTCTGTGGGAGGAGCCACAGGAGCAGTCAGCAGGGGGTGGGGGGCGGGGGGGACGTGTCCAGACAGGTATATGTAGTTCACCACAGTCATCACGTGACGTCATGTTGCATGACTCTACAACTCTATGACTATGAAATGCTGTCTACTGGCTTACGAGTCAAAGAAAATTCAGGGCTTGTAACTGGGCATTAATGTTCCTCATAGCCTTTTAAAATTTTCTACTATTTTCCATGCCATCTGAATTTCGGCCCTTCAGATGAAGGAAATCCATTCTCACCACTTAATCCATCTGGTCCCAACACAATTTTATATACCTTAACAAAAAGTATCTTATTTGCCAGAGAAAACAGCACTAGCCTATCGGGTCTTGCCTCACTGAACAAAGATTTCTAGTCCTATCAACAGCTTTGCGATTCTTCTCGGCACAATCTTCAGTACAGGTGTCTGGACTACACATATCATTCTTAATCAGTTATCACTATCTTTTCAGGATAAACATTCCAATAGGTTCTGTAACCATTTCGCCTGAGATAAATTTGAGTGAAAGGTTAAATATTACAAAATTAATCTAATTTCTCACCATCTTGGCAGCATGCAACATGGATGTTTACACAGGTGCTTCTTCAATATATTCTGACATAGCTGATTATTTGTTGGAATAATCCCATAATAATTATGTTGCCTAATTCTCTGCTAACAATAGATACCATTTGTTTGAATAATTATGCAGTTTTACTTAAAAATGTGTAAGATCTGCTCCCTAGAGAATACCATTGCAACATCTGAGTGTCCTTCATGCATATACATTTCATCCCATCTCTCTCAAATATGAAAAAATGAACTTTATACCTGAACAGTCACTTAGACAATGCAACCGGAAGCAATGTTTTCTCAAGGCTGAAGATAGCCCATCATTTATGAGTACACTGCTCAATGTTAACTTCATATTCAAGAATAAGCTTATTTCTATTTAACACCAGCCATTACTGGTGAACAGAAAAAAGTGGAGAGCGGCATCTATCACATCTGAAAGGCTTGAGCTTTGTCTCAAGCCATGGCTGAAAGGCTGAAAGCCATGTTAGAAGAGTGCATTTACCACAAGTTTGCTTCCACTGAAGGCTACCTCTCCACTTCAACAACTCACCAGATATACTGACAAACAGAAATGTCATTCTGAAATGAACTGCTATGACTTTTCCAGAATGAAATTTTAACCAACAACATATTTTAACTGTAGCTTGACATTTTATAGCGGTATATGGAGGGATGCTGTTTTCATCATTCAGTGAAGCTTCCTTAATTGAAGATTCCTATGTTTTGAGGTATAAGTCACTTGCATTTCTAGAGGGTAAAACTCTGTGCTTCAGTATAGCAGATTGTCAGGAGCTATGCCATGCTGAAATTGCTTGACAGCCTTATTGACTTCACCATCTATCCCTTTGAAACCTAATAGCTGAAGTATTTGTTCCCATTATTTCCAGCCCACACCATGTATGCTGCACGTAAGCATAGGAGCAGGACTGGGTCATCCGGCCTGTCGAGCCTGCTCCACTATTCAATGAAATCATGGCTTATTGGGCAGTGGACTTAGCCCCACCGGCCTGCCTTTGCTGCATAACCCTGCTATTTAAAAATCCATCTCACTGTGTTTTAAGTATATTTAATGATTGAGCCTCTACTACTTCGCTGGGAGGAGAATTCCACAGATTTATTATTCTCTGGCAAATACAGATTCTCCTCATCTCCATCCTAAACTTATTCCCAGAATTTAAAATGATGTCCCCTAGCTCTAGTGGAAGCAACTTAGCCACCTCTAATTTCTCTATCCCATTCATTATTTTATATGCTACCTATAAGATACTTTCTACGGTAACATTATTTTTGTTCTTTTTACTTCTCTAATATTTATATCTGTGCACTTGTAATGCTACTGTGACACTGTAATTTCCTTTGGGATCAATAAAGTATCTATCTATTTAACTAATGCTTCTGAATTCCAGCAAGTATGGTCCTAGGTGACTTAATCTCTCCTTGTAGGCTAATCCCCTCATCTCTGGAATCAACGTGGTGAACTTCCTCACTGCCTCAATAGCCAGTTTATCCTTTTTCAAGTAAGGAGACCAGAGATGCATGCAGTACAGCAGGTGTGACCTCACCAGTACCCTGTACAGTTGTAGCATAACCTCCCTGCTCTTAAATTCCATCCCCCTAACAATGAAGCAAGCATTCCATTTGCCTTCTTGATAACCTGTGGCACCTGCAAGCCAAGTTTCTGTGATTCATTCACAGCACTCCCAAGTCCTTCTGCACAACAGCATGCTGCAATCTTTCACCATTTCAGTAATAATGTGACTTTTATTTTTTTCCTTCTGAAGTGGATCTACCAACTGCCGGACCCTTGCCCACGCACCTAGCCTATCAACATCTCTCTGCAGACTCTCCACATCCTCTGCACAATTTGTTTTTCCACTCAGTTTAGTGTCAGCAGAGAATTTAGATATATTACACGTTGTCCCCTCTTCCAATGCATATTATGAATAGTTGTTTGCCCAACAGTACTGCCAACCAGAGAAATACCTATTTCTGCCAACTCTCTAACTTATATTGGTTAACCAATCCTCTATCTATACTAACACATTACTCCTTTTTTCTTTCTTTTTAAATCTTTTTATTAATTTTCAAATACATAGACATAATAATAGTACAGAGAAATTGGGATTACATTGTTGGTAAATAGAATATACGAGTATAAACTATAGATAACACAAACTAACTCCATGTAACCTTATTTTATGGATGTATTTTATGCAGCATTTTATTGAACTCCTTTTGGAAATACGGGTCTGCAACATTGACCTGATCCCTTCTGTTCACTGCACTCATTATATACTCATTATAAACTGTCAAGATTCAAAATTAAACTCTCTAAATCTCAAAGTGCTAATATGTGAACAATAAAATATTAATTCATTTATCCCTTCTGTTTTGTGTCTTTTTATCGTGTCTAAGAATCTTGAGAGCCTGAGATACCACTTTGTATCATAGAAAATTGTATGATGGTGTGTTTCATTTCCAGATATTCACAGGAAAATTAAAAAGCTTTTCTATAATGTATTTCACATAATAGTATGTTCTGAAGCTTTTCATAGGAATGCCATCAGATAAAATTGGTCAATGGACATTGGGAAAGTAACCAAGGGTTTGGTCAAAGAGGCAGCTTAGCAGCAGATGAATGTCTGTATTCAACAACACTATGATTCTTAAACTAAGCCAAATCTAATCTTACTTTTTGAACCAGGTTTGGAAGGTTTATCTTCAGAAGTATTTATTAGATCTTTGGAGCAAACATCAACAGCCAGAGACAAAGGTAAATACACATTTGTCACCTCAGATGTATGAACCTTTTTTACAAAGAAGAATAGTATAATGTTTGTTATTGCTTGGAAATGGTGTGTTTTTCCTCACTGAGAAACTGGTATGTTTGTGTGTCTAAACCTCCCAGAACCAGGTTTAATATCACCAGCATAAGTCATGGAATTTGTTAATTTAGTGTCAGCAGTACACTGCAATTAACGACAATATAGAGAAAAATAAATGTCAATTACAGTAAGTATATATGTATATTAAATAGTTAAATTACAAACTGAGCAAAACAGAAATAATATTAAAAAAACATGAGTTAGTATTCATGAGTTCAGTGTCAATTTAGGAATTGGGTGGCAGAGGGGAAGAAGATGTTCTTGAATTGCTGAGTGTGTGCCTTTGGGCTTCTGTAGCTCCTTTCCGACAGTAGCAATGAGAAGAGGGCCTGTCCTGGGTGATGGGGGTCCTTATTAATGGACACCCTCTTTCTGAGGCACTGCTCCTTGAAGGTGTCTTGGATACTCTGGAGGGTAGTTCCCAAAATGGAGCTGACTAATTGTACAACTTTCTGTAGCTTCTTTTGGTCCTGTGCAATAGCCCCCACTCACCCACTCCTATATCAGACAGTGATGCAGCCTGTCAGAATGCTCTCCATGTACATCTGTAGAAGTTTTTGAGTTTAACACAACACAACAATTATTTAAATTCCTGCATTACCAAGAGTGACAGGGTGCTGAGATGAGAGGGGGAGTGGTGTTGGTGGAAGCACAGGAGTGGGCAGGAATTGCAGAACACTTTGTAGTCCCAAATCCAAACAAGAGAAACAAAGTCGTGCCGTGAGGGGAGGGGAAAGTCCATCTGGTGGTGACATTGCACTATAAATCTAGTAGGATGATTAACCAGAGCTATCACCCCAGTTGTCTAGTGTGACTACTAGCAAAATCATTCACATGTTAAGCTTAGCAACTGATTCCTTCACTACAGTATTGAGGTACTCTGCTCTCTCTGGACTTTCTCAACAAAGATGGAACAGATACAAGGCCATTTCCCTCACTCATCATCTCTCTGTTCCAACCTTTATTCAGGGCTTTGCAGCACTTGGGGAAGTGGAGCATTCAGGACCTTTGATAACTCATTTTACTATTTTAAGTCAACCTGCAACTACATTCTGAGTCGCCATTGCAAGGGTGGCACGGAAGATTTTAACATCCAAATCCGCCGAGGGCCTGCTGGTAACTTGGATCATGTATTCATCCAGATAGAAGGTGTCAGTGTTCTTATAGTGAATGCAACAATCGCCGTACAAGATGTATCGTAAGTTTTGTTGGCATCTGTTTTTAAATGACTGTGTTTTGCTGTTCTCTAACTCATTTACCAACTAGCCATTACCTATTTCAACCCACTTGCTTAAGTGGTTATATTAAATTTGTTTTCTGGGGGAAAAGGATCATAAAGTTATAAAACAGAACCAGCATCTCCGTCCACCAGCTTTCGTCAGAGCTATTGAATTAATGGCACTCCCCTGCTCTTCCTACATAGATCTACTAGCTCTTGCTTCAATTGGTTTCGAATGCTCTTAACCATTCCGCTTTCATCATTTTTCACTATATTCCTGTTCACAGCCTATGATGTGAGAAACATTTTCTCATGCCGTCTCATCTTCTGCCACTCACTTCCTTCATGGAAACAGTTTCTCCTTGCTTATTCTATCAAAATCATTTGTAGTTTTCAAAACCTCTTAATATTCCCTGCTCTGTTGTACATTATTCTCTTCATAAAATCAAGGGCTCCACATATTTAAAAGCCTTTCACCAATGCTTGCAGCAGACTGGTGTGCATATACTCTACCCCAGTGTATCTGTCTTTTCACTCCCTTTAAAATTTTACCTTTTAGCTTCTATTGCCTTTTTCATTGTTTCCACTAAAATGTACCACACCACACTTCAATGCATTAAATTTCATCTGTTATATATCTGCCTATTTCTCCAGTTCTTGAGTTCAAATCAAACAAGCCACTTTACCACCAATTCTTTGGGAACATCACCATACTATTCATTAGTCTAAACTGCAACTTCAACAATATCCCTTAACCAATCCTGTATTCATGTCTCAATGCCCTGGTAAATCAATTTGTCCTCTTTTTTGTTCTTCTGTTTACTTTAAAATTTAGTCTATGGTGATACAGCATGGAATAGGCCTTCCAGCCCTTCATCTCATGACTCTCAGCAACACCTAATTTAACCCTAGCCTAATCACGGGACAATTTACAATGTCTAACCTACCAACCAATATATCTTTGGACTGTGGGAGGAAACTGGAGCACCTGAGGAAACCCACATGATCAAGGGGAGAATGTACAAACTCCTTCCAGACATCGATGGGAAATGAACACAGGTCGCTGGCGCTAGAAAGTGTTGTGCTAACCACTACACTATTGTGCCATCCCGGATTTCCTCTGACTTGTCTATTCTCAATTTTTATTATTGTTTATCTTAATTACATAATTTATCCATTTTGACAAACATAATGGATAAGATGCAAGCTTAATATGAATCAAATATTATATAGAAATATCTTTTATAAAAATCACTTAAGTGCCTTTAGACAAGTGATCAGTGTATCACTAATTGCAAACAAAAGAAGGTCTGCAGATGCTGGAAATCCAAGCAACGCACAGAAAATGCTGGAGGAACTCAGCAGGCCAGGTTGCATCTATGGAAAAAAGTACAGTTGACGTTTTGGGCTGAAACCTTTTGGCAGGACTAATTTCCCATTTAATTTGATGAAGCCCCTAACAAAATTAGTTATACTTCATGATATAATATTTATTCAAACAGCACCTGCTCAAATAAAAATTTAAGCCTCAGCAGAATTCTTGTATCTTATCCGTTCTGTTCATCTGGTTTGTTGATGTTCTTCAGAGAAAGAAATCTGCTGCTCTTAACTGGCCAGAATTACACTTGATGTCATGGCAATGCTGAAGTGTTGAGTTGTGCTGATGTGCTCTGGTTTTTAGGCAATCTGAAGACATCTTTAATCATCCAAGTTTGAGATGTGTATCGTCCTGTTTTATCTTAAAGTAACAATTTCATTCAACATTACTTTTTTCCCCTAGAGTAAGCCTGCCATATAACAATAAAGTAATTAGCATCCATAAACATGGAGTTAACACCAGACTTTCAAACAGGAAGCATACTATTTCAGTAAACTGGAATGGCGATGATGCATTATGGGTAAGGTGCTTTAGTTAATATTTTCTTTCCTATTTTTAGTTGTTTTTAATGTTTATTTATCCAGTGACAAATATTGGGATCTTCAATTGAAGAACAATTGCTTTCTTTTGATCAAAAAGACAGATTATTACATGGCAACACACACAAAATGCTGGAGGAACTCAGCAGGTCAGGTAGCAAACAGCCGGCAGTTTGGGCCAAGATCCTTCATCAGGATTGGAAATGAAAGGGGAAGGAGTCAGTTTATTATTACATTCTAAATACAAAATATGTTTATAGTCTGGATTGATTCTGGTTAACAGGTTTTGAATGAAGTTACAGATAATTTGGCTGCATTTCTTAGTCAGATCTCTTAGGTGCATCCAAGTGTGTGCTGGTTCAACCTTTGAGAAGGCTGCTCTATTTTAGAGACCAAAGTGCTAAATACAGTAGATATTGTCTAAATCTGTCCTGTTGATTAATATAACTGAGTTTTGGTGTTTATTGTTTGTGACTTCCATCCAGACTCATTGACTATTTCCAGTTGAGTAGTGTGATAAACAGTTTTACTGCTCGAAGAAGGGAGTACATTATAATGCCTGGGAAGTTTCAGACACAGAACACGTGAAGGCTAATTCATCTTGAAATGGGGAAACTTTTATGTCTCAGCTTAGAATGTCTTTGTACATCTATTAAAATGCTTTTGTTTCTGACCTGGGAAGTAAAACATAGTTCTATTTTGATCATTACCATCAAGTATTCCCAGATCAAACTAAAATGGAAATCAGAGCTCTTACTGTCTGGATTGAAGTTCAGAAATCATTCAATTTGCCGTATTTTCCACTCCTTTATCAATCAACCTATTTATATCTGATTGATTAAGATTGTCAACCTGATAGAAATAAGGACTTCAGAGATGGAAATACAATTTGCAAATGTCAAACCATGCTGCTTCAAACATCTGTCTAACAATATGAATTTACTTTCATTTCTAGATAAATGTTGATGAGAAATATCAAGAACAATTGTGTGGTCTTTGTGGGAAGTTTGACAAAAATGGCAGCTCTGTTTATGGTAAAACCTATTAAAAATGATCACCTTTTTCGCTAAAGTGCTTTTAGTGATATAATTCTCCAAATTGTAATCTAACAATCTCAATATAATTGCTGACTATTTTGGTTGGTATGTTTTAAAAACATGACTTCATTTTTTTTGAAAATCTAGATTTGACATTTTTGGACAACAATAAATTGGATGTTCTGGGCCATGTATGTTACAGCACCATGCCTTCAGAGTCAACATGTAATGAAAGCTCTGTAAGTTTATAACAAGTAACGATTTAAACAACAGACATTATGGTCAGTTGTACATGTGTCACTATTACCAACACTAGCATGTACCTGTCATTTCTCTCCTTGCCTACTGACCTCTGAACAGTTGGAAAATACTTCGACACCTGGCAGTTACATTCTCTGGTTAAACCATTTGTCTGATCTGTTTTAAAAAAAAAGATAATTTAGAAATGAGTATTCCAAAACTATTAAAATTAATCAAACAATTAAGTATTTTTGCATTTACTTCAACATTAAAATTTATTTTTTAAAAATTAAGTGTTACTTCATGTTTAGTGTCACTTGCAGATCTTGCAGATCACCTTCTCCATTGAGATGAATTGAGTAATGGTTGCCATTCTGGGTCTAGTTTGGTACAGAGTTAGCAGCAGGCCCTGTTATTTGGCATTTGAAGCAATCATGAGATGCTCACTTTGGGGAAACCACCTCCTTTGAGTGACCAACACATTTAGAACTTACACCAGAACTTGGCACCACCTATTTGTAGAAATGCCCAATGTTTTGTGCTGGGCTATCACCATTTTTGCACAAGTTTTGCACCATTGCTGCTAGAAGCAAGATAGATAGGAAAATAAACAACTGCCTGCTTGTGTAATGCTAATGTCCGGCTGATTATCAAGTGATGATATGAACTTTACTTTCGGAAGATCTCCCCTCTATCACACTTGGAGTTCTCTGCTACCTCTGTCTTGGGGCCAACAACTGGAGCAGAATATATTGTTCTTGCATTCTGACTTAGTTGTGCTAGATATTCACAATATGACCTTGCAGTTATGTTCGAATTCTTAGTTTGAACATTGCGCAAGGAAAGTGCTGTGGGGAAATATTTAAACACGTTGAGATCTAATGACCAGGATTTCCAGGGTGAGCAGTTCCATCGTATATAGCAGAATTGTGCTCAGCCATGCTGCTCTCATGCCTGCCCAAGTTTACATCATCACTTGGTAGCATGACCTCATTTCATGAGTATGTTGGGGCAGGGGAGAGGGGTACTGGAACTTGGGTCTTGTCTTGTCTGCATTAGTGCAGGCTGCCCTCATTTGCAGAGTTTCACAGCTCCCTCTTCACTCTGACATTTGGCACTCTGCCAAGTGTGATCATGGCTGTAGAAGCTCAAAACCTTACTATCCACATTAACACCCCAAGTCAGAAGAAATTACTGTACTCTCACCTCGACACAACACCTCATCTTACCAGCATCACTTGCACCCAGTAAGTGTTTTGATCTAATTCCCCCCACAGATGATTGACCAGACAATGCTCTGAAAATGAATTCTCTCCTTCACATTATTAGATATTAAGAACAGGTGGACACTTAGCTTGCTGGAATCTGCCATGAAACCTTGGTAACTCCAAAACATAGAAACAATTGCAAGAAAAAGACGGGAGCTCAGGAGAACAGGTCTTGGCTTGTTCTTTACATCAGTGAGATGCGCATGTATGAGGTGGTGGCATGATAACATATGCCATGCATGTACTTTTACAGATAACCCATGATAAATTATTTAAACAGAGAATGTTTAATCATGCAGCATTTCTCAAATATTGCTGAAATATTAAATACGCAACACTTGAAAAATCAATTGGATTTTGTTTTATTAACATTATTTCTTTCATTCTTATTTTTCATCCTTAGGAATGTCTGCCAATTAGATCAGTCTTCACATCTTGTGTTGAGAACTACTCACAAGATTACCTCAAGATGTGTCAGGCAGATGTCTGCAGCTGTGAAAAAACAAACTGCCAATGTGATTCTTTTGAAGAAGTAGTACGACAATGTAATAAAGGAAAAGGCGCAAAGTGGAGGACTTGGAGGAATGAGACAAAGTGTTGTAAGTATTTTTCAACCAGCAGTTTTGACTGGGTGTGGTGATATTTTATAACTCAATGGCATTTTATATGATAGAAGAGATAAAAATAGCAACTTTCCCTTTTCAGCACTGCCCACATGTCCGAGAAATCAGATTTATCAGGAGTGTGGTTCTGCCTGCATTCCAACTTGTACTGATCCAGATCCTCAATGGCAATGCGATCAGTGTGTGAGTACATGTGTCTGTCCAGAAGGTGAGATAATTATATTATTTTTCTGATATTATATTGCCTGTTTATTTTACCCTTTTTTTTATTTTGGAAGAGTCTAAGAAATCTAAACTTGCTTAGATTGGAGGGAGGTCAACAGCTCAAAAAATAGGGAAGGGAATTGATGGCGTGAAACCAAATGTTTTCAGTTCAAAGTAGGAATCTAAAATCCAAAGGAACAATTAATGAAAGAGAAGTTAGTGCCAATGTAAGTCGAAGTATGGAAAACCTTCAGATACACAGCAACATGTATGTTGATATAATATCAGATGATTTCTCAACTAGTGTCTTCAAGTTTACTGGAACAGTACATCATTGCCAGGGCCTACTTGGACAGAAAATAAGGAGGCACATTGGTTCTATTGCTAGAGTTTTATTTAGAGGTGCGAGGTTGTTGATCTGGAATTGAGAGTTCAAATCTCCTCATTAAGAAGGGAAAATTATATTCATAATAAAAATCTTGGATGTTGGTATTTGTGATTGTGTCCATAAGACAGACAGATTACTGTAAGACTTGCTGGTTTACAAATGTCCTTTTGGGAAGGAAATGTGTTGACCTTATCTGATATGGACAGAGTATGACCATAGACCCTCATGGAGTGGCCTCATTGTGGCAAAAGAGGAGGCCATGAACTGGCATGGTGGAACAAGAATGGAGAGAAGATCTAAAATGGTTGGCCTCTGGGAAATTCTGCTTTTGGTGGGTGGAGTGGAGGTGCCCAACAGAGCAATCTGCCAATTTATGTCAGGTCTCATTAATGTAGAGGAGGCCACATCAGGAGCACCAGATACAATAGATAACCGATTCACAGGTGAAGTATTGCCTACTGGACGGACTGTTTGGTGTGTTGAATTGAGAAGAGGGAGGAGGTGAATGGCAGGTAAAGCATTTCTGTCACTTGCATGGATATATACCAGGAGGGAGACTACTGGGGAGGAATGAATGCACAGGGAATCATGGAGGGAGTGATTCCTGGTGAAATCGGAGTTCAGGGAGGGGGCTACTGGAGGTAAAGATGGGTTTGGAGGTAGGATCCCACTGAAGATAACCGAGGTTGCAGAGAATGACGTGTTGGATGTGGAGATTCATAGGATGGTAGGTGTGGACAAGAGGAACTCTATCCTTGTTAAGGCGGTGGAAAGATAGGGTGAGTGTGGATGTCTGGGAAATGGAGCAGTGTGAGTGAGGGCAGGATCAACGAAAGAGGAAGGGAAACTCCATTCTTTGAAGAAGGGGGTCATCTCTGATGTCCTATAATGGAAAGCCTTATCCTGAGAACAGATGCAGCTGAGATCAAGCTGTGATGCCATTTTCAGGGAGTTGTGGACTTGCACTGCATGGTATCAATTTACATTCGCCCCCTAAATACTCTGGCATTTACTTTTTGTGTCATACTAGAACTTGACTTCCCAAAGTGCGTTACGTCATACTTGCCTGGTGATTCAGGCTGTAAATATTACTTACATACACAATAAGCACATTGTTTTCAATTACTCTGCTGATAAAATTTCATTGTCAATTTTACTGGACGTTCAACCAATCTTGCCAACTGGTTGAACATCCAAGTTTTATGGGGGCCTTTCATTGATTCTATTATGATTATTAACCTATGGATTTATTGAGTATGCCCACAAGAAAATCAATCTCGGAGATGTATGTGGTGACATATGTTTTTTGATAATACATTTACTGTGAACTTTGAACTTTAAAGATTGGCACTAATTTTTGCACTAATTTGTCTGACTTTGTTTATTTTCAATAGATAGCACTTACAAGAACAATATTTCATTTTCAAAATTACCTATGTTAAAATAAAGCCAGAATAGATCTATAATAAATTCTGTCACTTTAAATGAAACCTATGTACTTTATCTTAGTGTAAAATAGTGCTCATAAATATTTCTATTTTAAGGCCATCTTCTTGATAACATAAGGGGTACTAACAGATGTATCGTCAAAGGTGAGTGTCCTTGTGAGTATGGTGGACGGCTTTATCAATCAGGAGACATCAAGAATACAACTTGCCAGTCATGGTATGATTTAATGATTATAGAAGATTTTTGTACAGCTGTAATTTCTGTTATTTTTCTCACAACATTCATTATTTTTATTGTTGATCTATCGTCTCTTTGCAGCATTTGCAAAAGTGGAAGCTGGTCATGCTCTTCTCGTAGTTGTCCTGGCACATGTGCAATTGAAGAAGCAACTTATTTTACAACATTTGACAACAGATACTATAGTATAACTGGAGATTGTTCATACTATGCTGTGGTTGTATGTGAGATTGTATTAATCTTAACTATCTTGAAATAAGTTTATTATCTTATAATGCTAAACATAATCATATCTCTTCTAGAATTCTCAATTTTAAAATTCTAGTTCATTAACTTTGTTCCCCACCTGAAACAGACCGACAGTTGGACCATCACGGTTGAGATTCGCCAGTGTCAAGCAGCTTTTAAACAGACTTGTTTACAGCGTGTGACGCTAGCTACAAATCAAGTGAGAATTTGTCAAACGTGTTTGTTTTGTTTGCATTTTATTTCAGTCCACTTGTATAACGATACACATGCATAATTCTCTTATAGATGTCTTACGTGTTCAGTAATGATGGCAAGGTATATTCTAATGGGCAAGCACTTGGAATTCCAGTGAAAACAGGTAAAGATGACCACCTTTTCTTCTATAAAGGTGCCCAAAATGTTTCATTTAAAAAGTTGAGCTGAAGCATTGATTTTTCTCTTTAAACAGGTGAAATAATAATATTTCAGCAGTCTTCTATGTACATTCAAGTTGCAACAGCATTTGGACTGAAGATGCAAGTGCAGATAGCACCTCTTATGCAGCTTTATATCTCACTGCCCGTGAATGCAAAAGGATCCACAAGAGGTATGGCTAAAATGCAGTAAATTGGACATGGGCACATCTGAGATCTGGGGAGTTTCCATTAGTGGTTATCGTTAAGGCTTTTCTTTTCTCTCTGAATGAGATTTGTATATGGCATCCAGAGACATTCTGCTCCTGCTTTCTTTCCTCACTACTAAACTTACAAGTCTATAACAGTACACAACAAACTTTCAAATCCTCTATGCTATTTGCATTGGCTGGTCAAACACAGTTATGTATCTCTGGCTGCAAATTATAACCCCTGTACAAGCTGCAAGACTCTGTTATTGGCATCTTATTGAAAATCCTCCTTTCATATTCTGCTTCTGGACTATTAAAGCTTATCTGCAGCTTCCATCTTCTTGCCTCAGCTCCTTCATAAAAGAAGAGTAACATTAGTTTTATTTGCCATGTGTACATCAAAACCTACGGTGAAATACAAGAAGGTCAAATCGGTGAGGAACGTGCTCGGCAAACCACCAGCATCACCACCCTTCCAACACCAGAACAACATGCACAGAGCTCACTACTGCAGGCGTGCGCCTTTGGAATCTGACAGGAAACTGGAGCACCTGGAGAACACCCACTCTGTCACAGGGAGAGTGTACAAACTCCTTACAGACAGTGGAGGGATCTTATAAATGGGACTGTACACGAGTGTGCCTCCTTGTCTCCTGCCTCTATAATCATGATAACAAAACCATTTCCACTAAGTTTCATTCACAAGAGAAAGTACTTATTCCTCAATAACTTGCAACAGATGACTACCAACCTTCAATTTATAATTAACTATTTACTTACAAATGGGTATTAACACATTGAATACTTTGTGTGGCGTGTGGCCAAGTGGCTAAGGCATTGGTCTAGTAATCTGAAGGTCGCTAGTGCGAGCCTCAGCTAAGGCAGTGTGTTCTGTCCTTGACCAAGACACTTAACCACACATTGCTCTGTGATGACACCAGTGCCAAGCTGTATGGGTCCTTATGTCCTTCCCTTGAGGGGAGTTTCCCAGCATAGGCAACTGCCGGTCTCCCATACAACCCTGCCCAGGCCTGCGCCCTGGAAACTTTCCAAGGCGAAAATCCATGGTCTCTCCTCTTTCTGCTGCCATTAGGAAGCAGGTACTGCAGCCTCAGGACTCACCACCAGGTTCAGGAACAGTTTTAAACTGCTCAACCATCAGGCCTTTGATACAGAGCGGATAACTTCACTTGTCCCATCACTGAACTGTTCTCACAACAAATGGACTCGCTTTCAAAGATTCTTTATCTCATGTTCTCAGTAGTTATTGTTATTATTATTTCCTTTCGTATTTGCAGTTTGCTTTTTTTGCACACTGGTTGTCCGACCTGTTGGTACAGACTTTCATTAATTCTATTATCGTTATTGGATTTGTTGAGTATGTCCCTCCAAAAGGTTAATCTCTGGGTTATATGTGGTGACATATATGTACAATACTTTGACAATTAATTTGCTTTGAACTTTGAGAGCCTGAGTTATAAGGGAGGTTGGGCAGGCTAGGACTTTATTGCTTGGAGCATAGGAGACTGAGCGGTGATCTTGTAGAGGTGTATAAAATCACGAGGTGCATATAGTGTATGCACAGTGCCTTCTTCCCAGGGAAAGGAACTCAAAAGTGAGAGGCCATAGTTTTACATTGGGAGGGGAAAGATTTAAAAGAGACCCAAAGGGCATTTTCTTCATACAGAGGGTGATGCAATGAGCTGCAAGAGAAAGTAGTTGAGGCAGTTACAATAATGACATTTGAAGGGCGTTTGGGTACGTATGTGTATAGTGAAGGGCTAGAGGGATATGAATCAAAGGTAGGACTAGCTTAGGTGGCCACCTTGTTCAGTGTGAATGTGTTGGACCTAAAGACCTGTTTCCACGCTGTATTATTCTATGATTCTGTTGTGACATGAACAAAGTCACCGGAGAGATGCAGCTGGCAGATATAAAGTAGTCTTTTTATTTGATACACACACTCACAAGTAAGCTGACAGCCTTTTGGAGTCACGCACATGCGCGCGAGAGAGAGGGACTACAGCACAATTTTAAATGTTAAGGAACCAAGGTAACAGGGCAATTTTGATAATTGCAATTCCCTCATAATGCTTCTTTTGAGTTCCATGTAACAGTTTCAAATGCCTGGACCTTCCCACCAACATACCCAAAGCAAGTGTTAATTACTGTCATATTCATGAAGTGGGATGTTGGTTGGATTCATGGATATACAGTTGGCCCTCCTTATCCACGGATTCTGTATGCGTGGATTCAACCAACCGTGGATCGGGAAAACCTGGAAATTCTCTCTCCAGCACTCGTTGCTTAAGCATGTCCAGACTACTTTTTCCTGTCATTATTCCTTAAACTATACAGTATAACAACTATTTTCATAGCATTTTCATTGTATTAGGTATTATAAGTAATCTAGAAATGTCTTAAAAGTACAGGTAGTCCCCAGGTTATGAATGAGTTCCATTCCTGAGTCCATCTTTAAGTTGGATTTGAAATCGGAACAGGTACATCCAGTATTATTTAGCGTCAGTTAGTCAAATGTTTTTCTTAGTATATAGTACATATCTTACCTTTCTATGCATATAAAACATTTAAGAAACATACGTATTTCAATAATTAAACCACTGTGTTGCTTAGTGATAATTGTGGCTTTCATCGGGGCAGGGCCTTTCACTTTCTCCATTAAAATTGTTCCCATCGTTGACTGACTGTAGCCTACTGCTTTTCCAATGACTGATGGCGTTTCGCCTCTTTCTGATCACGTTATTACTTCCACCTTGCTTTCAATCGTGATTATTTTCGTGAACAGAAACACTGCGGATTCAGAGCTACGCCGCCAGGTCCTAATGTCCACCGCACGGACCCATGTTAAATCAAGTCTGGGGTTCCGCTGGGTCCTAAAGACCACCACACTGATACATGTTAAATAAGGGACTTGGGCATCTGTGAATTTCGGTATCTGCAGGGGGGTCCTGGAACCAATCCCCCACGGATAAGGAGGGCCAACTCTATAGTCGGTTGAGTGCCTGTTTCCTAGTCTGTCTGGTTAGCATTTTACTTCTCTGTACTGCATTTTAAATTCAATCTACAATCCATATTCAGATCTGAAGTCAATGTTCCCTATATGTCTTAACTCCAAAGTATGCTCTAACAACAGAATGATCACAGTATGAACACATCAATGTATTCAGAAAAAAACAGCACATAGATTGACCCAAGATATTGGATGATTTTTGAATCAGGTCAAAAATCGAATATTGAGTGTACAAGCTGTGTTATCTTCTCACCTGTATGGTCCTTTTCCTTCAGGTTTATGTGGCACTTTCAATGGTGAAGCAGAAGATGACTTTCTATCTGAACAAGGCATTGTGGAGAGCACACCTATTACATTTGCTAATTCCTGGAAGACAGAAGATCGTTGCCTTGAACCAACAATACCATCCCCCTGTGTCAGCTCAGAAAATGGTAAAATCTCATAGTAATGTTTCTTCTAAATACCCATTTTAGATTGTGGCATGCTTTTATTTTCTAAGTTATTAAAATAAATCATAAGACATCCAAGGCAAAAATCTGTACACTTTGTTCTTAAGTATGTCCTTTTATCTTTGACTTTGGAGAAACAACATGTAACCTAATAATATAAAGGTCTTCCTGCCTGCTTGGGCTGTCTAATTTTAACTAATGCAATATATAATTTAATGCACAGAGTGGAAAACTACCTGAACTTTTTCATTCATGGTACAGTATGTAAATTATTCAGATTAGACGTGTACGGAGAGCTGTCTAAACCTGAGGCCAATGCACATTGCTGGATCAATGTAAGGTTGCCATAGTTGGTGGTAGCGAGAATGCATGAATTCAAGAATATAATTTGCTGCATTTATGGAATTATTTATTTGCAGTGTTTCACAGGAATGATAATAATAGGAATAATAGAATAATACTTCACAAGAACACAGCAAAGCAGAGACAATCTCTGTTAAATTGAGACAGATTTGGAAAAATATCAATCTCAATTAAAGTACACCTTAACATCCTTCAGTGATCTGCAGTGCCAAATGGACTATATTGACTATACCATTTTTTTCAAAACAGATAATTGGAGGCAGGCCATGCATGTTGAGAGTAGGAATATTATTGGAGATGAGCAGGGAATTGGGTGAATTGGATGTCAGGGGCATTGGAAGTGATAGTAATTAGTGGGGATATCACTTCTAAGTGTTCATGTGCATCCAGAGGGAACTCATTGTCCTCTTGAAAAGGAAATCTATATTTGATGGATAGGAAATAAGTAATACAGAATTGATTTTTCCTTCATGGGCTCAATCACAAGTGGCTCTAAAAAGTTATCATGTAAGCATTCTAAAAATTCCTTCTTTTGGGACCCAGCACCAACCTGATTTTCCCAATCTACCTGTATATTGAAATCCCCACATGATTGCCATAACATTGTCCTTTTTACACGACTTTTCTATCTCCCATTGTAATTTGTAGCTCACATCCTGGCAACTGCTTGGAGGTCTTCAGGGTTTTTTATTACTCATGCAGTTTTTTAACTCTACCCATGAGGCTTCTACATCTTCCCATCCTTTGTCACCTCTGTCTAAAGATCTAATTTCATTTTGTACCAGTAGAGCCACCTTACCTTGTCTGCCTACTGCCTGTCCTTTCAATACAATGAATATTCTTGGATGTTACACTCCCAACTATGATCTTTCAGCCACAACATCATATCTGCCAGTCTCTAACTGCACTACAAGATCATTAACCTTATTATGTATATTGTGCACATATAAGTCCTATATTCATAACCCTTTTCAATTTTTCACCATGTTACAGGAAGTTAAATTCTTATCATTTTCTAAACTACATACTGCATCTACTTATATACCAACTCCCCCGTCCTCTGCCCTGTCACTCTGGTTCTCAGTTGCCTGCCAAATTAGTTTAAACATCTCAAATAGCTCTAGCAAACCTGTCCACAAGGATATTAATCTCCCTCGAGTTCAGGTTCGAGTTCCCATGCCTTTTGTGCAGGTCATACTTTCCCCAGAAGAGATGCCAATGGTCCAGAAATCTGAAACACTGCCCCTGTACCAAGTCCTCAGCTACGCAATCATCTGCCAAATCATCTTATTCTTGCCTTCACTGGCGTGTGCCACAAGCAACAATCTATTGGTTACTACCCTTGAGGTCTTGCTTTTCAGCTTTCAACTAGCAGCACCCTATATTCTCTCTTCAGGACCTTATCCCATTTCCTGCCCATGACATTGGTACCAATATTTACCATGACTTCTAGCTTCTCTCCCTCCCCCTGTGAAATGTCAAGGACATCTCAGACCCTGGCACCTGGGAGACAACATACCATCCGGTATCTCTTTCACATCCACAGAATCTCCTATATGCTTCTCCAACTATGAATCCCCTGTCATCACCTCTGCACGCCTCTTCTCTTCCCCTTCCCTTCTAAACCACAGAGCCAGACTCAGCGTCACAGACATGGTTGCTGTAGCATTTCTCTGCTAGGCCAACCCCCCAACAGTGTCCAAAAAGTAGACTTGTTATTGAGGGGAATGGCCACAGGGGTACTCTGTACTACCTGCCTATTTCCATTCCCTGTCCTGGCAGTCACCCAGCTATCTGCCTCCTTCAACTTACAGGTGACTACCTTCCTTCAGCTCATATCTATCATCTCCTCATTCATTCTCCTGTAAGAGCCAATTATCTTCCAGCAGCAGCTTCAGTTCCCTAACAGTTTGAAGGAGCAGCAGTTCGATGCACTTCATGCAGATGTAATTATCAGGAAGACTGGAGATCTCCCAAAGTTCTCATGTCTCACACAAAAAATATACCACTGACCCTTGACTCATTCTCACTGCATTAGCAATGTACTGACAAATAATGAAAGATAAAAACTTACCAAAAATTTATTTTGGCCTTTGCTTTTTCTCGCGAAAGCCTCTTGTACCAAGCCTGATCATTCCAACAGTGGCCTCTCCCACAATTATTGCTCTACTTAAGCCTTTAATGGCCTAATGGATCGTTATGGCCGCAGCCTGTTGAAAAGTGTCAATAGATTGGGAGCTCTTTTTAAATCTCGCACTTCCTCACCAGTTACTTGCGATGACTGAAGCTTACTGATACAGCCTGCAGTAACTGCAGATCCTCAGGATAAATCAATCAGCATTATTGTCTCAAATAGGTATTAAATTACTTCTCTATAAACTAGTCAAATATTTATAAGCATCTCCACCAATTCTTTCATACATGATCACACCTTCGCTGACAATCCTTTTAATATTGTAAAAATGTCACATTTTCAGAAATTAAGCATAATTTTCACTAATATTCTACTTTGCATTTTTTTTTTGTTTTTATGTGTCATCTACATTCTCTTCGATCTCTCTAAAGAGTGTATTGAGTGTGTTTGCTTCACAGGTCTTGTTCTTCCCCAGCCCACCCACCTGGCTTCACCTATCACCTTCCAGCTAGATTCCTTCCCCTCCTCCCCACCTTTTCTATTCTGGCATCTTGCCCCTTTCTTTTCAGTCCTGAAGAAGGGTCTTGGCCTGAAACATCGACTGTCTATTCATTTTCATAGATGCTGCTTGACACACTGAGTTCCTCCAGCATTTTGTGTGTATTGCTTTGAATTTCCAGCATCTGCAGACTTTCTCATGTTTATTCTTATCTCTTTAACTCTTTCTGCAGCCTTTAACAGAGACATGTATGCATCCAGAGCATTTTGCATTTTATATCACAAACCCAAGGCAGCACAATATAGTTCCTCTTTAATCATGTGTGTGTGATCAGTCCTTGGCCTCCTCTTTTGCCATGATAAGGCCACTCTTAAGGGAGAGGTGCAACACCTCATTCTGTCTAGGTAGCCTCCAACCTGATGGCATGAAAATTGATTTCTCCTTCCAGTAAATTTTTTCTCTCCCCTTCTCTCCTCTTCTATTCACAATTCTGGCACCTTACTACTTCTCCGCACCTGCCTATCACCTACTCCCGGTGCCCCTCCCTCTTCCTTTTCTCCCATAGTCCGTGCTGCTCTCCTATCAGATTCCTTCTTCTCCAGACCATTACCTTTCCAACATACCTGACTTCTCTTGTGAATTTAATTTATCAGAAATATTGTTTGATTAACCATTCTTGATGTTTAAATAATTAATACTGGTTATATGTAAAAGTACGTGAATGGCATACATCATCATGTCACCATGTCATATGCATGTGCCTCACTTAAAGTGAAATCAAAACTACATGTACATGAGTTATCTCCCAGTTCCATGTTTTTCTTTTAATTAGTTTGTATGTTCTGGAGTTAAAAAATGTAACAGCTTCACCTATCACCTTCTAGTTATTCCTCCTTCCCCTCCCCCACCTTTTCATTTGGTATCTCCCCCTTCCTTTTCAGTCCTGATGAAGTGTGATGGCGTGAAATATCAACAGTTTATTCATTTCCATAGATACTGCCTGACCCGCTGAGCTCCTCCAGCATTTTATGTGTTTTGTTCTTGTATTTCCATATTACTTATTTACTTATTTAGTTTTTTTATTTGCAGTTTCTCTTCCTTTGCCCATTGGCTGGTTGTTTATCCTTGTGTGTAGTTTTTCACAGATTCTGTTGCATTTCTTTGATCTACTGTAAATGCCTGCAAGAAAATAAATCTCAAGGTTGTGAATGAAACCACTTTTTAAGGTGCATATATGTCTCAACATCTAAGGTACATATATGTACTTTGATAATAAATTTACTTTGACTTTACAGTTTCACATATACAGCATTTGTTTTTGGCATCTTTGACGCAGTGGCATGGGCTTCACACAAGGAAGGGGACCATAGAAGAACAGAGGCCTGATTTTGTGTTGCTTGCAAGGCTGTATGACTGGATCTCCAATTGCCAATGTAATATGGGAAGTGTTGAGGGGCCCTATCACTGAATTTCTTCTGAATTATAATACAAATCTGCCTGCAGCTTCAACATTCTACCCTTCCTCATCCACTCTCACCTACAGTCTCCATTCTGGTGACATAACTGATTTTCCTCTTCAATGCAATCACTTCACAATGTCCCCATTTAGAACATGCTATTCAACCACCTAACCTCCCAAACCCCATCTCTCAACACATCTTTCTATATTCTCTATTCCTCCTCTGTTCTCTCTCAACTGTACTTAACCCTATGACCTACTTGAATTCTTCTACTAACCTGAGCAAAGGTTGTTTTGTCTGTATAGAGCTAATCCCATGGCTTGCTTGTTTTGGGTCTTGCATATGCTGGAGCAGTGCTACATTATGGAGAGGGAGGGGGTGATCTGCGCACGTAATAGAGGCAGGCAGGTGTCACATGTTTAATCAACTTTCTAAAGGGCTGAAAGTTTCGAGTCTTTGATCGTCAAAGATTGCACTGCCATAGATTCTTAAAATCTGAACAAATTCAAAAAGTTGAATTGCAGAAGTATAATGGAAAAGATAAAATATTTTCTCATTGTTCTCGGTGATCTGAATTTAGCTCAAACATGTATAGATGGGGTAAAATTAGCCAAGTTCAGTGCAGCACAACATAGAATTTCTTCACAGATGTAAAGCTATAATAGATTTGAAATATACGCAAGCACTGTAACTAACACAAAAATATTACAATAAACTACAAAATGTAATGATATAAAATCCCACAGTGACAGGAGTTGTCCATGAGGAGCTTGGACTTCAGAGGTTGCAATATTGCTCCCAGTGATTGCTTTGTTTTCTGATTATGTTGCAATATTTTCCCACATCCTAAATAAGTGCTGGAAGATTAACTGATTTCTCTAAATTACCCATTTTTGTAGATAAATGGAAAAACTGTTAAAATAGATTTTGATGAACATGTGAGAGAGAATAAGGTGCAGGATTTCTAAAAAATGCAAGTGAGGACAGAGCTGATAGAATGGCTCTAATAGGAATCATCATACACTTGATGGGCCAAATGGTCTTCTTCTGTGTTGTAATAAGAAAAACCATGCACCAATATGACTTTTGTATTCTAACTTGATTTTGAAAAAAGGTGTGTATTCAGTTTACAGTGAGTTTAAAAATTAAGATCTTGTTTTAAATGATGTGCTGAGATATTTATATGCAAAGCATACAATACTTTTGAAATGCACCCTAAATATTGCTTGATGTTGAATTAAACGTGTGCTTGCTGTATCTTAGATATACTTTGTTTCACTATTTTGGTTACTGTTCTTGTGGAACTAATCTCTCTGTTTCCTCAATGTGATAAAATCATTAATTAATCTGATTATAAATTAATTCCTAACTCTTCCTAGTACTGAAAATCATTGTTTCAGTATTGCTTACCACAGGCAACTGCAATTAACATAGTTTTATTGATAACTAGTAAATTTCACCCTTTTACTCCTTCCTTGGAAATTTCAATGGCAGTTGTATTTTCCAAATGTCCTTTACTATAGAACATAGAATAGTACAGCACAGTACAGGCCCTTCAGCCCACAATGTTGTGCCGACCCTTAAGCCCTGCCTCCCAAATATCCCCCCACCTTAAATTCCTTAAGTTTACTAATTTTAAAGGACTACCTTAAAATTTATTCCATCATTTACAATACGTACTTTTCTCCACACCACAATTTCACTCTCTTTTTCCAAACCATGACTGACATTAAGCCAAAGTTCCTTTGTGTGTTCAATACAACATGACAAGACAGCAGCCAAACCTTTACCATTAGCAGGCCAAGAAACTTATTCAGCTCTCACACCTGGACTATGTGGTTGCCATCTATCACCTTCTCAATGAGGACCCGCTAAACTCCATCATCCTCACCATTCTGCTCATCTCTGCAAACCCGCCAGTTCTCACTCTCAGAGCGAGTAAATTCATGTTTTCTTGTGGATGATGTCCCCATTTCTTCAAAAGTTGGTCTCCCTGCAATTAAGAATGCTGCAATAACTTTTGCTGGAAGCATGGTGTTGGATTCAGTTGATCATTCTATAAAATTTGATTACAGAAAACTATGCCAAGTTACATTGCTCTCAGTTGAAAGACCCAGCAGGTGCTTTCTCCAGTTGCCATTCCACAGTGGATTACTTAAAATATTACCAGGTAAGAATTCTGAGCAAACATTACAACTTGTCTTTTGTAAGCCTATGGTGGCATTTCACCTAAATTTGAAGATGGTGAGTTTGAATTTGGATCAGAAAACTGGGTTTAACATTAATCTTAATAATTCACTGTGGTACTGAAGGAGTAGTTAATGTGCTCAAGGTGCCACTTTTCAGTTAAGGCCACACCTACCCTATTGATGAAAACAAAAGGGTACTTGGAGACATGAGAGACTGTAGATACTAGAAATCTGAAGCAATACAGTACACACAAAACACTGGAGGAACTCAGCAGATCAGGTAACATCTATGGAGGGAAATGAACAGTGGACGTTTGAGGCTGAGAACTTTCACTGGGATTGGCCTGCTGAGTTCTTTCAGAGTTTGTGTGTTGATACCAAAGAGAACTTGCTGTGCTGTCCAATCCAGAGACTATGACCAATGATGCTAAATCTGACAGTCTAATCATTTGTAATAGAGCTTGTGAGAGTTATTGAGCACCCTTTCCCGGCACATTTTCTGCACAGCAGCACATGATTGATCTGAAGTAATTTGGAATGTCCTGAGGCCTTAAGTGCTAAATTTTTAAACTTTACGTAAAAGCATTATCCGTCTCTGTTTATGATTGAAAATCAACTCACCAGATCTGCTGCACAAAGATCAAATCTACTTTCTGCATCAAGTATCAAATTTCTGCAGGGATCATTCCTTACGCAACTCCCTTGTCCATTTGTCCCTCTCCCACTGATCTCCCTCCTGGCACTTCTCATTGCAAGTGGAACATGTGCTACACCTATCCCTACTGCTCCTCCCTCACTACCATTCAGGGCTCCAGACAGTCGTTTCAGATGAGGCGACACTTCACCTGTGAGTCTGTGGGGCAATATTCTGTGTTCAGTCCTCCTGGTGTGGTCTCCTGTATATCGGTGAGACCCGACGCAGATTGAGAGACTGCTTCACCGAGCAACACGCTCTGTCAGCATCTCCCAGTGGTCCCCCATTCTACCATGTCAGTCCATGGCTTCCTCTACTATCCTGATAAGGCCACACTCAGGTTGGAGGAGCAACACCTGCTGTCCGTGTAGCCTCCAATCTGATGGTATGAACATCAATTTCTTGAACTTCACCATTCCCCATTCCCATTTCCCTCTCACCTCATCTCTTTTCCTGCCTATCGCCTCCCTCTGGTGCTCCTCCCCCTTTTCTTTCTTCTGTCCTCTCCTATCAGATTACCCCTTCTCCAGCCCTGTATCTCTTTCGCCAATCAACTTCCCATCTCTTTATTTTACCTCTCCACCCTCACAGTTTCACCTATCACCTACCACCATGTACATCTTCCTCCCCTCCCCACACATTCTTATTCCGATTTCTCATCTTTTTTTTTAGTCTGATGAATGGTCTCGGCCCGAAATGTCGACTGTTTTAACTTTTTTCCATTGATGCTGCCTGGTCTGCTGAGTTCCTCCAGCATTTTGTGTGTGTGCTTGGATTTCCACCATCTGCAGATCTTCTCTTGTTTGAGATCAGATCTACTGAACATTACAGACCCACCTTACAAAGACCTGATTTCTGCTCTGCCTATATAAACGAACGAGCATTTGGGAGACTGGCAAGATGGATTAATTGGTTTACTGCAGGGCTGCAGGCATCTATTGAGAACTTGGTTCATGGTCTCAGTTCTGACTTGTGATCTGTTCAGGATACGGAAAGTCACAGAGACACAGTCATGTCATTGCCAAAGAGATGATCAAGAATAATAAATAGATTTCCATTTAAAAAAAAACTACTATATTGAAGGTTTATAAGTAATTTGTTTTAAAATTCTTTCTAGATTTGTTATTGTGCATTATAAAATGACATTAAGCAGATCTGTTGCGGGTATATAATAATTGCATTACAGACAGCATTTTCAAAGAAACCTCACAAATATAATTTATAAAATTTATTTAGATGTGTGTGGCTGCTACCTGTGCCTGTGAGAATATCAATGACTGCCTGTGTGCAGCATTGGGAGCCTATGTCCGTGAGTGTGCTGCTAATGGTGTCATCGTGAGAAACTGGACAAGAGGCATTTGCAGTAAGTTTTGTCATTTGTTGCGTGTAAGAATTGAAATGAGCTTGTCATACACCTATAATTAATGGACCTGAATGAAATGCAAAGTGTGTTCTGAGCACCAACTTGTTTGCATCTGCCTGACCAATACAATAATTGCTCTCTGACTTCTTCAGTTAGTCAGTGCTAATCTAGGTCACAGGGACAATGCATCAGCTATAACTCACTTTACTGTCCAATGAAAACAGCCTCAGTCAATGTGAAAAATTGGCCAAGATTTGGGATCTGATGGGTGTTGGTCTCCATCACACCAACTGTAGACTATCTAAGACAGGGGTCAGCAACCTTTACCACTGAAAGAGCCACTTGGACCCGTTTCCCACAGAAAAGAAAACACTGGGAGCCGCAAAACCCGTTTGACATTTAAAATGAAATAACACTGCATACAACGTTTTGTTTTGCCTTTATGCTATGTATAAACAAACTATAATGTGTTGCATTTATGAAATTGATGAACTCCTGCAGAGAAAACGTAATTACATTTCTGCATGCAACAAAAACATTTTGAACTCCGAAAAAAAGACGTTGGGTTGAAGGTTACTTTTAAGTAAAATACTCAACGTCTATTTGAGTCCTTCTTGTATTTATGAAAAACGCCAAACTTAAATTTGCCGCCAGCAGCAAACCAAAAATAACGTCAGCCAGCTGTCAACCTGAAAAATAAAAGGACTATTTCACTGAACAATGAAAACATGAATATACGTAAAATAATAGGCAATTAAAATATTTATCATACTTGTTCAGGTTGACTCACACCTGACAATGCAGTCGTATTCAGTAGGGATGGATCGATGCTTAGGGGAGTGACCGGGAAGGATAATGTGTTTTTTTTTCCTCTCTGAACTCACAGAGGAATTTCCCAAACGATGTTTGCATTGCGATGATTGCAGAATGTAAATACTCCGCATTTATCATGTCGTGACATTGTTTGAACTCTCTCAAATTGGGGAAGTGAGACAATGTGCCTTTCTGTAAATCTCTGGCAAGCAACGTCAACTTGCGCTCGAATGCCAAAACATCCTCCAACATGTGCAGGGCTGTACGTCCTTACCCCGTTGAAGAGCTGTGTTCAGCGTGTTCAGGTGCGCTGTCATGTCTACCATGAAGTGTAGCTTTTCCAGCCACTCTGGCTGTTCCAGCTCAGGAAAGCTGAGCCCTTTGCTGCCCAGGAAAGTTTTCACTTCTTCCAGACACGCGACAAAGCGTTTCAGCACCTCCCCTCTGGACAGCCAGCGATAAAAAACACGTTGTAGCGGTTGCTACACGCAGTCAGTAAACTGCAGTCAAAGATAGCTTTATTCGAACTAAACAGCCTTGCTTTTAAGCCTCCCTCAACCCGCCCCCCATGGGCGCGGATGCTGCAAAAGACACGTACTCACAAACCCCCGTAGGCTATCTCCCTTAGCCTGAACGCTGGCTAATTGTGAGCCGGTTCGGATGTGTCAGGAAATGGGTCGCCACAACGTCTTATTTAGATTGTCCAAGATCACCATAATCTTCAAATTTAGATTTACATTTCAAAAACTTACAAACTAACATAAAATACATTTTAATTAAATACTGACCATGTAGCGGTGTGCTACACGCAGCGCTAAAATTACGACACGGAGTCGGTAACTGCAGTCGAAGGAAAAAACTTTATTCGAAATCTTCAGCCTCACTTTTAAGCCTCCCTCAACCTGCCCCCCATGGCGCAGAGGCTCCAAAGCTCTGTGCTCGCAAACCCCCGTAGGCTATCTAATTGTGAGTCGGTTCGGATGTGCCAGGAAAAGGGTCGCCACAACCAATTATTTCCCAAAGCAACAGGGAGCCGCAGCACAGACGTAAAAGAGCCACATGTGGCTCTGGAGCCGCGGGTTGCCGACCCGCGATCTAAGAGGATCTCTGCTATGCTATGGGGGGAGGGGGAAGAATTTCCAGATATCAGATCCACTCCTATTCTTCTATATTTCAAGCTTTTATCCTTGATTCCACCTGGTTAATTGAACTTCAATAATAATTTTAATGCCTTATTCGCACCGTTGCAAATCAAATGGAGACTTTAGTTAAAGGTTGATGTGGATTCATTTGTCTCCTTTCTACCCAGTTATCCATTCCTCTGAATGAAGTGGTAGCCGTGTTTACCATTATCATACTGTACATCTTCCCATTTCATACATGAACAAACTTTTATCGATAATAAAATCTGTGTATATAGAGACACCAGTAAAGATGATTTTATCTTTGTTCATTAAACGGGCTGTTAAATCCTCCAGGAATGTTTCTTCAGATAGTTTTATTTCTGGATTTCACTACATGTTAGTGTGAATTGACAGCAAAGAAAACTCGGTGCATGAAGTATCATTTCAGAACAAGTCAAAACATTTTCTGATGTAAAATATCACAAAGTTGCTACTAATGTCTTTTTAAATTCCAGTTGCATAGGATTAACTACTTGAAGTCATTAGAATTTCTCTCCAGTATAATACTTCAGAGATTCAACATTTCAAACCGTTGAATCTTTGAAGAATTAAAATGTCCTGAAATTTTAATGGATTGTAACTGTGATTGTGAAATGAAGACAAAATTATTTGAGAAGGAGCTTGTACTTTCCCGGTGTATATTATAAGATGAATAAACGTTTCTCGGGCTTCTAGCCGAGTAGAGGTATTGATTATAATTGATGTTTTGATGACTAACTCTGCCATCTTCATCATGGATGATGCCTAATGATTTAACTCATAGCAAAGGTGTGAGGATTTATAATTTTAAAGGCTTTATTTCTTTTATTTCAATGCAGATTGCTTTTTATGTGATAAAATAGCTGAAAGAGTCAAATAATTAAAATACAGAATTTAATTTCAGTAAGGCTTAGTATATGTATCTATAAGGACCGCTTCCGCCCCATCTATTTTCCCACTAGTATACCAACAAACGTGTTTGTTGAGATCTACACTGAGATGTATTTAAAGTCTCATTTTAAAGTTATCATTTTAATGAACTTGATTTCTTCTGGAACTTAGCTTCATTACATCATTCCCTTTATCAATTAAACCATTTGACCTTTTGAACCCCAAACCAATCAACCTCCCCTTTTGTTTTAGCAAGCCCATTATTTCTCCGTTGCTGTGGCAAATTGCCACAAATCAAATATTTTGTGATTTCTGTCCCATGATTTACCATCATCTCTGATCACTTTCTTGTAGAAAAGTTTATAACTTTACTGGAGAAAAGGGATTTGCTGGATTTTATCATAACATACAGTTCCGATGAAGGTATTGGTTACTTTTGCAGGTAAAACATGCGTCAACACTCAGGTCTTTGAAAATGACATGAGAGCCTGTAACCGTACCTGTAGATCACTAACAGAGTATGATTACACGTGTGAGGTCAAGGATATTCCTGTGTTTGGCTGTGGCTGTGCTGAAGGAAAGTACATGAATAGTGCTGGGACGTGTGTTGATAAATCAGATTGCCCTTGTTACGCTGGTGAACTGGTTGTCAATAAAGGACAAAGTACGACAATAAATGGTAGAAAATGGTAAGTACCTTCAGAAAATTCAACAAACATTCATTAAACAATTAAATATCTGTCATAATATTATACTCTTTTTCTCCTTCAGTAAGTGTGAAAATGGGAAATTTCATTGTACTGCTGTTTCTAGAGCAACCAACAAAGGTGAGTAACTGCTTTATTTTTATTCCAGCGTGGTTAGCACGAGCAAGTAGAATGTTGTTTTTAAATATAATTTCTTACTTAGGGTGTCCGAATGGAAAACTGTACAATGATTGCTCCCAGAC
This sequence comes from Hypanus sabinus, assembly GCF_030144855.1. NCBI lineage: Eukaryota > Metazoa > Chordata > Chondrichthyes > Myliobatiformes > Dasyatidae > Hypanus > Hypanus sabinus. The sequence goes on from NC_082718.1 coordinate 44,142,213, forward strand.
AGCTGGAGAAAAACGGCACGTTCAAAGATCATGCAGAACCCTGAGTATAAATATTGTGAGTGATCCTCCTCTCTTCACCCTTCTGTATTGTTTGGACTTTAATTTACAACAATTGGGACTGAATAATTGCTGTGTTATTTATTTGACAAGTTTTGCAGGTCTAAAATACTTCATGTCAACCAGTTGAAATCTGGAAGTAAATCAGTGTTAATTATTGGATTGACTCCACAACTGAATGAGGCTGGCTGCAGCTCAGCACAGGGTCTATATTTCCCCAGCTTTGCAAATGGTGTGAAACTTGTGTTTGGAAATCGAATTAGAACAGTTCTCTGGAGGTCAGGCAAACATTCAAAATTGGTTGGCAGACAGGAAAAAAGAGTAGAGATTAACAGGTCCTTTTCAGAATGGCAGGCAGTGACCGCAGCTATTTACAATATACGTTAATGATTTAGATGAAGGGATTAAAAGTAACATTAGCAAACTTGCAGATGACACAAAACTGGGTGGCAGTGTGAAATATGAAGAGGATGTTAGCAGAATGCAGGGTGACTTGGACAGGTTGGGTGAGTGGGCAGATGCAATAGCAGATGCAGTTTAATGTGGATAAATGTGAGGTTATCCACTTTGGTGGCAAGAACAGGAAGACAGATTACTATCTGAATGGTGTCCAGTTAGGAAAAGGGGAAGTACAACAAGATCTAGGTGTCCTTGTTCATCAGTCACTGAAAGTAAGCATGCAGGTACAGCAGGCAGTGAAGAAAGCTAATGACATGTTGGCCTTCATACCGAGGAGAGTTGAGTATAGGATCAAAGAGGTCCTTCTGCAGTTGTACAAGGCCCTGGTGAGACCACACCTGGAGTATAGTGTGCAGTTTTGATCTCCAAATTTGAGGAAGGACATTCTTTCTATTGAGGGAGTGCAGTGTAGGTTCACGAGGTTGATTCCCAGGATGGCGGGACTGTCATATGTTGAAAGATTGGAGTGACTGGGCTTGTAAAAACTGGAATTTAGAAGGAGGAGGGGGATCTGATTGAAACATATAGGATTATTAAGGGATTGGACATGCTAGAGGCAGGAAATATGTTCCCAATGTTGGGGGAGTCCAGAACCAAAGGCCACAGTTTAAGAATAAGGGGTAGGCCATTTAGAACAGAGAGGAAAAACTTTTTCACCCAGAGAGTTGTGGATCTATGGAATGCTCTGCCTCAGAAGGCAGTGGGGACCAATTCTCTGGGTGCTTTCAAGAAAGAGTTAGATAGAGCTCTTAAAGATAGCAGAGTCAAGGGATATGGGGAGAAGGCAGGAACAGGGTACTGATTGTGGATGATCAGCCATGATCACAGTGAATGGTAGTGCTGGCTTGAAGGGCCGAATGGCCTACTCCTGTACCTATTGTCTGTTTCAGGTTCAGGGAATCTGAGTTTTCTAGTCGTACTCTCCCAAGGATGTGTAACAGCATCTCTGTGTCTGGGCAGAGTTCCGTCTGTCTCTGACTCGACAATGGCTCAAATAAAATCACAAGTATATAAATCCAATTCAACACTTAAATTCTTTTTGTTTCATTCCATAAATTCAAATAAATTCACTGATGGTACAAGTAACTTTGCTCAATATGTAAATTACATCTTCTTCCTCATAAGAATAATGACTTTACCAAAAAGCTTGCAGATTGAAGCCATGGAAATCTGTACTGTTTGCTTCTCAAAGCATCTAATTACATGGGCCACCCTCTTGAGGTCACCCTCAGCGTGGAGGAGTGCCATCTTAAATTCTGTTTGGGAAGCCTTCAACCTGATGGCCTGAATATTGATTTCGCTTTCAAGTAAACGAATTTCCTCCCCCATTCCCCCTCTCAACTCCTTTGCCATCCCCCCTTCCTCTGTTCCCCACTCTAACTCTTCTAACTCTTATCTGCATATCACTTCCCATGGTTCCCCTCCTCCTTCCCTTTCTCCTTTTGGATTCCTTCTTCTCCAGCCCTGGACCTTTTCCACCCACCTGGCTTCAACTATCACCTTCCAGCTTACCTCTTTCCTCCCCCACCTTTTTATATTCTGGCATCTTCCCTCTCCTTTCTCAGCCTTGAAGGGTCTCAACCAGAAAGGTCGACTGTTTATTCATTTCCATGGATGCTGCCTGACCTGCTAAGTTCCTTCAGCATTTTGTGTGCGTTGCTTTGGAAATTCTTTACAGCATCTGCAGAATTCTTTGTATTTATAACTATATGAAAACTTGATTTAGGTAAATGCAAATCACTCTTGTACTGCTGGCTGTGTCTGTCCTGATGATCTTGTGGAAGACGAGAATGGAAGATGCATCCCTGCTGAGCAGTGTCCCTGCCCGTTTGGAGGAGAAATTTATCCTTCTGGAGAAATAATTGATAGAGACTGCAATCAATGGTGAGACCAAAATTATTAAAAATTTAGAGAGAAAGTCACACAACTATTCTGAGATTTTCCAAGGAGCAAATATCTGATTCCGTATCCACTCTCCTGACTCCATTCTGCTGGTGGCAATAACAGAAATGAAAGTTCTGTGGTGCCAAAAATATTATAATGATCAGCAGTAGGTCCAATCACAAGAATGTTACGATGATCAGCAGTAAGTCCAAACACAAGCTGAAATACCCAGTTCTTGGCTGGGTTTAAAAATAACAATTCAAAATATTGAAAAGAAGGGTGGCACAGAAATGGGTTCAATTCCTGACTCTGTCTGTGAGGAGTTTGGATGTTCTCCCCATGACTGTGTGGGTTTCCTCCAGATGCTCCAGTTTCCTCCCACAGTCCAAAGACATTCCTGTTCGTAGGTAAATTGTCTCATGATTAGGCTAGGACTGAATCAAAGGCTGCTAGGCAGCATGGCTCGCAGGGCTGGAAGGGCCTTCTCCGAGTTGTATCTCAATCAATAAGAACAATAAATTTATTCCATTGGGATGGGGCATTGCTACGCTGCGACAGTGAAGCAAAACAGCTGGATTTATGTAATGGACTCCAGAAGCAGGGCTACCATTGGCTGACAGAAACATTTTCCATGTATTCAGCAGCCAAAATTATAATACCATTATAGTTTATCAAAATATTATTTCTTATGTTTATTCTATTACAGTAAATGCGAAAAGGGAAAATGGAAATGCACTACACACAAATGTTCAAAGACCTGCCAGGTGTATGGAGATGGTCAACATATGACCTTCGATGGAAAAAGATACATGTTCGATGGCAATTGTGAATACATACTCGTTCAGGTAAACAAGAATAAATGTGACAGGAAATGCTGTTTTAATGATCAATTGCATCTATTAAAACTACTTAAGTGCTTCTCTTGAACTATTGAAATAGTTTGTAGATTAGATCAGTCGATATGCATTGTGTTTCGTCTATGTACATATTTGCTTCTACTTCTCAACACAGTGGCAACGTACTCATTATACTAATATTCTCAATTTAGTTAATTTCTTGGTGGCATTTTCTTAACTTGTACTTCTCCCCATTGGTTTTGAGTTTGGAGTGTCAAGGTAGAAGTAAGCCATGCACGTGGCATTTAAGACAAAGTGAAAGTTTACCACACAACCTATTCACAGGCTGTTTGCAAGAACGGCCTGATAATGAAAAAGAATCTAGCATGCATGATGAATAAACTCTTTTTGGGCTTTCAGCCGGGTACGGGTATCGATTGTAATAAATGTTTCAATGACAGACTCTGCCATCTTCATCAGGACAGGATGCGTGGTTGAAACCCACTTCAAGGAGCACAAGAGATCTATCCGTTTGGGTTACCTGGACAAAACAGTGGTAGCAGAACATTGCATTCGCAATGGCCATACGACTGACTTTGACGACACAAACCTACTGTGTCACGTTAATGACTATTGGGATTTCCTGGTAAAGGAAATCGTTGAAATAAAACTAGAGGAAAAGAATTTTAACAAAGATGAAGGTCTTGCTCTGAGTGAAAACTAGAATTTGATTGTAAACAAGGTGAGAGGGCAGAAACCTGATTGGATGAGGACTATCCAATCAGGAGGGGCAGGCTACGGGGTTATAAGTACCACCAGACTAGCCATGCCCAGGCATTATCCCTGATGAAGGTGGCAGAGTTGGTCATCAAGACATCGGTTATAATTGATACCTGTAGCTGGCTGGAAGCCCAAGAAGAATTTAGTTGGCTGATAATGGTTATTGCCATACTTTTTTGTTAACTTGCTCATCTCTTCTATGCAATCTCCTCATCTCTTCTCCCATTATGTTCTTCTGTCCCTTTGGTAGTCACATTGTGTTCTTCTTCCTATTCATTCATTCTTCCTACTCTGCTTATTTTACCCTGCTAGGAAACTGTTTCACTTCTCTGGGTGATCCCAGTGATATTGACTGGAACTCTTGGCTTGCTGGGAACTTGCACTTGATTTCCCCTTTTAACTGTACAGGAATTGGAGACTAGACAACTTGTGCTGGATGAGACAAAATTTGAAGAAATAAATGAGTGGATATTGGTAGAGTACAGGGTACAAAGTTACTAATAACTGCTCATTTTTGTATGTTGGGGGAAAATGGGCAAAAATTGCAAAGAAGATTTAGATTTTTGGCATTTTCCATGTAGGCAATAAACACAAAATGCTGAAGGAACTCAATAGGTCATGCAGGATCTATGGAAAGGAATAAACAGTCGTCATTTCAGGCTGAGACCCTTCATCAGGACTAGGGGAAACAAAGATGAGAAGTTAGAGTAAGAAGGTGGGGGGAGGGGACCTTGTACTTCTTCCTCCCTTCCCCCCAACATCTTACTCTGACTTCTCAAGTGGTTTGAAACATCAACTGTTTATTCATTTTCAGAGATGCTGCCTGGCTTGTTGAGTTCCTCCAGCATTTTGTATGTGTGCCTTGGATTTCTAGCATCTGTACATTTCCTTGTGTTTATGATTTTCTTTGTTTTTTTTTTGTTTTTCAACATTCCTGTAAATTCTTGGCAATTTAGCAAGGTGAGGGGACATTGGATATATAAATAAAGTTGTGGTAACATATTCTTAATACTTATTTCTTCAATTTAGTTCATTTTTTGGTGACATTTTCTCGGTGTCCTTCTCTCCATTGATCTACATGAGATCAAACTGATGTGTAAACGCAACTGGTTAAAATAAGTCTTTTGGGAAAACCATTCACTTCAGAAGCAAAATACTCATTTCTATCATTCCTAGCAAGCAGGCATGAAAGCCTTTCTTCCTGAATATTCACTTGTATCTTTCTGTTTAGGACCACTGCAATCAAGGAGAAGGAACATTCCAAATTTTAACAGAAAGTGTTCCATGTTGTGAAAATGGTGTGACATGCTCAAGAAACATCAAAATTTTATTTGCGGTCTGTATCTTTAAATTTAACTTTGAATAATTCATACCCATATAGCTGTATCTATGAAGTCATAAGGCTGTGAGGAAAAAGATGTCAACAGATCTGTGGGTTTTGAAGTTTTCATAGAAAGATCGAAAACCTACAGCACAATACAGGCCCTTCAGCCCACAAAGTTGTGCCGAACATGCCCCTACCTTAGAAATTACTAGACTTACCCATAGTCCTCTATTTTTCTAAGCTCAATGTACCTATCCAAAAGTCTCTTAAAAGACCCTATTATATCCGCCTCCACCACCATTGCCGGCAGCCCATTCCATGCACTCACCACTCTGTGTTTTTTAAACAAAAACAACTTATCCCTGACTTCTCCTCTGCACCTTAAACCTGTGCTCTCTTGTGGCAGCCATTTCAGCCTGGGAAAAAGCCTCTGACTATCCACAAAATCGATGCCCCTCATCATCTTATATACCTCTATCAGGTCACCTCTCATCCTCCGTCGCTTCAAGGAGAAAAGGCCAAGTTCACTCAACCTGTTTTCATAAGGCATGCTTCCCAATCCAGGCAACATCCTTGTAGATCTCCTCTGCACCCTTTCTATGGTTTCCACACACTTCCTGTAGTGAGGCGACCAGAACTGAGCGTAGTACTCCAGATAGGGTCTAACCAGGGTCCTATATATCTGCAACATTATCTCTCAGCTTCTAAATTCAATTCCACAATTGATGAAGGCCAATATACCGTATGCCTTCTTAACCACAGAGTCAACCTGCGCAGCAGCTTTGAGCGCCCTATGGACTCGGACCCCAAGATCCCTCTAATCCTCCACACTACCAAGAGTCTTACCACTAATACTATATTCTGCCAGCATATTTGACCTACCAAAATGAACCACTTCACACTTATCTGGGTTGAAAACCATCTGCCACTTCACAGCCCAGTATTGCATCCTATCAATGTCACGCTGTGAACTCTGACAGCCCTCCACGCTATCCACAACACCTCCAACCTTTGTGTCATCAGCAAATTTACCAACCCATCCCTCCACTTCCTCATCCAGGTCATTGATAAAAATCACAAAAAGTAAGGGTCCCAGGACAGATCCCTGAGGCACACCACTGGTCACCGACCTCCATGCAGAATATGACCCATCTATAACAACTCTTTGCCTTCTGTGGGCAAGCCAGTTCTGGATACACAAGGCAATGTCCACTGGAATCCCATACCTCCTTAATTTCTCAATAAGCCTTGCATTGGGGACCTTATCAAATGCTTTACTGAAATCCATATACACTACATCTACTGCTCTTCCTTAATCAATGTGTTTAGTCACATCCTCAAAAAAATTCAATCAGGCTTGTAAGGCATGACCTGCCCTTGAAAAAGCCATGCTGACTACTCCTAATCATATTATGCCTCTCCAAATGTTCATAAATCCTGCCTCTCAGGATCTTTTCCATTAACTTACCAACCACTGAAGTAAGACCCACTGGTCTATAATTTTCTGGGCTATCTCTACTCCCTTTCTTGAATAAGGGAACAACATCCACAACCCTCCAATCCTCCGGAACCTCTCCCGTCCCCATTGATGATGCAAAGATCATCACCAGAGGCTCAGCAATCTCCTCCCTCGCCTGCCACAGTAGCCTGGGGTACATCTCATCCAGTCCTGGCAACTTATCCAACTCATACTTTCCAAAAACTCCAGTACATCCTCTTTCTTATCCACATGCTCAAGCTTTTCAGTCCACAGCAAGTCATCACTACAATCACCAAGACCCTTTTCCATAGTGAATACTGAAGTAAAGTATTCATTAAGTACCTCTGCTATTTCCTCTGGTTCCATACACACTTTCCCACTGTCACACTTGATTGGTCCTATTCTCTCACATCTTATCCTTTTGCTCTTCACATACTTGTAGAATGCCTTGGGGTTTTCCTTAATCCTGCCTGCCAGGGCCTTCTCATGGCCCCTTCTGGCTCTTCTAATTTCCTTCTTAAGATCCTTCCTGTTAGCCTTATAATCTTCTAGATCTCTAACATTATCTAGTTCTCTGAACCTTTTGTAAGCTTCTTTTCTTCCTGACTAGATTTATTACAGCCTTTTTACACCACAGTTCCTGTTCCCTACCATGACTTCCCTGTCTCATTGGAATGTACCTGTGCAGAACTCCACACAAATATCCTCTGAACATTTGCCACATTTCTTACGTAACTCTCTCTGAGAACATCTGTTCCCAGTTTAAGCTTCCAAGTTCCTGCCTGATAGCCTCATAGTTCCCCCTACTCCAATTAAAAGCTTTTCTAACTTGTCTGCTCCTATCTCTCTCCAATGCTATTGTAAAGGAGATAGAACTATGATCACTATCTCAAATGCACTCCCACTGAGAGATCTGACACCTGACCAGGTTCATTTCCCAATACCAAATCAAGTACAGTCTCTCCTCTTGTAGGCTTATCTACATATTATGTCAAGAAACCTTCCTGAACACACCTAACAAATTCCACCCCATCTAAACCCTTGCTCTAGGGAGATGCCAATCAAAATTTGGGAAATTAAGATCTCCCACCATGACAACTCTATTATTACACCTTTCCAGGATCTGTTTCCCTATCTGCTCCTCGATATCCCTGTTACTATTGGGTGGCCTATAAAAAACACCCAGTAAAGTTATTGACCCCTTCCAGTTCCTAATCTCCACCCACAGAGACTCTGTAGACAATCCCTCCATGACGTCCACCTTTTCTGCAGCCTGGATACTATTTATGATCAACAATGCCACGCCCCCACCTTTCTTGCCTCCCTCCCTGTCCTTTCTGAAACATCTAAAACCTGGCACTTGAAGTAACCATTCCTGTCCCTAAGCCATCCAACTCTTTGTAATGGTCACCACATCATAGCTCCAAATACTGATCCACGCTCTAAGCTCATCTGCTTTGTTCACAGTACTCCTTGCGTTAAAATAGACACATCTCAAACCGTCGGTCTGAGTGCGTCCCTTCTCTATCACCTGCCTATCCTCTCTTACACAATGTATCCAAGCTTTCTCTATTTGCGAGCCAACTTTCTCTTCCTCAGTCTTTTCATTTCGGTTTCCACCCCCCAACGATTCTAGTTTAAACTCTCCCCAGTAGCCTTTGCAAACCTCCCTGCCAGGATATTGGTCCCCCTGGGATTCAAGTGCAACCTGTCCTTTTTGTACAGGTCATACCTGCCCCAAAAGAGGTTCCAGTGATCCAGAAATCTGAATCCCTGCCCCTTGCTCCAATCCCTCAGCCACGCATTTATCTTCCACCTCATTCTATTCCTATACTAACTGTCACATGGCACAGGCAGTGACCCCAAGATTACTACCTTTGTGGTCCTGCTTCTCAACCTCCTTCCTAACTCCCTATAGTCTTTTTTTTTCAGGACCTCTTCCCTTTTCCTACCTATGTCATTGGTACCAATATGTACCACGACCTCTGGCTGTTGTCCCTCCTATTGCAGGATATTGTGGACGCAATCTGAAACACTTGGCACCTGGGAGGCAAACTACCATCCGAGTTTCTTTCCTGCCTTCACAGAATCACCTGTCTGACCCCAAACTATAGAGTTCCCTATCACTGCTGCTTTTTCTTCCTTTCCCTACCCTTCTGAGCCACAGGGCCAGACTCTGTGCCAGAGGCACAGCCACTGTTGCTTCCCCCAGGCAAGCTGTACCCCCCCCCCCCCAATAGTACTCAAACAGCAGTACTTATTATTCAGGTGTACAGCCACAGGGGTACTCTCTAGTACCTGACTCTTCCCCAACCCCCTCCTGACTGTTACCCACTTGTCTATCTCCTGTGGCCCTGGTGTGACCACCTGCCTATAACTCCTTTCTATCACCTCTTCGCTCTCCCTGACCAGATGAAGGTCATCGAGCTGCATCTCCAGTTCCCTAACGCGGTCCCTTAGGAGCTGTAGCTCGGCACACCGGGAGGCCGGGAGACTCCAGGACCTCCCATGTCTGACACCGAGCACAGAACACCGGCCTCACACACATACTTCCTTTCCGCAATTAACACAGGTCAACCTACCTTGCCTCATCCCGTTACCGCCAAGGCTCTGCTAATCTGCTGCTCTCTCATTCCACTGCCCGCTGGATATGGCAGTCTTTTTAAACTTTTCCCGTTCTACTGGCTGCCGTTACACGCCTGCACAGTCTTGCCTCTCTTTTACCCCGAGTAGTAAAATGCCTCCTCTCCGAAAATCCTTAGCCATTCCTCTCGCAGCCTTCTTGCTTCGAATCTAGTTTGGTGCAAATGTTACCGATGTTCTTTACTACTTATCACACTTGTGCAACTGTCACAAGCTAAAATTCATTGAAGGATCCTTTTCATTTTAAAAGAGTACATGGTTGCAGTCTGTTGAGAAAATAATTGCAGTCGCACTGCTCAAGAAGTATCCATCATATCACCCCCAAAAATTAACTTAGTAGCATGTTGCTTTCCAAACTAATCAATTATTTTCTTGACCATTCTAATGCACATTTGCTACATCGTGTTCAGAATCAGGTTTATTATCACTGTCATTATCACTGAAATTTGTTGCTTTGCTGCAGCAGTAAAGTCCAAAGACATAATAATCAAAGAATTACAAAAACAATAAATCATACTAAATAAGGGCTAATGAGGTTGTGTTCATTGGCTATTCAGAAATCTCATGGTGGGGGGGAAGATGCTGTTTCTGAATTGATAAGTGTGGGTCTTCAGGCTCCTGTACCTCTTAAAGATGTCCTCAGTGGTGGGATGGTTGTGCCCATGGTGGAACTGGCTACTACACTCTGCAGCCTCTCGTGGTGCTGGGCATTGGAGCGTCCACGTCAGGCTGTGATGCAACTAAACAGAATGCTCTCCACTGAACTTCTATGGAAATTTGTAAGTCTTATGTGACATGCCAACTTGCCTCAAATTCCTAATGAAGTGAGCCACTGGTGGACGTTATTCAGGATTGCATCAAGTACTGGGCCCAGGACAGATCTTCTGAGATTTTGACACCCAAGAGCTTAAGCTGCTCACCCTTTCTACCGCTAATCCCTCAATGAGGACTGCTGTGTTCTCTGGACTTCCTGAGGTCTGCAATCACTTCCCTGGTCTTGCTGAACATAAATGCAAGGCAATTGTTGTGACACCACTCAACCAGCCAATCGATCTCTCTTCTGTATGCTTCCTTGTTGCCATCTGAAATTTTACCAACAACGGTGGTGTCATCAATGAATTTATAGATGGCATTTCAGCTGTGCATAACCATACAATCATGAGCGTAGAGAGAATAGAGCACACATCTTGAGGTTGCCCCTGTGTTGATTGTCAGTGAAGAGGAGATATTACTGATCCATACTGATTCTAGTCCCCTGATGAAGAAAACGAGGATCTACTTGCAAAGGGTGGGACAAAGGTTTATGTTTAGAAGCTTAAAGATTAGAATTGAGGGAATGATAGTATTGAATTCCAAGTTGTAATTGATAAACAGCAGCCTGTCATATGTTTTGTTATCTAAGTTCTCCAAAGTAGAGGACAGCCAGTGAGCTTACGTTTGCCTTTTGCAGCGGTAGGTGAATTTCATTTGCTCTAGGTCTTTGCTCAAGCAGGACTTATTCCTGCTATCACCACCCTCGGGAAGCACATCATCTTGGTAGGTATGAGTGCTTTGAGTTAACTGTCGCTAAGGCAGCTCACCCTACTCTTCAAGGCACCAGTATAATTGCTGCCCTGATTGCAGTGGGAAACTCCAACTGCAGCAGCAAGAGGCTGAAGATGTCCTTGAACACCCCAGCCAGAACATTTCTTTCTCTTCCGTCCCAATGAGGGGTCTTGGCCCGAAACATTGACCATATTCTTTCTCCATAGATGCTGCCTGTCCTGCTGAGTTCCTCCAGCATTTTGTGTGTGTTGCCCGAGATACCCCAGCTCCACCTTTCTCTTGTTTGTGATTGGCCAGTGCATGTTTTCAGTACCCAGCCAGGTGGCACCTTGTGTGAGGACTCGCCCTCTTGATAAATTATATGATAAAACCTTGGGGGGTGGGGAAAACAGAAACTTAGACATGTTAGAGTGGCCCCCCATTAGATTTTCACATAACACCAAATTCAGTAATACCTTGCAGCATTGTGAACTCTGGTGAATTAGAAGTCCTGCTGAAGTGCTGATCAAGAAACAATGTTTCTGAATAGAAATGCTGTTCACTCAGTTTGGTCAGAGTGCTGCAATCTGAAAAATATTCTGAAATGCAGTTATGTATGTTCATACGTATGCAGTTCAAGCAAAACATTTGAGAAGTTTGAGGCATCTGTGTTTGATACAATTAGTGCAAAATCACCCATTCACAACAGACTCTTCAGCCTTTTGTCATCCATGCCCTGCTATTGAGTCAAGGAAAATTATTTTTAGAGCATCCACCCTGATGAATCCTGCATTGTCCCCAGACTGCAGTCCTCTCCTCCTCGTCCAGTAGACTTCAACTTGTCTTGGCATTCACGTACTTCTTCTAGGTTCAGTGACAGCTTTCTCTCCAGTGGCTAGATGATCTACAATTTGCCTTTGCATATCGACTACAGGACCTAGGATTGTGAAAAGGCACAAACTATTATATTTCAATGTGCTTAAGAAACTGCAGAGAGAAATAAAGACATAATGAAGAGAAAACTAAATAAGATTTGCAAATGTATGGAAAGATTTCAGTCTGGATGCAAACGAAATGGATCTGAATAGACAGCATGACAGGTGTGAAGAGGATCTATATTCTTTGTAAATTGTATGACAGTACATGAACAATGCTAGTTATGAAAAAAATACTAGTGTTTTTGTGTTAGAATCATTTTAATTTGTACATCATTGTTAGGATGCCAAGAATGGATTGTGATTTCTTATCTCTCATCTTCAGGAAGTAGAGTTTCTTCTTACAGATGGAAGAGTGATAAGGACAGATAAGTCTCGTCAAGCCCAGTGCCAAGATAATTCTTACTCATTTCAAACTGTTGGACTCTATATAATCCTTTCATTTTCAAATGGAGTCACTGTGATATGGGATAAACACACAAGGCTTTCGATAGCATTGGACACAAAATGGCAGGTAAACAGTGGAGATTAGATATTAGTGTTTTCATTATTTTAATATGGTTAACAATAAATAAATATATTATGAACTGAATCACTTGCCAAAGTAAATATGTGTTGCATACTACAATAAGTTTTATTACAGCATTTTATTTATTTTAATCTTAAAACAATCCATAGCATATAAATACAGCAAGTAATCTTGCTGGTTCTTGATATAGTTGTGCATTCGTTACTGAACCAACTTACGATCATGTCCTAACTTATCGAATATATGTTTTTAAAAATTGTAGCAAAACTAGGTATAACTCCTTTTTGAAATATAAAACAAAAAGTGCACTTGATGAAATGTAGCTAATAAGAAACCATCTCCTGAAATATGAATTGTTTCCCTTTCTTAAATGTTGGCTGACTGAAAGATTTAAATCATTTTCTGTTTTCATTTATGACCCTTTTTGTAGGGCCAATGGACTTTAAACTTCAAAGCTAATTTAATGCAAAAAGAATTTTGATAGATCATTTTATTTGTATTCTCTTTAAACAGTCAAAGTTACAGGATTTGGGGAGAAAATGCAGTTCTTGATAGTAGAAAAGTTCAAAATACATTTTGTTATCAAAGTACATATATGTCTCATTTTTCAACCCAGAGATCCATTTTCTTGTGGGCATACTCAGCAAATCTATAGAATCGTAACTAATAACCAGTGATCTAAAGGCGTTTCTCAACCACAAAACAAGAGCCTTTAGATCAGGAGACAGAGAGAAACTCAAATATGTGCAGAGGGAGCTAAGATCAAGGTGGCTAAAGAGGTAATCAGGAGAGAACAGGGGGAAATATTTGGGCACAGTAGCACATGGGAGGTGTGGAGAGGCATGAAGAACATCACTGGCTTCAATCAACCTAGCTGTAGAGCACTGGAATGCAGCAGTGAGTGGGCTAATGAGTTAAACCAATTCTTCAATAGGTTTGACAATTGCCCTCCTATTCAGACCCCCTTCAGCATAATCAGCTCAGGTGCTGAGGCATCTAATGCTCCATCAGCACCAACACCTCCCCTCCTCCCTCCTTCCTCCTCCAGCTCAACACATGGATGAACAACACAGGCTACAACTGCCTACATCCGCTCCTTGCCCTGCCCCCACCATCCACTCCTCCACATACCAACTGCTATTGTCCTGATCTTTATCCCCCCCCTCCCCCAATTCCCACCTTCCACCAACTCCTCAGTCAGCATGGACTCACCTTCACTATTGAGCAGGCTGTGGGGGAAACTCAAACATGGCAAAGCATTGGGGACCAGATGGTGTGAACCTCAGTTTACTGAAGGAGTGCGCTGAACAGCTGTGTCGGGTTCTCCAGCCATCTTCAAACAGAGTCGCAACCTGGAAAGGGTCCCAACTGCGTGGAAAACATCATGTGTGGTCCCTGTCAGGAAGGGCCAATCAGAAGTCTTGAATGACTACTGTCCACTGGCCCTGACCTCGCACATCATGAAGGCCCTGGAGAGCCTGGTCCTGGCTCACCTCAAACCCCTGGTCAGATCAGCTCTCGATCCTCTGCAGTTTGCCTACCGGGAGCACACTGGAGTCGACAACGTCATCTACCTGCTGAACAGAGTCTACTCCTGTTTGGATAAGCCGGGCAGCACTGTGAGGATCATGTTTTTTGATTTCTCAAGTGCCTTCAATACCATACGTCCCTCGTTGCTGGGGGGAGAGCTCTGTTCAATGCAGGTTGGCACTTCCATTGTATCCTGGATAATGGACTCCCGACTGGCAGACCACAGTTTGTGCTGCTTCAGAGTTATGTGTCAGACATGGCTATAAGAGGTACTGGGGCCCCACAGGGGACTGTATTGGCTCCTGTCCTGTTTACCCTGTATACCTCGGACTATAGATATGACACTGAATCATGTCATCGGCAGAAATGCTCTGACAACTCAGCAATGGTTGGGTGTATAAAGGGAGGATGGGAGGATGAATACAGGGCCTGGTGGAGGACTTGCCAAATAGTGCAAACTGTATCATCTGCAGCTCAACATTAATAAGTCAAAGGGGATGTTGATGGACTTAAGCCTGCACTGCTCCCTGTTACTATTGATGGTGAGGACATGGATGTGGTGAGAACCTACAACTATCTTTGGGTGCACCTAGATGTCAGATTTGAGTGGAGCACAAACACAGAGGCTGTGTACAAGAAGGGCCAGAGATGCCTCCACTTCCTGAGGAGACTGAGGTCCTTTGGAGTACGCAGACCTCTCCTTCACATGTTCTACTTGTTACGAACCCCGTAACTGGGTAACTTACCAGCAAAGATGGAGACGTCCGTTGAAATCTGATGATACTATTTTTAATAGTATTTATTAGTAAAAATAAAAATAATATCAATGCAAATATACAGATAATATACGTCGTCAATACTAAATCTAAAATTGCGGGTACAATAATAATCAATAAGAAATAAGCTCTATCGTTGTCTAGGGGATTATGTATTGTCCGATGGAAATATAAAGTTCACTGCAGTTCCACAAGCTGCCGTCTTTTGGTTGCCGCTGTGTTGCACTTTGTTGGAGAGAGAGAGAGAGAGAGAGAGAGAGAGAGAGAAAGATAGGAATAGAATGGGAACAGTTACCGTTGTGGGTTTTTGCAACCTTTATGATTTTGATCCATCAGGTGTCTCTTTGTCGTGGCCGTTCAATTGTGACCTCTCCTTTAGCTAAACTGTTCTTCCGTGGTGAGCTCACCACCCCAGGCAAGGGAGGACACACACGAGCCCCAACCGGCTTTCGCTATAAAACGCTGTCACAGGATTTCTAGCGTTTCTCCTTGTGCGTCTAAAGGGGTTGTTCCCCAGACCCTCTTTTATCCTTACTCACGGGGTCTCAGATGTCATTCAGGTTGGGATGATGCAATCCCTCAACCAGACCACTCTGGTTGTCCCCTGAGGGGTTTCAATGAATAGTACAGTACTCAATACACAATTCCGTCTCCAAGAGATAATGACCGTTATCAGTGGTTCTGTTCCGCTGAGGTCAGGACACATTCCAAACCTTGTGTATTCTGAGTGTCTCTCTCTCATTTCCTGGGTCCCAGAGCCGAATTAATAGCGATCTTGCGATTCTCCAAAAGGAGGGGGCGACTTTGTACCCTTCGGCCCCTCAGGGTTGCTTCACATTCATAACATACTAGCCTGTTGTTGTCTTTACAGTCTTCTATGTGATGGTGTGCGGGGACAATGGCATCAACACGGGTGATGCTAACAAACTGAATAAGCTGATTAGAAAGGTTGGTTCTGATAGGAGTCAAACTAGACACACTGGAGACTGTGGTAGAACAAAGGATCCTGTGGAAAATCCTGGCAATTCTGTACAATGTTTCTTACCCTCTGCATATCACCTTGGCTGAACAGAGGAACATCTTTAGTAATAGACTAAGACAAGTGCGCTGTTCCAAAGAGCGCACTATGAAGTCATTCTTGCCCTTGGCCATTAGGCTCTATAATGAGTCAACCTATAGCCGGGGAATTGATGAGGCTGTAAAGACTATTTGAGGAATCATTTTTTATTTTTTCTTACTTCTCTTCTAATATTTATATATCTGTGCACTTGTAATGCTACTGTAACACTATAATTTCTTTTGGGAGCAATAAAATATCTATTTATCTATTTGTAATAGGATCAGTGAAAAATCAGCCAGGGTTCAGAAGACAACAAATTGTGCAAATGGAAATATAAATAAATAGCAATAAATGATGAGAGCATGAGATAATGAGATGAAGAGTCCTTGAAAGTGAGATCATTGGTTGTGGGAACATCACAATGATGGGCAAGTGAAGTTGAGTATAGTTATCCCCTTTTGTTCAAGAGCCCGATGGTTGATGAGCAGTAACTGTTCTTGAATCTAGTGGTGGGTGTCCTGAGGCACTTGTCCCTTGTACCCAATGGCAGCAGCGAGTAGAGAGTATGACCTGGGTGCTGGGGGCCCCTGATGATGGATGCTGCTTTCCTACAATAGCATTTCATGTTGTTGTGCTCAACAGTTGGGAGCCCATTGCCCATTTTCTAGTAGGCTGAATCCATTACTTTTTGTAGGATTTTCTGGTCAATGTGTTGGTACTTCCCTACCAGACCATGATGCAGCCAGTTAATATTCTCTCTGCTACACACCTACAGTAGGGACAGAGAAGCTGTGAAATACATAACTGCAGTAATCCAAGATGATCATTGCCAAGATCGGAACTCGTGTGCCAATATGAAATGTTTTTTTGGTCACCACATAAAATTTCTTTTGAGCTCTCCTGGCCGTCAATTTAAATTCAATATGGCTCGAGTGGAAAGTCCAGCTTCTATCATTTCTTTTATTTCTTTGTTTTCTTTAGAATTTATAGCTGCATGTTAGAATTACCATGTAGAACTTCAGAGTCAAAACAATGCAGTGACCTATTTTCACTTACAGAACAAAGTATGCGGCCTGTGTGGAAATTTCAATGAGGATGTCGCAGATGAGCTAACAACAAAGGACAATTCTTTGGTGACTAACACCGCAAGGTTTGGAAACAGTTGGAAATCTTCATCATCTTGTTCAAATACACTGAATCAAACATTTCCCTGTGACAGAAACCCAGACTGCTTAGCATGGGCTCAGAGGAAGTGTAACATACTGAAGGATGATGTTTTTCAAAAATGCCACAAAATGGTGAGAAAGGTTACTTTGAAATAAATAAATTTAAATCCTTGTTAAGCTGTTTGCAAAACCTTCTTTTTAATACTGTGATGATGCACTTTATTAGGTAGACCCAATCCCATACTATGAAGCTTGTGTCCAAGAAGCTTGTGCCTGTGACATGGAAGGCAAATATCTTGGTTTCTGCACTGCTGTAGCTGTGTATGCAGAAGCTTGTACTAAAGCTGGAATTTGTATTCATTGGAGAACACCAGACTTGTGTCGTAAGTAATAAGTGCTGTTACAATAACTGAGAAGTAATTATTAGACATACTGGATCAATGTGTGCACATTGATTACACGTTGCAAATTCTGTTCTGGAATGTCTATGAGAAGTGATTATATAAAAGGATACCAAAGGAAAATTGCTGGTACATCATTTTACTTCAGTGATCTACTTCCCTCCTTTGTAACAGGGCTGCAGCTAATACTCTCTCAATGAAGAGTTACTTTTGGATGGTAGGGACTGGGCATTCTTGTGTGTAAGTGGGAGTCAAAGAGGAAAAGAGAATTTCGCCAGATATCACAAAAACTTGGATCACTTCCCCAATGGTTCCCTTGCGTACATCAGATAGTATAAAACAGTGTCTCAGATTTTATAGTCAACAGGAGAGAAGGAGCATCAGGAGCCATTCATTATACTTGCACTTGCTCTGGGACTTTCCCTGGGGTTTTTGCACTATGGCTGACAATGATTTGATAACCATTACAGCTGTTTAAAGTTATGCTGGGATCTGGGTAAACAGACAAAAATCACCGCGTGCCTTTAAAGTAATCAGATTAAAGAATTCCCCTTCACGACATTGAGATGAAATTAGAAAGCCTCATTCGACATAAAATCCTGTACAGAAATCAAACACAAAGGATGGGATTGGAATAAGCGACAGATTTAAAAATCAAAATTGTCTTTATGTCTCTAACTGGAGCTAAAGCTTGGTGGAGACCAAATAAAGTTTATATCCAGTGCTGCTTATGCATAGGCTCTGTTTCTGTTGAGATTTCTGGCTATCTAATGGATAAACAACACCAATACTCTTGGCAAGAGAAACAGTTAATATTTCAAATAGAAGACTTACCATCTGCAAAAGGTGATCCCTCAGAATTTATTGGATTCTCATTGGCTATTTCATTTACTCTAAAATACTACTCAATTTGGTCAGTATACAAAATCGTTATCTCTTGTTCAATCAAACACATCAATAATATTTGATATAGCCAACTATTTCTGTTCTTCTAAAAATAATATCATCATCACCACCTAGTACTCACTGTTTATGAACCCATGAATTTGTCCATTTTCTATTTTTTCTTTTAAACTCAAATGACTTTCTTCCTCTTGCGAAGAAAACAAAACTTGCTGCACTGTTTTATTTTTACTTGACTGTTTCTTGCTGCACTTTTAAAAAATGTAAATATCTCACTGTTCTTCAATGGGTAGGTATTCATCTCAGGATTGTTTAAAAATTCCTCAGTGCCACTGTTATGTTTGGTAACTCCAAAATGAACTGGAAGTACCGGAGAACTTGTATGCTTTGTTTTTACTTTAAGCACGGCCCACATAGATGATGTATGCCATATACATACTTTTATATAGAACCCATAATTAATTATTTAAACAAACAACAATGCTTAATCAAACAATATACTTACAGTGTTACTCAAATATGACTGAAATATTAAATACACAATACCAGCCTGTATGCTATATGTATTTTTCGTAATTTATAGCTTTAAAAGTTATGTATTGCATAATTCAGGCAGCTGGGGCTCATCAGCAATGGTTGACAGCTCATCTAGGAGAGGGAAAACTCTGATCTCAAACCTCCGCTGCCTTGTGGCTGTAGCCATTCATGGGGAAGGTGTTGGGAAAAATCTGGACCTGGGGTCCTTAAGGCAGTCCTTCATTGTGTTCCACATTTGGCAACTCCTGAGATGGCGCTGGTGTCAAACTGTATCAGTCTCCACCATTCCTTTGGATTCATCAGCTGTGTGGGGAGGGGAGCTTATAGCTTGTGCTCCATATCGTATTGCCTGATTGGCTTACAGGCTTGCATATCATGTAGACAACAATACAAAATCCAAGGTCGATATCACCCAGTGGAGGGCCTCACCACTGCAATGGTATTGCTGTCACAGAACAACGTACTTCCTGACTATGCCATTGATATTTGGGTGGCGGGGTGGATGTATGTCTCTACCAAAGGGGGTGTAATGTGCTCCTTCCTGCAGGTTGCCCTTGGACAAGGTGTAGCAGCTGCTTGACACCACCCCCCCCCCACCCTCACAGGGTCACATGAAGCCGTGAGAATAGGTGGTGGACAGCTGTATAAGCAGCTGGTGCATATCACAAGTCCTGGTTATGCGACCACTGGCATCAGGCAGACAATCTCTGAAAAGTATTGACAATGGCTGGATCATCTGTATTGCAAAGACATTGCCCAGAAGAAGGCAATGCCTATCAAGTCCTGTAGAAAAATTTGCCAAGAACAATCAAGGTCATGATTGCCCACGTCATATGACATGGCACATAACAAATGAGCCTGTGATAATAAACCTGATTTTGATTCTGATCAGGACTGGGAGGGAGACAAAAGAAGCAGGTAAAAATGCAGGGAGGGCTGGGGAAAGGAAATGTCTCTGATGTGAGGATAAGCTGTCAACGAGGTTATCAGGACAGTGAGAGAATGGAAGCAGTCGGCATGAGAGCACAGACAAAAGAAGCTGCGAGGTGTGAAATGTAAAGCAGAAAAACGTGCCCAGATGGTCAGGCCCACTCCCAGAGAGAGAGGAAAAGAAACAATCAGAGGAGAGAAAACAAGCATAGCTAATGTCACAGATGGAAGAATAACAGAGAAATCAAGTTAATTGAAGCTGTAGAATTCAACACAGATCCCAGCAACTTCCAATGTGCCCAGGCAGAAGATGAGGTGATGTTCCATAAGATTTCATTACTGTTACTATAAAAGATTCTGCGGGCTTGGAGACCAGAAATCCATGTTGAGAGTTGGGCCTCATTTTAAAAGTTTTGGAGTGCACCGACCAAAGGGAGATCTCCTCAACACTGGAGAAACGAAACACAGATTGGGTCACAGTTTTGCTGAGCACCTTTGTTCAGTCCGTAGGGTCAGCTCTGGGCTTCCTGTTGCCTGCCATCCTACTCCCACTCTGATCTGTTGTGAATGTTGTTAGTTTTTATAGCAGCATACTGTTATTCATATCTCTACCTATTCTTCTTACAAGATTCAAGCTTCAGGTACTTGACTGACCATTAGCAACAGAAGAGTAAATCCACCAATCATGTGTAACGTATTTCATGGATTATAAAATTTGAAACAACTTCCAGGTAGTAATGAACTATTCCTGTTTTACATTGCAGCTGTGTACTGTGACTATTATAACTCCCCCAGTGACTGCAGTTGGCATTATTATCCTTGTGGATCAACAAAGACAAAAACTTGCTCTGACCATACCATTGGAAAGGACTATTCTACATTTCTTGAAGGTGGTGCTTGAACATTGCCCTTTTCAGTCTTTATTTGCCCTAGAGATTTTAAGATTGATTTTGTAAATGGTAATTATCTTGACAATATTTATACAGCTTTTACATACATAAAATATTACATCTATGCGGAAGAATTTTCTTTGTTAACCTCTGGTAGGCATTTGAGATACTTCAGGAATTATAGTTTTAGAAAGTTTGTTAGTGACATGGCTAGATAAGAAAATAATATGGATTGTTTTATATATAAATGACTATGAAATCACTTAAAATATGATGGAGCTGTTGGAATGTTTATTAAGCCAAAATGTTAATCTGTCTGATCAATGCTCTACTCTTATCTCTTCTATTGACTGCAGGTTGTTATGCAAGATGTTCTGAAAATGCTCCTTATCTGGATCAAAGCAGAATGAAATGTGTTAATTTATCTGACTGCACTTGTTATTATAATGGAAAAATTTTGCAGCCAGGCGATCGAACAAGGAATGATTGTGAAGAATGGTATCTATAAAAGCAGCTTCTATTTTATCCTTTTGTTGATACCAGCAATGAATAAAAATGTGTTACTATTTTTTACAAAATGGTTTATATGTGAAAAAAAGCTACTGTATTTCAGGGAAATGTTTACAGTTGCCATTACTGTCACTATAAAAGATTTTGTAAGATTGGAGACCAGATATACATGTCAAGAGTTGTATTGCTTCCCTGTGAGAATAACAAGAGTAGTGAATTTCCTGAGATTACAGCTGTTTGATAACTGGATGAAAAGGACAGCTCTGTCTACCACCCAGAGTACAATGGTGAGAGGAATACTACAGGGTTGACATGAGACGGTTGGTTGCTTGGTGGGTGTTGTTGTAAGATTGCAGATGAGGCATTTATGCATGTATAACTTTCATCTGAAGCTAATAAGAAACAGAAACAATCTTGTTTACTTTTTAATTAGGCTACTCATTTATTTCTAGAAGTTTTGGAATAACCATGTAATGAAATTTGCATTGCAGCAACATTAAAGTTTGCTTTCATGACAACAGACATTGCCAAAAATAGTAACAAACTGTCAAAGCAAAAATCTGGGTGGTAAATAGTATGCTGAATAAGCAAGAACCTTATTATCCAATTCTTTCAATAACCTAAATCAATCTACAACCTTTTGCAGTGAATGCAAGAATGGAAAAGTCACATGCAGAGGTTTGTAAAAATTATTTTAATTACTTACCTAAATATTAGATACTGTTTCAGAATTCTTATATCTCTGTGTTGATGGTGGTACACAAGACCTGCCCACCTATGTTGGGAAGTCTTTGGTACTGCTTGGATTCTATGAAAGGATGCTAAGAAGAATCACGGTCATGGAAAGATCATGATCGGCCACACCATCCGACACGACACGTAACGAATGAGCCTGCGATATTAACCCTGATTGTGGTTCTGATCAGGACTGCGAGGGAGACTAATGTAAAGGTGCAGGGAGGGCTGGGGAAAGGGAAATATCCCTAGTGTAATAAGCTGTGGACAGGGTTATCAGGTCAGTGAGTGAATGGGAGCAGTCGGTGTGAGAACGTAGACAAAGGAAGCCGCAAGTTGTGAATTTTAAAGCAGTAAAAGCCAGATGCTCTGGTCCACTCCCAGAGAGAGAGGAAAAGAAACAGAGGAGAGAAAACAAGCATAGCTAATGTCACAGATGGAAGAATAATATGACAGAGATATCTGGTTAATTGAGCTTTAGAAGGATAACCTCAAAATTTTAAATTTCTTTTGAGATCCAGGCCTGACTTGCTCCCAGGTAAGAGACACTGAGAAAGATAAACATAATCAAGCTGCTTGTCAATCATAAAACAATAGCTCAAAGATCAATTTAGGGGTGCTTTCCCCATGGCACTCTAGGCCTTTTGAAGGGTCAAGCTGCCCAAAGAATGCTTCTTAAGAAGTCCCCTGAAGTTGATATCGCAGAGGTAAGCCTCTTTTTAAAAACTGCCTTCATATAGGGCTTGGCAGAGCAGGAGTCCTTGGCACCACTGTGGCACAATGGCCACCAGGACTAGCTCCCTCCATTCAGGCCTATTCTGCAACATAGCTGGGGTAGATGTTGGTGCGGTAGCTGAACCACACCAATTCCCTAGAATCCAGAAAATAAGCAAAATGAAAACCGTGGGTTAATCATTGAATTATTATAGTCAATCACCTATTACATGCCAACCACATCCTTTCTTTGCTTTGTCAAGATGGAGTCAGAGATAACATCCCAATGCTGCCTTGTCTGGTGGATTATGGGAACTATCATTATATGAATACATGTCGGGAAGAATTAACAGTGAGGGAAAAGTGCAAGACACGTGGGATCAATTTTGGTTGTACGTTAATTTAAACTTAGAAGTTTTTTTCTGTTTCTTAGTTTTATACGTTTTCCTGTCGTGGGATGGCTCTGTAAATATGCTGTACTGTATCTGCTCTATGATATGCTGTGCTGCTTTGTAAGATATGAATAAATAATAATAACAATTTGAATTACAAAAAAACTATGAATTCGTGATTTTCACATTTAAGATTTTTCAGCAATGATTATTAATGTTGAATAATGAAAATTATCTTCCAAAATGCTATTAAAATTATTAGAGTAAAGATAGCTGCTTGAGAATTGTTATAGCTACAGTTTGTCCTTGTAAATTAGGCTAGTGTGGTGAATTTTCTCAGTGAACATTGGTTGGTAAAATTTCCAATAGTAAATTTACCCAAAAAATCTACTAATTCTTATTAATCTGGAGCTAATGTTAAGGGAGTTAAACAGCTCTGTTCTCTCTATTGAAATAATTTTACAGACTGGAGTGGACTGTAAGGAAGTAGATTTATTTGTACAACTTCTCTGCTTAGCCACATGCAGCAGGTAGTTCTTTAAAGCTAAAAGGCTCAAAATACCACAGTGCAATGATGTTGGTTAAAATGTTCCTTTTGCTTTATAGAAATAGTATCAACAGAGAAACCAACTACAACCACACCGACCACTATCTATATACCTGGTAAGTGACAGCAACTTACACCTTGTTTCGAATTGTCTCTGGAATTACATTTTCTCCTGATCTGGATTAGAGTCTTAGGCACATGTATACACTTGGGTGCCTAAGACTTTTGCACAGCACTTTAGTAAACTAGTGTATAGCGCTGTACCGCTTCCGCAAAACGAAACAAACTTCATGGCATATATGAGTGATGATAAACCATCCTCTAGTGAGGACAAGAGCAGACACCGTCAGAAAAACAGTCTACTTAAAGGGCCAAAGCAGCTTACGCTACCTGCGTGATGATTCAGTATCCAGCAGTATATGTCATGAGGCAATGTCTTGGATGGGGCAGTTGGGGGTTGGGTCAGTGACATATTTACCTCAGTTCCCTTCATGGGCTGAAACGTGGCTGGCCGGAGAGCACTGATTTTCAGTTGAAGGATGCTGCGGGTGTCCTGAGATATTGTGCTCTGGGGCTTGGAGGCCGAGCTGCGGTTCAATAATGAAATTATTAGCAGGCAGAACCATGTTAGCAACTTACTTACTTTACACTGAAGATAAAGACACTTTGCAATTCCCACACCAGTTTTGGTGAATTCCCAAATATAGCCATCCTGACTTGGGAGCAGAAACGGATCAGTCTTGGGGCCACACCACAGAAGCTTGATGTGATGTTTTCATTCTCTAGAAATAACAACAGCAACAGAGCTGCTTTCTACAACTGCAGTAGGTCATCCTCCAGCTTCCTTAAAGCAAGTCCTGAAGGAACTTTAAAAAAAAGTTATATCTCAGGCTAATAAAAGAAGTGGGGAAAGGAAGTTATGGAGGACGTCACTATATTTTTCAATTGCCCCCTGCTACACCTAAGGAACAAGGGAAGGCCAATTGACCTTTCAAACCTACTTCTTCACTGAATAAGATCAACGGTAACTGGAAAATGTTTTCTTTTATTAGCTGAAATACCGAATAAAAGTACTGGTAATTTAGAAAAGCATGGATGCTAATTAGACCACAGCCTGTGCTGTTTACAGGTTGGTCCGCAAGTTCACTGGAACAATATGGTAATACTGAAAGAGAAAATTTACAAGGGTGTTGTCAGGACTGGAAACACAGGGTAGTTTAGGATTGTTTTCTTTGAAGCAAAGATAGCTTGAGGTCAATTTAATTGAAGTATATGAATATTGAAAAAATTATGGAGTGAAAAGGAAGGAAGAGGGATTAAAAATGAAAAGGCATGGAGTTAAAGTAGTTGCTATAAGGATTAGAGTGGAGAGTGACTGGGCTTGGAATTCACAACCCGACAGAGGCAGAAATCTAACCGCAATTAAAAAATACATGGTTGTGTACTTCAAGAGCTGTGATCTGCGGGGATATAAACCTAGTACTGGAGGCAGGATTAGGCTGCCTGGCTCTTTGACTCACTCCTAAACATAATATGGCAAATGGCCTCATACCCTATCTTTTTATATATTGTTCCACATCTCATTGCTTCTCTGTATCCCAGTCAGGTATAAGGGTCACGACTTCAAGCAGAGTTACAAGGATGCCCTACACCTGACATACTCTAACCATTAAACTGGGCCCTAACTGTCTTTGACAGCCAGCTTTACACACTGTTAGTAATATATAAAATAAAAAGAAGTTAAATAAAACCTTCTAAAAAACATTTAAAACTAATTGAAGTATTGTCCAAGCAAAATTTTAATCCCAGTTTTCTTTTTTACCCACCTGCTCCCCATTGAAATCAATGTGTAGAGGCAAATTCTATACATTACTTGGAGCCCTGGTAATGCACAGAACTGTCCTGTATATTGTCCTGTGATTAGGCTAATGTTAAATAGGTGGGTTGCTGGGCTGAAGGGCCTGTCATAACTAAAATCTGATTTTTATTTTGCAAATGTGTTTGTAATTGCCATAAAATTTATCACAGATGTTATGCCCTTGCTTGACAACCTACTGAAGATTGTAAGAAATTCTTTATCAAAGGGAAAGCTAATACTTTAATGTCTATTCTCACTGCATAGCTGCAAGTGAATGTGCAAATATGGTGATAAAAGTTCCTGCAGTGAATAGTTAATTGATAGGATCTTTCATCAACCCTGGATATGTCTGTACAGTTCAGCCCTGGAGGGATAAGAAAAGTGACCATCTGCAATGGGACCTCCCCCCACCCTCCTCTTTTTGCCGGGACTGCTCCTTCTGTGACTCCCTTGTTCATTTGACCCTCTCCACTAATTTCCCTCCTGGCACGTATTTCTGCAAGCAACCAAAATACCTGCCCAATTACCTCCTCCCTTGCCACCACTCAGCACCCCAACAGTCCTTTCAAGGCAACACTTCACCTGCAAATCTGCTGAGGTTGTCTACTGTACTCAGTGCTCCTGACGCCACCTCCTGGGGGCCCGCTTTGTCAAGCAATTCTACTTCATCTGCCAAGAGTGGAATTTCTTGGTGGCCAACCATTTTAATTCCCACTCCTGTTCTGACATGTCAGTCCATGGCCGCCTCTTGCGCAACAATGAAGCCAACCTCAGGATGGAGGAGCAACACCTCATATTCCGTCTAGGTAGCCTCCAATCTACTGGCATGAACATCGATTTCTCCTTCTGGTAATTTTTTTCCCTCCCCCTTCCCTCTTCTTCTATTCCCCAATCTGGCCTCTTATTTCTTCTCCTCATCTGCCTTTCACCTCCTCCTGGTGCTCCTCCTTCTCTGTCTCCCCTCTCCACTCTCCTCTTCTAC
This sequence comes from Hypanus sabinus, assembly GCF_030144855.1. NCBI lineage: Eukaryota > Metazoa > Chordata > Chondrichthyes > Myliobatiformes > Dasyatidae > Hypanus > Hypanus sabinus. The sequence continues at coordinate 44,168,595 of NC_082718.1, forward strand.
CAGATTCCTTCTTCATCAGCCCTTTACCCTTCCCACCCACCTGGCTTCACCTATCATCTTCTAGCTAGTCCTCCTTCCCCTCCCTTCACCTTTTTATTTTAGCATTTTCTTCCTTCCTTTCCAGTCCCGAAGAAAGGTTAAGGCCTGAAACATTGACTATTTATCCATCTCCATAGATGCTGCCTGACCTGCTGAGTTCCTTCAGCATTTTGTCTGTGTTGCTAAGAAAACTGACACTTGTATACATAGCCAGAATGCTGCCAGCTCCTTGTCTAATGCTAAGGTATATCTGGATGTACGTCAAATGAACCTCACTGCTAGGAGTGTGAATATTTCCATCAACATTTCCACCAGAAAATATTAGCAAAATTAGCAATATTAGCCTGTATACTGTATACTGCAGTTGTATTATTCCATCAGGGAAATAGTTCAGCTGTGCAAATGCTAAGAAAGAAATCTATGTGATATTGATGCATTGTTGTGTTTGGCTGCATGTACCTAAGAACTAAGTATTTAACTAATTTGCATTAATCTCTTTGAGTAGAAACAACCGAGAAACTAACCACTACATCTGCAACTACCAGCTACGTATTGGGTAAGTGAGAGAAATTTATACTTTGCAACAGGTTTGTCTCCACTTTATTTTTGTCTCTGTGTGTGTATCCTTAAATAGAAAGCTAATTATGTTATATCTAAAATTTTCCTTTTGAATTGCTTTTGAAGCCTTCATATGATTGACATTTAAATTGCTACTAATGGAAAGCTTTCAGGAAATTTTGATCCTGGCAAAGTTTAAACCAGTCATTAAATATGAATCATAAAATGACAGCAACAGGATACCATTGATTACCAAAGACTGAGCTATTTTAGCTTATTCAAAGTTTCTTGACCTTAATTTGTAATCAGAATCAGCTTTAATATCACTGGTGTATGTTATGAAATTTATTGTTCTGCATTGCAGTATGTAATAACAATTGTAACATACGGTAATAAGTATGTATAAAATTAAATAAGTGGTGCAAAATGAGAGAAAAAATAATGAGGTAGAGCTCGTGGATTCAATGTCCATTCAGAAATCTGATGGTGGAGAGGAAGAAGCTGTTCCTGAACTGTTGGGTGTGTTGCTTCAGGCTTCAGTATCACCTCCTTGAAGGTAGCAGTGAGAAAAGGGCAAGTCCTGAGTGATGGGGTCCTAAATGATGAATGCCATCTTTTTAAGGCATCTCTCCTTGAAGATGTCCTGGATGTTGGGAAGGCTAGTGCCCATGATGGAGCTGGCTGCATTTACAAATTTCTGCAGCTTATTTCAATCCTGTCCAGTAGTCCCCCACCCACCCCATACCAGACAGTGATGCAACCATTTAGATAGCTCTCCATGGTACATCTGTAGAAATTTGATGACACACCAAAGACACTTGGTTATGGATCTTCAAGTGTTTGTTCAAGTATATTTTCAATGTAATGAGGGATAAAGCCTCCCTTAGTCTTTCAGGCAGAGAATTCCAGACACATGTTAATCTTTGTTGGGGAGAAGGTGACAGGCAGAAGGAGATAACTGATCTCCCAGGGGATAGGGCTGTGGAGACAGAAAGGAGGAGGGCAGATCAGGAAAGTGATAAGCTTGTAGGAGAGATGGAGAAGAAAATTGGGGAGAGGAGGCCTACGGGTTGAAGGGGAGAAATGCAGGAAAGAGGCTGGGAGAGGATAGAGAATATGTAAGTTTGTGGGGAGGGGGTGTTTACCAAAATTAGAGAACTGATGTTCATATAATTGGACTATAAACTCCAAAGATAGAAAATGAGGGACTGTTCCTCAAATATTTATTTGGCTTTACCCTGGCAATCGAGGAACCTGTGGTCTGACATATCAGAGTGAGCGTGGAATGGGAAAGCCAAATTGGCTAACACCTGGAAGTCCCAGATGGTTGTTGTGAACAGAACACAGGTTATAATTAAACGTTTGTTTCTCTCTGCAATGCAGAAACCACGTCACCGGCAGAGGAGCTGACTACGACAGTATCCACCACCAGCAATATAGCAGGTGAGTGAATACAGTTTTTACATTGCACCTTGTGTGGCAAATTAGGAGTAGGACACCATTTGACAAATTAATTTACATAAACCTCCATGACCAAATTCCATAAAAGGAAGCTCCAGGTGTAAATAAAATGTTTCTGTTATCTGAAACAATTTATTGTTAGTACCGAGGATGTACAACAGTATCAAAAAATAACAGAGGGTAAACCAGTCAATCTATTCACTCTGTCATATAGATTGAACTGTAGATCTCTGACTGTTACTCACTGTTTCTAGCAGTGGTTCAGGTGCTTAACTATTTGTTTTGATGACCACAAGAAAATCAACATACTTCCCAACCATCCCTCTCACCGCAACTTAAATCGACTACAGCTCCTCTTCTCTTTCCCAGTGAAGGTGATGGATCTTGACTTGAAACATTAACCTTTTTCTCTTTCTACACATGTTGTCTGACCTGCTAAGTTTTTGCCCTGAGTTCAGAAGAATGAGGGGTGATTTCAAAGAAACAAACAAAACTCTTATAGGATTTAACACAATTGATATAATGATGAAGCTTTGTATCGGAAGCATAGAGAAACAGAACTGAGGCATCACTACTTCAAAATAAAGCATTGATCATTAAAGACTGAGGTTCAAGGAAAGATCTTCTCTCCAAGTTTGTAAATCTTTAGAATTCTTCCTTCATAGGTGCTGTAGGTACTCAGTCATTAAGTGTACTTAATGCAGATGTCAATAAATTTTTGTTTACGAAGTGATGTGTGTTTGGAAGTGCTGCTGAAGTTAAAGATATTACCTAGTGGTGGAGTAGGGATGAGGTGGCAAATGGCCTTCCCCTACTTCTCATTAACACGAGAAATTCTGCAGATGCTGGAAATCCAAAGCAACTCCCGCAAAATGCTGGAGGAACTCAGCAGGTCAGCAGCATCTATAGAAATGAATAAGCAGTCAGCTCTTCAGGCCGAGACTCTTCTTCGGGACTGGAAAGCAATGGGGAAGGCACCAGAATAAAAAAGGGTGTGGGGTTAGGGGAAGGACGATGGTTAGAAGGTGATAGGTGAAGCCAGGTGGGCAGGAAAAGTTTTGCTTTCAACACAACATTTCTTCTCTCTTCTATCAGTTATCCTTTCTTCATTGTTTGCTCTTAAAGTACATTCCGTATATCTGTTGGTACAGAAGGGGGAAGTTGAAAGGTGAAGTGAGGGGAAGTTACTTTCACAGAGAATGGTAGGTTCCTGAAATGGGTTACCGGGGCAGTAGTAGAAGCAGGCAGATAGGTGTAGTTTATGGGGCTGTTATGACATTCAAATATGAAGGGAATGGTGGGATATGAACGATACACAGGAGGAGGACATTTAGTATAAATTGGCATCAAGAGTGGCACAATATTGTGGGCCAAATGGCCTTCCCACTGCTCTACTGTTCTGTCTCTCTCTCTCTCTCTCTGGGTATCACTTTAACTTACAGGTCAACTTTTAACTAACTTTGTTGCTGACATTGTATTTAGTGGCTTGGGAATTGCAGTAGGAATTAAACACTGTTGAGATTTGTGTCATGTTGAATGGCTGTCAGATTGGAGGCTTCCAGGATTGTATATTACTTCAGGGTGTGGTGGATCGAATCTTGACTGATGGAGATTGTTGTTAGATGAATGATAGACATGAAGAACTGAACATGGCTGAAGTCCAGTGATGCTGTTCAGATATAGCACTTAGAAAATCTAAGTGTCAAGTTGTTCAAGCAATGCATTTAGAAGATCTGTTGATTAAACCCAAGAATGGAACTTCTTGCCGTATTTCACGTAAATCCTTGGAGCTACCTCGTTGGCACTGCCTTGCAAGGTTACCTCCAGATTTTTTCCAAAATGTACAAGCCCCTCCCCCCCATAGTCTGAGAGTGCAAGGTGTATCTTCTCATTCAACCATAGTGCATCAAGACCCCAACACAATATCCAACCTCCTTAGAACACATTTATCCCTAAACTTTGCTGATTTCCCAGAAAACCTTCATCAGGGAATACCAAGAGCAAACACGAGGAAATCTGCAGATGCTGGAAATTCAAACAACAACACACACAAAATGCTGGTAGAACACAGCAGGCCAGGCAGCATCTATAGGGAGAAGCGCTGTCGACGTTTCGGGCCGAGACCCTTTGTCAGGACTGGGAATACCAGCCTTTTTGCTGGTCCCTCTAAAAGGAACTTTTGAGCTTTATGCTGTGGAGTTCAGCCTCAGCTGGCATGAGCTTCACCTGACACTTAATTCTGCTGAGCCATTAGTCTATGACCCAATCACTTGCCACAGAACTCAAGCCAAATTGAAGCTGCTTAGCAACCAGCACAATGTTGGTCTGCCTGTTTCAGTCTTGTTTACCCAAGAACTCTGTGTTCTAACTCATTTCTCAGACAGCAGCAGACTAAAACTTTCACTGATATGACCAGATATTCCTTTCTAATTGTATGTTTTAGTAATAATCTAGTACAGAATATTATGTTGCAAATGCCAGGCAATTAGTTGAGAATTATGTTTCTCAGTCTGGTTCATGTTCATTTGGCTAATTGCTCAGTGATGTCCATGAGCTGCCAAAAACAACATTCATGATATGTACCTGCAGAAAGTGAGGTCCAAATACTAAGGGTTATTCTTTTGTTTATTTTGATTATAAAGCATATTCTCAGTTTTGAAAATGCTTGTCATTTATTGCTGGGGCAGTGGACCCAGATAGTGAGCAAGTCGATGTGGTCAGTAGTTTCAGGAATGGTGCCATGGCGATCGCCTTCAACCAAAGACAAGGTCCAGAGTATCTGCAGTTTGGGAGCCACAACAAAGGCGCAATTAAGCAGGTTATCTCAACATTACAGAGGCTGATTATGGGTGGCCAAGTGTCTGTGTTGTTGGGAGCAGACTGGGAATAGAAAACTTCATCTAGAAGAGGTGTGTGGGACCTGGCATTGAATAGCTTTTTGGGGAGGGGTGAGGTGACTGAGTCCTTTTTAGAACCAACAATATCATGATGCCATAGGCCTGTACAAATGAGCTTTGAAATTAGCACCATTTGAGAAAAGGCACCTTCGGAAGAAAGGCAAGTGGCTTAATGTCATCTCATTCCAGTGCTGTGCTGTGAAAGCTTAGCGGCCTCAAGGTCTGTATTCCCTTGTAATCCTCCAAAAAGTGGTTTTGCACAGGAGATAATGAACAGCATTTGTGTGTGTTGCACAGGAAATGATGTAACATGGAAACAATGCCAGACACACAAGTGCAGTCCATAACAGGAAGTGTCCCCTGTTGTGAACCAGCAGCTATCATTACCATAGGAATGCATCACCACTTATAACATGGATTTCACTGGGTAATAAGGTTTCTTAAGTGAAAACTGAGATACAGGTAATTTTCTGGGAACACAACCCTTTCCTAATGCGGGGATTACTTGTAATTCAATTCCCCAGGCCAATCTCACTTATGACGCACTAGGCACCAACTACTGCAGCCACAATGCAACTCCATTTTCAGGGGTGCAGGCTGTACAAGGTTGCTTACTTGGGCTGGTGCAGACTAATCGTGGCAGTTGTATAACAAGAGAATTCTGGATACTATAATCATGGTCAGTAAAAGGTAGCATGTTATTTGGGCCTGCTGTTAGGTCTGGGAGATTTAGCCCTTGGGAACATTGGGTGTTGACAAAAATAATTGCAGCGCTGGTGACACCTACATCCTGAAAATGAGAAGTTGAACTGAGAGACATGGTGTGCATTGGAACTATCTGAGACATCTTTTCTGATATATAGAAATGACCTCAACAACTGGGGCGCTGTCTTTCTCAGACATGCCTTCATGATTGCTTCATGATGATTGCAACTGTGAGCTTTCTGCTGTAAATCATGGGCTACTTTTAAAGGGTTGCATTTCTGGGGCTGTTTTAAACCAGAAAGCACAAAGCAGGAAATTGAATCCAGTTATTGGAATATGTAGGAATGTGTATGGTGAGCACAAACAGTCTCATGATTAGACAGGCAGATGCTGGACACCGAGGGCAACAATCTCCTGAAGGAACTCTGCAGTCGAGCAGAGTCTGTGGGAGGAAAGGAGCTGTTGACATTTTAGTTCAAAACCGTGAAACCCTGAGCCTGGACGCAGAATTTCAACCTGAATCATCAATAAGTATCTCCTCCACAGATACTGCTCAACCTGCTGAGTTCCTCCAGCAGAATGTTTGTTGCTCATGATGATGTGCTTCCAGAATGTGAAGTGAGAAGGTGTACTGCTTAGAATTTGCTTCCACAGAAAAACTTTAGAGGCCAAATCACTGAATATATTTAATAAAACAGACAGACTTCTTGTCTCAAAAGTGTTCAGAGAGAATGGGGAGACCAGCCCTTATCATATTAAATGGTAGAGCAGACACAGAGGGCTGAATGGCCTATGCCCACTCTTATTTCCCACATATCCAGGTGATACGGACAAAGATTTCTTTCTGCTTGGAAACTTGGACTTCTTCCTCTCTGATAAATGGCAGATGGAATTTAATGCATACAAATGTGAGGTGTTGCACTTGCAAAGGTTAAATAAGGGTAGGACTTATGTAGTGGACAGTAGGTCACTGAGGAGTAAAGCAGAAAAGAGGGATCTGGGAATCCAGTTACATAATTCCTTGAAAATGGCACCACAGGTTTATGGGGTTGTAAAGAGGGGCTTAGACATATTGGCCTTCATAAATCAAAGTATTGAGTACAGTAGATGGAACATTATGTTGAAGTCGTATAAGATGTTGGTGAGGCTTCATTTGGAGTAGCATATGGAATTCTGATCACTTACCTACAGGAAAGATATCAATAAGACTGAACATGTATGAAGAAAATTTACAAGGTTGTTGCCTAGACTAAGTTGTAGAGAAAGGTTGACTAGGTTAGGACTGTATTCCCTGGAGCATAAGATAATGAGGAGAGATTTAATAGAGGTATACAAAATTGAGTGATATAGATTGGGTAAATGCAAGCAGGTGTTTAACCTCCCATTTCTGCTTCCTACCCAAGATCCACAACCTGCCTGTCCCATTGTTTCTACTTGCTCTTGCCCCACAACTTATATCTGCATATCTAGACTCTGTTTTATTCCCCCTGGTTCAGTCCCTTCCTACCTATGTACATGATACTTCACACACTCTGGATCTTTTCAATGACTTCAAGTTCCCTGACCCCAGTTGTCTCATTTCCACCATGGATGTCCACTCCTTATACACCTCCATCCCCTATTGGGAGGGCCTTAAATTTCTCCACTTCTTTCTAGACAACAGACCCAAGCTGTTCCCCTCCACCACCACCATCCTCTGCCTGGCAGAACTGGTCCTCAATCCTTTGGCTCCTCCTCCCATTTCCTTCAAACCAAAGGTTTAACCATGGGCATTTGCATAGGTTCCAGCTGTCCCGTCCTTTTTGGCTACGCGGAACAGTCTATATTCCAAGCCTATGCTGCTATCACTCCCCAACTTTTCCTACAGTACATTAATAGGTGCATTGCTCCCTCTTCCTGCACCCATCATGCTTCATCAACATTGCCTCCAGCTTCCGCTCTGCCCTCAAATTTACCTGGTCCATTTCTGACACCTCCCTCCCCTTTCTTGATCTCTCTGTCTCTTTCTCTGGAGACAGCCTATCTAATGATATCTTTTATAAAACTGCTGATTCTCACAGCTACCTGGACTGTACCTCTTCCCACTCTCTGTTTCTCCATCTTCTCTCAGGATGAGGCTTTTCATTCCAGAACTAATGAATTGTCCTTCTACTTCAAAGAAAGGAGCTTTCCTTCCTCCACCAACAATGCTGCCATCATTCACATCTCTTCCATTTTGCACATGTTATCCCTCACGCAATCCTCCCAGCTCCTCTCCAGGGATAGGGTTCCTCTTCCTCACCTACCATCCCACCATCCTCTGTGTCCAGCACATAATTCTCCACACCTTTCACCATCTCCGTGGGATCCCATCACCAACCGCATCTTTCACTCTTGTTTTTTCATCCTTCCCCACTGATCTCCCTCCTGGTACTTATCCTTGCAAATGGAACAAATGCCATAGCTGCCCCTACATTTCCTCTCTCACTACCATTCAGGACCTCAAGCATTTCTTCCAGGTGAGGTGGCACTACATCTATGACTCAGTTGGGGTCATATACTGTGTCCGGCAGTCCCTCTGTGGCCTCCTGTATATAGGTGAGACCTGACATAGATTGGGAGATTGCTTCGCTGATCACTTACGCTTCATCCACCAGAAAAAGTGGGATCTCCCTGTAGCCACCCATTTTAATTCTACTTCCCATTCACATCTGACGTGCGTGTCACTCCATGACCTCCTCTACTGCCGCAATGAGGCCACATTCAAGTTGGGGGAGCAACACCATACTCTGTCTGGGTAACCTCCAATGTGATGGTATGAACATTGATTTCTCAAATTTCCAGTAACTACCCCCTCCCCACCTTTACCATTCCCCATTCCCATTTCCCTCTCTCACCTTATCTCCTTACTTGCCCATCACGTCCCTCTGGTGTTCCTCCATCTTTTTTTTCCCATGGTCTTCTACCCTCTCCTATCAGAATACCCCTTCTCCAGCCCATTATCTCTTTCACCAGTCAGATTCCCAGCTCTGTACTTCACCTCTCCCCTTTCCCAGTTTCATCTATCACCTACCACCTTGTACTTCTTCCTTCCCTACCCCTCCCACCTTCTTGTTCTAACTTCTGATCTGTTTTTCTTCCAGTCCTGATGAAGAGTCTTAGTCCTGGCCTGCTGAGTTCCTCCAGCATTCCGTGTATGTTGCTAGAACTAGGGGTCAGGGGTTATGTCAAAGGTGAAATTCTTAAAGGGAACATAAAGAAGTATTTCTTCACTCAGAGGGTGGTGTGAGTGTGGAATGAGCTGCCAGAGGACGTGGTGGATGCAGGCTCATTTTCAACATTTGGGAGAAGTTTGGGTAAGTACATGGACGGGAGGTTTATGGAGGGCTATGGGCCAGGAGGTATCAATGGGACTAGGCAGAATAAGAGCTTAGCATGAACTAGATGGGCCGAAGTGTCCTATAGCTCTCTGTAGTCAAAATGTAAGCCTTTGAGTGATGCAAACTCATAGGATCTCCCCATCTCCTATTTTTTTGCTCTTTGGAAACAACTCCGCAAATAGAAATATTGGCCACACATTATCTACTACCAGCCACATAGCAGATAAATAACATTGGGCTTCTAACTTTTACACGTCCGGCCTCCAAGGGTGCTTGCTTTATTACTACTTTCAATGAGCAGGTAATAAAACATGGCTATGATTCTGTGTCAGATTATTCTCTGTAATTGATTGCTTTGGAAAGGATGACATCATTAGAACAAAGTGGAAGTTAAAAAGCTGTATTTAGGAATTCTCATTGCTACCATACATTGAAAGGGATGGGATGCAAAATGGGAATTGAATAGAAGTGCAGCAAGTTTTAAAATGCCCATTTACTCCAATGAAGAATTTTCTGATATGATCCTTCAATATACAAAGCTCTGAGTGAACTGTGTGTTCTCAAGGAATTTCGGTCTGTATTAGGAAACTTAGGATGTGAGGTTTGTGGTACTAATTTAAGAGTGTGATAAAATTGGCTATTGATCCTGACTGAAACTGAATGTTGGCAGCTGAATGCCAGGGATGTGATGAAATGAGCAACACTTAAAGCTGGCAGTGCATTTTGTACAGTTTCACTCAATTCGAACCTTCTGTCTCGACTGATACCCTCATTAATGCTCCAGCTGGACTTGGCTATTTCATTAGACACTTGGTTGACCACACTTGTTGTTTCCTCTGCAGATATTGTGATTATCCAAAATTCTCTTGCTTGTTTTCTAAATTATATTAGGTGACAGCTTGAAGGTGTCCTGGATCCTACGAAGGCTAGTGTCCATGATGGAGCTGTCTAAGTTTATAAACCTCTGCAGTTTATTTTGATCCTGTGCAGCCTCCCACCCCCTCCCCATTACCAGATGGTGATGCAACCAGTTAGATTGCTCTCAATGGTACATCTGCAGAAATTTGCGAGTCTCTTTGGTGACATACCAGATCTCCTCAAATTCCCAATGAAATATAGGAGCTGTTGTGCCTTCTTTGTAGTTGCATTGATATGATACCCTTGCCTTGCCTTGCACCCTTAACTCCTGATGGAGTCGCAGTTGGGTGCCAGAGCCTGGGTCACCGCAATTGTTTTCCCTGTCCATTCTTTAATGTTGTCCATCCATCTTTTCCTCTGTCTCCCTCTCCTTCCTTTCCCCTCCATAGTTCATTGTAGAACAGTCTTTGCAAAGCCACTGGATCTTGTTACGCGGCTGTACCATCTCGGCTTTCTTTTCTTCACCGTTGTGAGAAAGCCTTCACGAGGGCCAATGTGGTGATGGATGGTCTTGTGGACCTGCTCATTTGTGATGTGGTTCAAGTATGAGATGCGCAAGATGTTGTGATAGCATCTCATTTCCAATGCTTGTATCTTCCTCTGTAGCTCTGTTGAGAGGGTCCATGAGCCTCTGCTGCTGTCGTGTGAGACCCTCACAGCATAGTAGCAGCTGATGCCCAGGAACTTGGAATTTCTCACTCTCTCCACTTCTGGTCCCTCTATAAGGACTGGTGTGTGTTCCCTTGTCTTACCCTTTTGGAAGTCCACAATCAGTTCTTTGGCTACTATATGAATACACCCATCTATTTATTTGCCATTTTAAGTGTGGCTAGATATAGCAGGAAAAATAAATCAATAAAATAATACAAACTCTTGGGACCTCCAGCAAGAAGTGTTAGAGTGTTCATTTTGTTCTGCAACACATCATTGACATTACCATCAGAGACACTGACTGTAGGCACAGCCACTACCAGCTACATAGTTGTGAGAGACTGCTATTTATACTTGCACTAAGCTGATTTCCACAAATGTTTATTTGTTCTATTCACTCCGTATTGAACAAGTAACAAATTGGAACTTTAACAATTAAATCTCAACTTTTTTCCAATTGGTTTTGTATTCATAGACATCCTCTTGTATCTTCTCAAATAGGTTTTAGAAAATGACTTTCCTCTTACTTCATTATTTGGAACAATTAATAAAAATTGATTAGCAAACAAGCAATTGCTTGCAGAACATGTTAATTTCCACCACCAAGTACCTGATACGTGCCCTGAAGACGTGAAGTTTTCAGGCACTAATCAGATTATTGCTGAATAGCCGGTAATCCGTGCAAGCATGGGGAGATGAATTTTGAGCAGTGCTAGATCTCTGTGGGATTTGTGGAGCACTTGGTTGTTTGAACTCTTATCATCAGAGACTGTTGGTTATTGAATGCTGGGATGCAGTGAACTGGGCTGTGCCAAAGTCAGGAATTGATTTTGGACTACTGTTCTGATGTCAGTATGTACAAGCAGTTTGACTGCACATCCAGACCTAAGCCCTTTGCCCTTTACATCTCTCCTGCCATGGATACCCATGAGACTACTTATGCTAGAATCTGGAGCAAGAAACAAGATATTGTACGGCATCTGATCCACTGAGTTCCTCCAGCATCTTGTTTGCTACCTCTCCTGACATGCTTCCCTCGCATGTAATTCTTCTGTGACCTCTGAACCCTCCAAACATTCTTCAGCCATTATGTTAACCACGTTTCTTTCTGAAGTAAACCTACAGCTTCCCTCTTTGATACTTTGACCTACTCCTGACATTCACCTCCAAATGCACCCCATCCCTCCCATTGCACCTCTAAGTTCAGCCTTTCCCCGAGGAACCACTCCTGTACTTTAATTCTTGTTAGTGCCAAACAGTTGATAATATTCTTAACTACCCATGTTAATCATTATTATTAATGGTTCTAACTGGGCAGTTCAAAAAAATTACCAGGAGTGTCACAGGGAAGCTGACAACTTGTTCACATCCGAAAGATGTAGCCAAAGAGTGCCAGGGCTGAAACTAGTGAATGGGGAGATGGATTGGAATAGAATAGCAAACTGCAAAATGAAGGAAGGTGCAATGACAGGAAAATGGGATCCAGCAACAGCAAGGTAAGTGCAGGGCTTGAGGCAATGTAACAACTTAATTAAACTACTGTTCATTAACTTATTAGACCAGAATTTACTGTCATTAGCAAACTGCCTATACATCCTTTTGGCTCAGGTATATAGGACAGTAACAACCTGCAAGGTTAAGCCAGCTGTACTTGTAATGGAAAAGTGCAAAAAAAGTGAGAGTGTGTGAGTGTGTATGTATGTATGCTTGGAGAGACAGACAATTAAATGTGATACCTCCCAAAAATAATCTAAAAACCACTGTCAGCCAGCTAAACACTTTCTCTGAAATATCAAAAGAATAATTATTTCTATGTATTAAATACATAAAAGGCATTTTTAAAAGAAGGAAGTACTATCTTAAAATATTGAAACTAATAAGAATTTCATATATATATTCAAATATTTAAAAGTGAACAGCCCCAATAGATGCTTCTGTGCCTGACATTTCCCCACAAAATCCTAGGTATGAAGAGTTTTCTAGGGAACAGAAAGACAATTTTAAACAAATATGTATGGCTGTAGTCACAGTTTAACCAGTATAAACAAAGTAAGTATATTCCTGTTCTGTAGAAACAATATCACTCAGAGGGATGCAAATAACAACCTCATCAACTACTATCTACATCCCAGGTAAGTAAATCACTCCACTATGTATGTCTCCTCATATACACGGGGCTCTAACTCTGTGTAGTCTGCCATTGACTAGTCAATGGGAATATAAATCTGTATTTTTAAGATGGTGTGCATTACCCACTGAATGCAGTGTCTGTGATCTGAACTTTGCAACAAATCAGGGAGTGAAAATGTCAGCTGGAAGCTTCGTTCCAAGAGGAAGTCACAACTCTTAGCCAAAGAACTGGCAGAACTGGTCAGTCAAGATAGAAAACAGGTTGTGGCTATGAGTGAGAAATATTCCTGAGGAGGTCTGGAATATATCATTAGAGAAGCCTAATTTCTGGTACTTCCTGCCTGTTACACCACTGGCATTTAGGGCAGCAATGAAGGTCCTCCATATACTGTTGCACACAGATACAGAATGATTCTTCATTGCTGTTTCCATAACAATAAGTAACTATGCCAGGAGTCTCAGAGGAAACGGAATGTGCAGATATAAGGGCATAAACTCAGAGAGTACGAATTGCTGATATTTGCTGCCTAGACAGGTTTTTCAGTCATTGAGTACACTTAAAATAAAGATCAATAATTGTTTGGTTTTCAACGTAGTCATAGGATATGCACTTAATGCTGAACAGAGATGGTGAAGTAAAAGATTAACCTAATCTTATTCAGAGGTAGATCAGGCATGACAGGCCAAATGGCCTGCTTTTACAGCTGGTCCTTTCAATCTTTCGTTCAACACAATACTGATTTCACTCCCCAGTCTCATCTTTTTTCCTTCCTTGTTAATTATTACAGTACATGCTTCTCTGGGTGATATTTCGAAACCTCTGGGGCAACTTATATAAAAGTATTTTTTGCCATCATTGTAGTTAATGGGTTGGGATGCAAGTGAATTTGACATTTTGTTCATTCACTGACAATAAATATTTCAGCATTTATATACATTAAAAAATCTGCTTGAAAGCCCAAATCCTGTTTTCAATTTACCTTAAGCGTTAAGAATTTCAAAAGTAAGTATTTCAAATATAAGGACTTGGATTTCTAGAATAAAGAGAAACTGGAAAACTTCAGTTTTTTAGATTTTTCTCACAAAATTTAATAATGTAATTGATTATACAGAACAGAAAGATGTGTTCAAGCATTTTATAGATTTGTAAGACAGTCGCAGTTTAAGCAGTGTAAACAGTAAGTCTTTCTCTTCTGCAGAAACAACGTTGCCTCCAGAGACACCAACAACAACTTCATCAACCACCAGTCACATCCCAGGTAAGCAATATGTTACACCAGGTATGTCTCCTCATAAGCACAGGACTCTAACTCTCCACATGGTCTATCATCGATTAGTCAATTGGAGTAGATGTCAGCTTTTTTTTAAAACGTTGAAGCATTTTCTACTTTCTGCAGCGTGTAACCCACTGAATGTAACGGAGGAATTGCAACCCCTTTATTTATCCAATTCTTACTGCTTACATAGTTGGAATATGATATGGTATAGTAAGTACAGCTAAAAATAAAGGCATTCTGGAAAAACGAAGGATCTTCAACCTGAAGCATTACCTCAACCTGCAGCCTAATCTGTTGAGTATTTTTAACATTTTCTGTTTTTAAAAAAGATTTTGGAAATTTACAGCATCTATGTTTTGTACTTTGAACAATAGATTGATAGCCATAGAATGCTGTAAATTGATCTGTGCCTACAGCAAGTCGTCATTTGACCTTGACATGATATCAGTGACCTTGTTTTAAACACTGCAGACTGGCCTCTAGCAATACATCCAAGAAATTAACAGCATTGCTGGCTATGACAATGCAGTGATCACTATCACTGGCTGGCAGCTCAGAGCTGGTGAACTGTTTCACAGTGAACGTGCATGTGTAACACTACCTCATCAGAATCAGGTTTAATATCACTGGCATATGTTGTAAAATCTTTAATGTAGCAGCAGTACATTGCAATAGATTAAAAAAAAATCTGTAAATTACAGTAAATATACATTAATTAAAATCCCCTGCCCCTCTTGTGGTTTTTCAAAGTCTTTATCTAGATGCTTGGCAGTTATCTGTGCACTGTTGTAGCTGAAATACGTACCTGTCCTGATGAACAGTGACATCAACAAAGGTGTTCACTGCATACAACAACTACCTAACTGAAAATCACCTTGAATTTATACCTTCTACATGTCTTGTTCCTTTTCACGCTTTTTACAAGCTCAATGCTCACCCCAGCACCAATGGAAAATGTGCAAAGGGCTGGCTGGGTTCAATCTCAGCACCATTTGCCTTGTACTCCAGTGCTGATGCCACTACACCACCAGCTGCCTTAACATCTAATCCCATTTGATCTATCAGTAACCTGGTAACAAGGTACTGCCTTCAGTTTTCAGTGTTAGATGTTTCGTTCAAATTGTACTACCTGAGTATGTCTTTTTCTCCTGTCAAAACCTTGCATGTTATCGGGTAATGCTCTTTGTGCGAGGTTTATTAGGATGGAGTGCAAATCAGGAATTCTGCTACCTGTTGACATTATTTTGCAAGACGCATTAACTTCTTTGACTATATTCAAAGTACATTATTACCAAAGTATGTATGCAGTACTCAACTCTGAGATTTGTCTTCCCCACAGACAGCCATGAAACTAAGAAGAACCGTGGAACCAACCTGTTTTTAAAAAAAAAATCAAACGTCAGCCTCCTCCTCCCACAAGTAAAAAGTCTCGCACAAATTACAACAAAAATAAACGAGTGAAAAATACAGAATATAAAAAATGAAATCAAAGGGCATATTCCAGTTCAGTTCAGTTCAGTGTTCATTATCTGCAGGCTGCCTCAGCTCAAAAGAACAAACAGAATTAGAATTAGAAACAAGAACACATCATTAAAACTGAATTAGAACCCAAATCTACAATCCGTGTTAATTAAACCTTGCATCAACAGCGTCAGGGGAGAGAGATTACTCAAACCTTCACTCGGCAACAGCAACTGAGAGGTTGGTCCCCTGTAAAAGGAAGGTCCAAGCAAGATGGGTGTTCTAATCAGAGTGAAAAAAGCAGGTTCTGGTTTCTGAAACAATTGCCCTTCATTATTCACACAGAGCATGAAACTTAGATTGAGAAATAACAGTGATACAGGTTCGACCATCATACAGGTTCAACTGGAAATCCTTACCTGATTGTTCCACATCATTGAATTATCAAGTGCTGAACACCATTTGTTTTGATTACCACTGGATAAACTTGTTAAGTGGCTTCTGTCTTGGTTCTTTTCCAGATTTTCACCACCTGTGATCAGATCCCTTCTCGACACCTCTGCCACCATGATGTAAATGTATCCTCTATCCTTCAGATGAGAGATGAAGTATAAATATATTCCTCATCCAAATTGGATACCTATAACAAGTTGACAAAAGGAAAAGAGGACCTGTCATTATAAATTATAATCAGTGGTCCAAAGACAACTCAATTGCTTGCATTTGTTATCCTTCATCTTCCTCACCATTCAATATTTTCTTCCAAGACACACATGGGCTAATAACTTCCACATATCCTGTAATAGGTAATTTTAGTTTTCAGCCATACCTCAGATGAAAGCTTATCATATCTTTTGCAACAACATTCCCGATTATTTTTTTAAAGTTCTTTTCTCTGTTCACCTCTCATTCACCCATCCCCCTGTGCCTCCTGCATTGCACTCTGTTAGGAAATCTTCTGTCCCAAGTTCCCTGTTTCACCCTTTGTATTATTCTCCACAGAGTCAGGGGTTCCATGGACCCCCTTGCTTCCCGGTGTTGGTCCATGGCATAAAAAAGGTTAGGAACAACAGTTTGCTTCCTCCTTAACTGAACATGCAGCTCCCCTGACACCTAAAGGACCAATTATACATTTGTTCCCACATCCTGCCAAGCAGGAGCTCAATTGGCCCATTGTTCTTTCAGCACCGGTTCGGATCAAAGCTGGGTCACTGGTGCTGTATGGAAGCAGCACTCTGGTATTAGGAGGAAGTCACCTGATTGGCATGCAAGTAATAGAAGTTCTCATGGGCCTTGACACTTCAGATTCAGGGATGATATTTCCCATGGCTGAAGAATCCAGAACCAAGCACCATACCTTTAAAATAAAGGATTAACTATTTGGACGGACTGAGATGGGAAGTCATTTTTTCACCCAAGAGCTAGTGATAGTCATTGAACAATGCTGAACTGAACTAAACTGAATAGTACTGGTCTCCTGGTTTAATGTTCAATATTCTGTATGCTGTTGACTCGCTTTTTGCAATTTGCACGGTTTATTCTTTTTTAAAGTGTTGGGTGCTCGAGGTTTTCTTGAGCGGATTCCATAGTGTTTCTTTATTTTGTGGCTGCGTTAGGGAGGACAAATCCCAGAGCTGTATTCTGTATATATACTTTGATAATAAATGTACCTTGAACCTTTGAATCTTTAGTCAAGATAAAGGTCAATAGATTTTTGATTATTAAGGATTGAAGGGATATGGCATACAGGAAAGTGATGCTGAAGTGAAAGATTGGCCATGATTGTACAACAAGCAAGAGCATTTATACTCAGTGGGTCTGGTAAAGATCACATAAAGCTGACACATCTCAAGAATTGGCTTTATTACTTGGCTGTATGCAACTGGAAGCAGTTTAAAACCTTGCACATGGCCTGTCTCTGGGATGTACAATTTCCTTCGTCTGTGCTCTCTGTCACTGATCAAGTTTCAAAATACGGCCCTGATTTGTCTTTCCAAATGCTTGCTTTGAAACCAATAGCAGTATTGTTTTAAATTGTTACGAACCCCGTAACTGGATTACTTACCAGCAAAGGTAGAGGTGTCCGTTGGAGTCTGGTGATACTATTTTTAATGGTATTTATTAATAAAAATACACAAAAATAATATCAATGCAAATATACAGATAATATACGTCATCAATACTAAACCTAAAAGTGCGGGTATAATAATAATCAATAAGAAATAAGCTCTATTGTTGTCTAGGGGATAATGAATTGTTCAATGGAAATCTAAAGTTCGTTTCAGTTCACACAGGCTCCAGTGTTTGTTTGTCGCTGTGTTGCAATTGTTGGAGAGAGAGAGAGATAGAAGAATGGGAACAGTTACTGCTATTGTTTTTACCAACCTTCCTTTATGATTTCGATCTGTCGGTGTCTCATTGTTGTGGCCGTTCAAGTATGACCTCTCCTTTAGCTAAACTGTTCTTCCATGATGAGCCCGCCACCAGGCAAGGGAGGAAACACATGAGCTCTCACTGGCTTTCGCTATAAAATGCTGTCACTGGATTTCTAGCGTTTCTCCTGGTGTGTCTGAGGGGTGTTCCCCAGACCTGACTTTTATCCTCACTCACGGTGTCTCAGATGTCAATCAGGTTGGGATGATGCAATCCCTCAACCAGTCCACTCTGGCTGTTCCCTGAGGGGTTTCAATGAATAGTACAGTACTCAATACACAATTCCTTCTCCAAGAGACAATAGCAGTAATCAGTGGTTCTGTTCCGCTTTTGTTAGGAGACATTCCACCTTGTTGTGTATTCTGCGTTGTCTATAACAACTGTCTTTGCTGTGATCCTGCGTCTCTCTCTCTCTCATTTCCTGACATGCTGTGTATCTCTCTCATTTCCTGGGTCTCAGACCTGAAATAATAGTGATCTTGCGATCCTCAAAAGGGGGGGGTGGGCATTGGTGATTCTGGACCCTTCTGTCCAGCAGGTTTGCTCCTCATTCGTAACATCCCCATCCTTCTAAGGATTTTTACCACAGGTAAAAATTAACAAATACAGAGTCTTACAGGATTTCAGAATCTAACACAATACAAAAGATAATTTTTCACTATTGAGTAATACAGTTATACATTCAAGTTAGCACCTAAACAGTTAACGATTACATTGTCACTTCCTTTAATATCTTAATATCTGGTACCTTAATAAATTCCTGTAGCATCAGACTCCAATTTAATAACCACCCATTTTTTAAATTCCTTTTCTTTGGTAAAACAAAACTAAAGAGTTGTGATCTTAGCTTACATGCATATTACAAAAGTTTATGCAAATACTAATCTTTACTTTACTTTCAAACTTAACAGTCAATCTTCCATGATGTTGTCTTTATTATTTACATGCTTTGTTGAAATCCCTTAAAACCAGATCCTGTTATTTAAAGTGGCATCCTGTCAACCCTCACCCCTTTTCCAGTTAACTCCTACGTGGTTAGCTTGCTTACCCGTGTGGAATAGGCTTTTGCATGCTCCTTTCATAGGAGTTATTTTATCAACAATGTTTTCCAAACTTAGCCCATCTTCTGAACCTCCACATAATTCTTTATTTTTAAGCAAGTCGTTAGTTTTATCTTCAGGACCCTTCATTCTATTAGTTTTCAGTTTAATATCTGCAAGCGATCCCTCTTTGTCCAAACAACATTTCAAATTCTGCCTCTTCACAGCACACCCTTGAATAACATTAGCAAGTGCGGCACCTTTGCATTCCAAATCAAATTGTAATTGATTCACAGGCACCTTGGTAACAAGCCATTGTTCCTTCAGCCTGGTTACTGCTTCTGACACTAATCCAGACTTTAAATTTTCTTCATTCAATTTAGGAACTACACTTTTCCCTTCTCCTTCAATAATAATATCCACATCACCACCTTTTATCTCCTCACTAACTTTTAACACACCTTTGAGCACAAACAACTGGGAATTCTGACTTCCCACTATTACCAAGGTTAACCTTTTCTTCACAGAACCAAGTCCATCTGACCCACAAGGACTGCATTCTTTTTTAACTGAATCAGATACCTCAGACTTTTCCTGAGTTTCATTACCAGGTTCAGTACCATGTGCAACCACATCTTGAACACACTCAAATGGGACATCTGCTTCTTCCAGACTTTCAATACCCGTCCCCTTTTCAAATTCTAAGTTCCCCTGATCCTCCCAGTTACTCTCTGGGCAACTCCCTTCCAGAGTAAACTCAACCCTGTGGGATGAAACAACCTCAGCAGACTCCTTCAATGTAACGGCATCCTTTTCATCTAGGACTGTCCTTATTTTATTATCGGGAACACATTTAAAATTTTCAACTTCTTCAAACAGTTCTGTCAAGCCAGACAGATCATCCATGTCCAACCCTGGACCTTCTAACAGCCTTATCTGTTTCTCATTTTTACTCCGTGCCTCTATAAATTTCCTCCTGGCTAAGAGTAGGTCTACTTCCTCTCCTTTACTCTCTTTCACCTCCCTATTCTCCATTTTACCATTCCCCAACCCCTCTTGGTACAGGGTTGGTAAAAACATCTCAGCCAAATCAACACTGGCCTGACTTAAACTGGTCTCTTTCTCGACATGCTGCGAGTGATCACGCATGAGGGATAGATCTTGGAATCTAGGGGCGGGTCCTCAACACTTACAGGCTTGCTCGTCAGCTTCATTGCTGACCAAACCTCACCACCAGCTAAATCGTTACCCAGAAGGATGTCCACGTCAGTTCTCGGAAATTCTGATCGCACCCCTATTTCAACTGGTCCAGATACCAGCTCACAATTTATAATGATCCTACGCAAAGGCACAGCTTCTGTCCCTTTTCCTATGCCTCTCAAAGTTACCTCTCCAGTCAGGACCAAAATCTAGTACTTTACTGAGAATCAATGACTGCTCAGCTCCGGTGTCTCTCCAGATCCGCACTGGAACTGGTGTTTCTCCCTCTTTCACAGACACAGTCCATTCTGAAATAAATTTCTCACGCCCCTCTCGTATCCTATCTAGCTGGGGCTTTCTCATCGATTTACTGATCAACACAATACACCCTGTAGGGACTGCTGCTTTCCCTTTTCCTGTCTCCTTCCTCGGAGAAAGCACTTAGATGCAATATGACCCACCTTTCCACAATTAAAACAGGTCAAGCCAGGACCCCTCCTGCCATCTTGCCTTTCTTCCTCCTTATTTTTACCACTAGCTCCCAGCTGAATCTCTGTCTCAGCTGGTGGGCTTTCTCTACCATTCCTACCGTCTTTCTGGTAACTCTTATTCGAGGAAAACTTTGTCTTGTGGGTTAGGGCATATTCATCTGCGAACCTGGCAAAATTAGATATGGACTTATTTGGCTTCTTGTTCAAATACATCTGGATATCATCTGAAACACAACCTTTAAATTCCTCAATCAGAATTAACTCCCTTAAATGTCGAAAATCTTTTTCCACCATTTCTGCTGCCCATCAACGATCCAAGAGCACACCCTTCTCATAGGCAAACTCTGCATATGTCTGATTCCACACTTTCTTTAAATTTCTGAATTTTTGTCTATAGGCTTCAGGTACCAATTCTTAGGCCTGAAGAATGGCCTGTTTTACATCCTCATAATTCTCATATACCTCCTCCTCCTCCATAGACAACGCCGCATATGCTCGATGTGCTTTCCCTTTTAACACACTTTGTAACAATGCCACCCACTGATCTCTGGGCCACTTCTGACTCACTGCCACCTTTTCAAAATGCAAGAAATAACTATCAACATCTGTCTCTTTGAACGGAGGTACTAACCTAAACTCCCAACTAACATTAAACCGCTCCTCTCGGTCTGGCCCTTGAGCTCTTCGCTCTTGCCTTAACTTCTCCATGTCCCACTCATGTTGCCTCTGTTTCTCCTTCTCCTCATACTCCCTCTGCTTTTCAGCTCTTTCCTTCTCCTTTTCAACTGCTTCCAGCTGTTTTAACTTAATTTCATGCTCCAACCTTAATTTTTCTAACTACAACAGAGCCATCCCAATAGCTGGTACCTTTTCAGGGATATTTTCCAATCCTCAGATGAAAACACATTATTCTCAATATAATACTGAGTTATGGCCCTCCGCATCTCCCACTTTTTCATTGACGACCTCATCTCTGCGAGATTTAGTCCTTTCGCAATATTTACCAAGTCCAACTTTGTGGCCCCCTCTTGCGCCTTCAAAGTCGGGTTTTGTGTAAATTCGTCTAAGTCCATCTTTGCTGGTTTCCCGTCTGGCTACCCGTGCAACCAGATCCAAGTTTGGACTTAAAAGTTTGGATTTACTGGCCCTCCAATTTGGTATCAAATCTCGAGATGAGGCCCCAAGTAGTTAAGAACCCCGTAACTGGGTTACTTACCAGCAAAGATAGAGGCGTCCGTTGGAGTCTGGTGATACTATTTTTAATGGTATTTATTAATAAAAATACACAAAAATAATATCAATGCAAATATACAGATAATATATGTCATCAATACTAAACCTAAAAGTGTGGCGATTCTGGACCCTTCTGTCCAGCAGATTTGCTCCTCATTTGTAACAAAATTAAGAAAGGGGTTTAGAGTCCTTTTCAAGATGATATTGAGTAGAATGGGATACAATTCATGGTTTGCATGGAAGTGACAGTAGTGCTTAAAATGTCTATTAACTTTCTGGGTGGCAGGGTGCCGATATGCGTCTGCTAAAGGACGGGTAAGGGGCTTCTTCCTTTCACTAGCCTGCAGGTCACCCATGGGCAAGGTGTAGCACCTGCTCAGCTCCCCGATCAGGGTCACATAAAGCGTTAGGAGCAGGAGGTGGATAGTGATGTGAGAAGTGGATGCATATCACAAGTCCTGGTCATGCGACCACTGACGTCAGGCAGACAATTTCTGAAGAGTATTGATAATGGCTGAGGTCACCCGTCTTGTAAAGACACTGCCCAGAAGAAGGCAATGGCAAGCCACTTCTGTAGAAACATTTGCCAAGAGCAGTCGTGGTCATGGTTAGAGAAAAGTTTAAGAACAGAAGTGTGATTGGGGTCTTCCCCACAGACAACCATCCGATTAAGTCAGATGGAAGCCCACGATCTCCCATGTTACACAAAACGCCAAATAATGATGATGATTAACTTTAATGTCCTTGTTCTATGCATGTTACTCTTACTTGCAAGCAATAAGCAGTGTCTTTATGGATCAGTATCATTAGATAGGAAACTGTGGGATTTGCTGCTTGTTGTTAAGAAGATGCTAATTTTACTAGTTGAGACAGAATCTAAGTGGTTGAATGTCAGGGACGTGGTGAAGTGAGCAACGCCTGGGGATGTTTGTGCATTGTGTTCAATATGATATTTGAGGATGCATTTACTGATATTGACTTCCTTGTTCAGATCATTCTACAATTTTTGCCGCACCCAGCGATTCCCTGGGTGGGTGGTGCTGGCTTTGACAATCATTCTTTTAGTACTTTTTTTAAACAATTCCTCAGTATTGAGGATGACTTCCTTTCACTTTGGTTGTGTGGGTTCTGAACTAAGTGGTAAGACCAGTTTAGAAACCACAGGCAACTGATCGGGGCCCTCTGTGAGGAGATAAAGCTTCCTCGGTCATGTGTTTCTTCAGTTGGTTATACAAGGTGCCCTAATTTCTGGTCATGAGGTTATCAGTATCATTCCAAATACTCCCTCTCTCAGGTGATCATGCACTAGGAAGCCAGTGATATTGATACTGCTGATAATTGATACTGGAGTCAGAATGATGAGTAGATTTGATATGATTGACACCCGTTTTGAGACCAATGAATTTTAGCTTCTTGGGAACTCCAGTTGATTGTTAACTGCGTCCTCGGTACTGGAGCAATTAGGGACTGGAATAAACACCAGTACTGTTGGCGATACCCACAGTGTAAATAAATTTAATTCATTAACTTCGTACAGAATCAAGGGCCCTATCTACATTACAACCATCTAAGTTGCTTTTTTCCTGCTGTAAAGAAACAACAGCAGAGATAATGATTACAGCATCAACTGATAAGTGACAACTCTACAACTCATGTTCTCAGTATTATTTATCTATTTTTTTGTATTTGCGCAGTAAACTTTTTTGCATTGTAGTTGTTTGTCAGGCTTTTTCCTATGTAGTTTCTCATTGATTCAATTGCATTTCTTTGTTCTACTGTCAATACCTGCAAGAAAATGCATTTCAAAGTAGCATATGGTTATATACTACATACGTACCTTTGATAATAAGTTTACTTTGAATTTGAATCTGACATTAATGCACAATTATGGAAATCTCCACATGAATGTTATTTCCTTTCTTCATATGATAAGTCTTTGAATAGGTGTAAATTGCAACACACACAAAATGCTGGAGGAACTCAACAGGACAGGCAGCATCTATGGAAAAGAGTGAACAGTTGTCGTTTCAGGCCGAGGCCCTTCACTCAGACCATTCATGAGTCCTGCTGAGTTCTTCCAGCATTTTGTGAGTGTGTTGCTTGGATGTCCAGCATCTGCAGATTTTCTCATGTAGGTATAAAATACAGCTCTTTTGGTCCCTTCTCAAATAATTCTTCCAAATGATTTGCATTAGACATGCTTCCCTCTGTTGCACTCTGCCTTGTCCTGTCCTCAACTTCAAGTTAGCTGATTGCAGGTTTTAACCTTGCAAGACCAGTCTCTTATATCTTATATATATATATATATATATATATCTTATAAATTTCTGCACACTAATGCGAGCAGGCAACAAAATACAACTTTCGTGGTCTGACTTCAAGAATTTCTTTATAATTAATTCTTTTGCAAATGCTTTTCTCAGGTTGTTTGCAATATGCAATACTTGAACCCTCACATTCCTGACTAGGGAAGCTTCAGGCAAACAGTTCTTTCATTGTGTGGGTGCAAGCTATCAGACGTGAGGCATGATAAATATGTGAGGGTGAGGTAAAGCATACTGATACTGTACAGAAATCCTGATTGACAAAGTTTATTGAAGCAGGTATGGATTATTTTACAGCCATTACATGCTCCAATGAGTTTTGTCTATCAGCATTTATGCAGTGGATAGGATGGCCTGGGTGAACTACTAGAGATGCAGTCTCCTAGCCTCCGCATTCGGAATAATCCTGACCTCCAGTGCTGTCTGTGTGGAGTTTGCATGTTCTCTCTGTGACCACATGGGTTCCCTCTGGGCCCTTGTTGGCACGGTAGCTTTGTGGTTAGCACAGTTCATTACAGTACAGGAGACCTAGGTTCAATTCCTGCTGCTGGCTTTAAGGAGTTTGTATGTTCTTTCCCTGACTGTGTGGTTTCCTCTGGGTGCTCAGGTTTCCTCCCACATTCCAAAGACCTACCAGTTGGTAGGATAATTGGTCATTGTAAATTGTCCCATGATGAGGCCAGAATTAAATCAGGGGTTGCTGGGCAGCGTGGCTCAAGGGGCTGGATGGGCCTATTCCTCATAGTCTCTCAATCAAACAATTAATCAGTCAATCATTTAATCAATCAATCACCTCCTATAGCACAAGATGATGGTACATTAGTTGGCCACTGTAATTTGTTCTAGTGTGTACATAAGTTGTAGAATTGGTAGTCAGAGGTGGGGTGGTGTGTGGGATGCTGGTGGGAACATAGGATGAATATAAATGGATTATGGTAGGATTATTGAAGGAATGAGTACCAGATGATTGGTGTGGACTCTGCGTGCTGGAGGGCCTGTTTATATACTGTATATTTCTATGAAACCATTGCTGAATGCATGATAAGGTAGGACCTAGAACTTGAAGCTACGTTCACTGACCTTGACCTCTCTGAGACCATTGATTTTCTGACAACTGTATTAGTGTTTTAACCGTGTGCAGTGCCCAGTCACTGTTTGGGGCAGCACGGTAGTGTAGTGGTTAGCACAACATCTTGCAGTACAGGTGAGTGGGTCCAATTCCCATCACTGCCTGTAAGGAGCTTCTCGCTGTGACTGTGTGGGTTTTCACTGAGCGCTTTGGTTTCCTCTCACAGTCAAAAGAAATACCAGTTGGTTAGGTTATTGTAAATTGTCCTGTGGTTAGGCTGGGATTAAATTAGGGGAATGCTGGGCACTGTGGCTGGAAGGGCCTATTCCCCACTGTATCTCAATTAAACAAGGGAAAAAAGAATCTTGAGCTAAAGTTAATGATGTAGCTTCACATTTAAAGAATTAAATAAATGAAAATGTATGAAAAACTCATTAACTTAAATGAAGCATGGCCAGAGCAAGTCATAGCTGTTGAACTGGAAACTGAATTTTTGATAGTGAAGTGCATCAGGAAATGAGAAATGTTCTGGACACTTTGATCTAAGATGCAACTGGACTTCTTAGATGAAGAGGAACAGAAGGGCTGTTAGTGCTGGAGTCAGCACTGGATAAGCATAGGAGGAGCCTCAGTCCTTGTAATGATCACTTCATCACTAGATGGCCAAGAGCAAACAGGCACCTCCTCATTGATTTAAATAGGAAAATGCTGAATGGTCTATGATGCTAATATTTATTTGGATTTTTAAAAATAATTTCCATTCTTTTTAAAAATAGTTTTTGACTATCTCTTGGGTTTTGCCAATTTTAGAAACATAGAATATCTACAGCACATTCCAGGCCCTTTGGCCCACAAAGCTGTGCCGAACATGTCCTTCCCTTAGAAATTACCTGGGGTTACCCATAATCCTCTATTTTTCTGAGCTCCATGTACCTGTCCAGGAGTCTCTTAAAAGACCCTATTATATCTGCTTCCACCACTGTTGCCGGCAGCCCATTCCATGCACTCCCCATTCTGTGTTTAAAAAAAAACTTACCCCTGACATCTCCTCTGTACCTACTTCCAAGCACCTTAAAACTGTGCCCTCTCATGCTAGCCATTTCAGCCCAGGGAAATAGCCTCTGACTGTCCACATGATCAATGCCTCTCATCATCTTATACACCTCTATCAGGTCATGTCTCATTCTCTGTCGCTCCAAGGTAAAAAGGCCGTGTTCACTCAATCTATTCTCATAAGGTATGCTCCCCAATCCAGGCAATATCCTTGTAAATCTCCTCTGCACCCTTTCTATGGTTGCTACATTTTCTAAGTTGTAATGGATGACAGAACAAGTTATGACAGCTGCTCTCTGAGTGGGACTGCTATTGATCCCCTCATGAGGAGCCGCCTATGCTGCAGAAGGCTCTGTCACTGTGCAGGGTCTGCGTGCTGGAAAATGGATGGATTCTTTCAGTAAATTAATGCTGCAGACCTCTGCAAGGTAAAAGTAATCTAAGGTCTGCAAAGGCTGAAAATCTGAGACAACACGCACAAAATGCTGGAGGAACTCGGCAGGTAGGGCAACATCTATTGAAATGAATAGATAGTCAACATTTTGGACCAAGACTCTTCTTCAGGACTGAGAAGGAAGGGGGAAGGTGCCAGAATAAAAAGATTGAGGGAGGGGAAGGAGGCTTGCTAGAAGGTGACAGGTAAAGCCAAGTGGGTAGGGAAAGGTCAAGGGCTGGAGATGAAGGAATCTGATAGGAGTGGAGAGTGAACCATAGGAGAAATAGAAGGAGGAGAGGACCCAGGGATAGGTGATAGGAGTGAAGAAGTAAGTGTTCAGAATGAGGAATAGGGGGAGTGGGGGGTGGGGGGTGAGGGAAATTTTGTTACCGGAAAGAGAAGTCAATATTCACGCCATCAGGTTGGAGGCTACACAGACAGAATATAAGATGTTGCTCCTCCAGTAAGCTACTATTGTGGCTCACTGCTTATTATTCTGAACAAATGGTACTTCGAAATTAACACTGTCAAATATATTCATGAGCTCCAGGATTTCGGCATTGAAATAATTTCTACAGAGTCAGGTTGTGGTTTAGAGATCTCACCTTTACAATTTTCCATTCAGTTTCTAAAGTGGTATCTTCAAAACTTCAGGAGACAAGTAGAACCTTATTGGGGATCAAAAGACCAATGTTTTTTTCTTGCTCTGTAGAAACAACTGTAGAAGTATTGACCAATTCCACAACAACCACCAACTATGTACCTGTAACTGAAAGTAAAATTATATCATGCAAAGATACTAAAGCCTGAAAGCATGTTCACCATGCTCAAGGACAGCTACTGTCCTGCAGTTTTAAAACTATTGAATATTTCCCAAGTACACTTAGATGGATTCTTGACCTCACAATCTACCTCGTTATGACCTTTCATCTTATGCCTACCTGCACTGCACTTTCTCTATAAATGTAACACTTAATTCTGCATTCCATTATTGTTTTATAAGATCACAAGACAAGACCAAGGGGCAGAAGCAGGCCATTTAGCCCATTGAGTTTGCTCTGCCACTCCACCATGAGCTAAGTTATTCTCCCATCTGGTTCCAATTTCTGGCTTTTTTTCCCATATCCTTTGACACCCTGACTAATTAGATATCTACCAATCTCCTCCTTAAGCACCCTCAATGATCAAGCCTCCATTACCTTTTACTATCTCAATGTACCGCAGTAATAAATTGATCTGTATGCATAGTGTACAAGTTTTTCACTGTACCCCAGTACATGTAACAATATTAAACCATTTTACCAATTTAGTTTAATTATGCAAAGCTTGTTTCTACTCAGGCAAACTTACACTGGCCATTGAGTAAGTAATAAAATAGGTCTTTAATTTAATTTTTATTTTATTTGATAAGTCATTCTAAAGAGGTCTAAATGTTGTCACCTTGCATTTGCTTATAGAATTTTTCTCGCTGATTCAGCCATTTGTAGAACAGGGCCTAAATCATGAATATCCTTTATCACGCTTCACAACTGAGAATGGTCTGATCCTTGTAAAGAACACATCTTCAGTATTTAAAAATAGTTGTCCTTCAGTATTAACAATATTGCTATATCATAGAGTCATAGAATACTACAGCACAGAGACAGGCCCTTCAGCCCATCTAGTCCATACTGAACCATTGAAACTGCCTTGTCCCATCGAACTGCACCTAGAACATACCCTTTCATATCCTTCTCATCAAGGAATCAATTATACTATTTTCCTCCATTGTCACAGTTGTTTCAGCCCATCAATTATTTTTCACTGTTCTGAATGCAAATATAGCTATTTTATTTTGTTTTATGGAGTTGGTTGGCTTCAAAACAGCAGATTCCTTCACTGAGCTTTAATTTTTCATCCACTTTCAAATGGGCTAACACATGAAAAGAGGTTGAGCAGGTTGGATCAATAATCATTGGATTTAGAAGACGGAGGGGGCTACTTTACTGAAACAAATAAAGTTCTGAAGAGAATTGACAGGATGGATCCTACTGGGGGGATCTCAAAGTAAGGGCACAGTTTCAGAATGAAGGGTTGACCATTTTGGATGAATGGAGATGGAATTTCTCTCTTACAGTGCTTTGGAGATGGAAGCATTGAATATATTCAAGGTGGAGACTGACAGATATTTTAAAATGAAAGGATACCAAATAAGTCTGGAGAGAGAGTTGAGGACATAATCCTATTGAATAGGGGGAGTAGGTGAAAGAGGCTGACTGGCCTATTTCTACTCCTGGTTCCTACGTTTTTAACCATAGGAGGCTACATTTTCTAGGATTTTATAGTTAGCCAGTACTAATGATACAGATCATTGGTCAAATAAGTAATAAAATTATTGGTTATAATAATCAATTCTTTTGTTGATTCTGTTATGGTTATTATTCCATAGATTTGTTAATTATGCCCACAAAAATGAATCTGAGGGTTGTATATGGAGACATATGTACTTTGATAATAAATTTACTTTGAACTTTGAAAATTTAGTCCAGGGCAATCAAAGCAATTGGTTGAAATGACTGTTTTAATCCATAGAACCAACAACAGAGATACCAGCTGAAACAACTTCAAGCACCAGCAGCACACCTGGTACATAACTGTCGTTTGTATCTTGCACTGTCTGCTTACACATTTGCATTATTTCTTTACACTCTGGTGGTTTTGAATTAAGGACTGAAAACAGTGCCATCTTAGATTCCATCATCTTGGCTTTCTTTTCAGAACTGAGGTGTAATTGTATCAGCCGGCCGTGAGAAAGTATCTCTCAAAGTTATACGGAATTGTCACCAAGTTAAAACTAGCTATTTAGGCTTTACCACCATTCTGCTTAATTGTATTTTCCGATGAAACCCAAGAGTCTCTAAATAATTACGCTTGTTTGGGGTATGTTTGTTGTGTTTAGAATGCTAATTGGTGGAAGTTTGATAGCTACTAAAAATTGATGCAAGAACTGAAATACAGTGCATGGCTACATGACAATTTCATGTTGCCTGAACATTTCATGGGGCAGTAAATTCTGTCAGCAATAATAATACAATCCATTGACAATCCGGTAGACAATACGAGGAGTGGTTGGCATAATTAAAATTTAACCCGTAAGGCTTAGAACAGTGCTGAATGCTGTTAATTTAACTGACTTCCTTGCTCAGCAAAAAATCTGCATTCACATCAGTTACCAGCCACACCTGGTGATTTATATCCTGCACCAAACCAGCTTGCACAAGTGCACAATTTATTATTATATGTTTTGTAATTGTGTGCAGAAAAAAATACCTTTCCAGAATTTACATCTATATTTCTGTCATTGTTGCATTTAACACTTTTGTTTTAAATTACAGGTCATGTTGTTACTTATGAACCAGCTGTGGAAAAATTGTATTTCCAACAGAGTGTTTAGTAAAATTGTTAGTCAGGAACTGGTTACCCATTGACAGAATATCCTGCTGTGAGCATTCATTTCCAAACCACAATTGAATGTGTTTGCGTCTAGCAACTAAACTTCCAAAAGAGAAGTGTACATTATG
Source organism: Hypanus sabinus (assembly GCF_030144855.1). Lineage (NCBI taxonomy): Eukaryota > Metazoa > Chordata > Chondrichthyes > Myliobatiformes > Dasyatidae > Hypanus > Hypanus sabinus. The sequence continues at coordinate 44,198,890 of NC_082718.1, forward strand.
ACCTAATTTCAATTACATTCTTCGAGATATTCAAATACTAATGACCCTAAAACTTTCTCAGGGAGTGATAGGAATCTGTGCAGGTGAACAACACACTATCTGCATCCTTTAGTCCTTGGCGCTATTGCTCTGTCCAAAAGTGGATGTATGTCTTGCCACTTTAAAACATTTTGATATCTATTGGAAAATAAAATTGAAACACCCTGAGACATGAATTCTAAGTGTATAATTCCATGTGAATTTTAACACTGTAGGCAGTTGAAAATCATTGTCAAGATCCTTCTGAAAGTTCAGTCACCCTGTTTTCATTAAAAACACAAAATGCTGGCAGAACTCAGCAGTCCAGACAGCATCTATGGGAGGAGGTAGTGACGATGTTTCAGGCTGAAACCCTTCATCATCATTACTCCTAAAGAAGAAGACCACTAATCCATCCAATCAAGGGTCTCAGCCCAAAACTTCGGCTGGTCATTCCCATCCATAGATGCTGCCTGATCTGTGGAGCTCCTCCAGCACACTGCGTATTGCTCCAGATTTCCAGAATCTGCAGTACCTCTTGTGCCACTGGTCCATCCACTGTTTCTAGGGGCACTTACTCAAGTGCTCTGTGTGCAGACGACTGGACCAAGGGACTTCGTTGGTGTTCAATTCCATTAATTTCCCTAATATTATTTCCCTTCTAATACTGATTTTCTTCAGTTCCTCCCTCACACTAGATGCTAGAATACCTAACATTCTGGGAGGATACTTGCATTCTCCTGAAGGCAGATAGACCCAATACAGTTGTTCATTTCTTTGTTCCTTGTTAAATCTTACCCTGTTTCTGACTGTAAGGGTCTTCATTCATTTATCTTTGATGCACCATCAATAACTCACACTGAGACGTAAGGCGAGATATCGGCTTTTATTGACTGGAAGAAGGAACCAGGAGTGAGTGGCAATCATACTATGTCCTGGAGACTGAGGCCGAGCGTCAGGCCTCAGATCGCCTTTATACAGGGGCCTGTGGGAGGAGCCACAGGAGCAGTCAGCAGGGGGCGTGTCCAGACAGGCACATAGTTCACCACAATCTTCACTCATCCTTTTTGCGTGTCCTGACTCGCGCATGAGTTTAATTAAAGTGAGGGAGAGCTGGGCAGGTTGATCACCCTCTCATCCTAGTCTATCTGGATCCAGTGGCAAGACAAGAGTCAAGACAGCTGGAGATAGGTTAGGATGCAATGGATGACTAGGGAAGCATGCGTGCCTTGCTGTGCTCTTTGCATTCCACAATATGTGCTGGGAAATGCCTTCCTGCCCATTCAGCCAGCTGGTGATTTCCTTTACACAGTACGCCGAATCTAGTCTTCACTTGCTTTGGGTAGACAAACCTAGAGTCATTGAGGGTTCATAAAAACCCTGATGCCTACTCCTAATTATGCAAAAAATATTCTTTTTGCATACTAATGCATTAAAATGTCACTTCAGCTTAGTGTTTTCTATAACCATAATTATAGGATGATTAGAATTTACTAGAAATCACTGCCATCTCCAGTGATTTTGTTGACTTTTGTGGTTTATATTTCATGCGCAGGGACAAATGGGCTCTAGAAATTCTCATAACTTTCTAAAATATATTGGATGGCACTTTGTCTAGGTATCAAAATAATTTTTTTCTCAGAATGCTAACGGTGGTGATGAACAAAATAACCTAGTCCATACAGAGGTGGGACAGAAGAAAATGTAGTCATTTAGTCGAGCCGGTTCAAAGAAGTGGGAAAATACCATAGTACAGACATCAGCTACTTGTATGGAAATTGACTTATTTAGTAATTTTAGAAAAGAACATTTAGATAGAATTGAGGTAAAATCTTCCTAAAATGGATGTGTAGGAAGAGTCTGAATTTTTGGAAGGTAGAATGGGGTAGATATTTGATAAGAAAGGCACTGAATAATCTTTCCTACAGTGTGCATCCACCCTTTGCTCTAACCTCCTTTCTCTCCCTGCAGCCTTTACATCCACCCATCCGTTCTTCGTCCCATCCTTCCTGAGAATTGCTCCAGGCACCCCCTCCATTTCTTTCTTTGTGTCCCTAATTCTCTCCCCTTAACTTCTCTGCAAGCCCTCAAATCCATTTTGTGTCCTGTTTTGCTCTGCAGTCCTGAGTAAAGTCTCACAGAAGTATGTTGTTCACATTGAATTGAAACATGGAGTAATTTTTCTAGTGTTTTGGTGGAGGCTCAATTTGCTGATCTGGATGAAGACAACTCCTGTCCACATGGATCCCCATAAGGAATACACCAGAAATGGATAGTCTTCCCACAGCACACTGGGAACTTCACCTTATCAGCTAACCTTCTACTAATGTCTATCCTTTCTGGACTACACTTCCCTAAGATCAGAAGTCTACCCTGACATCTTTACACTGTCTGTAAAGTGTTCATTTTAAACTGCTGGACAAAAGGCTGGATGTTGTGTTGAGAATATCAATGAATAATATTGTGTGAATAGGACAGCAACTTCTGCAATTCACCTGCATGGTTAAAAATGGAATAATTAAGTTACTGGGCCAACTCCTCTAAATGTTTCTCTACCCAATATTTTGCTGATAAATCCATATAAGTGTAGGATGTCAAATCAAAATAAGTCAGCTTTATTGTCACAAGTACAGTGAGGTACAGTTACAATGAAATCTTGCTTGTAGCAGCATAACAGACAGCATATGGAACAAGACAGTGAAGAAAAAGACTGTAAAATAAGACATAATACGAACATAAACCCCACAAACGTAGTATTCCATGGCTGGGGTAGTATATTGCTGTAATTATCCACTATTAAATACTAAATAAACAAGGCAGAATTAAATTCATATATTCAAGTGGAAATCACTTTATAATGGCACAATGAGGAATAATTATTTCTGAACAAACTGCTTGACACTGAGAATTGAATTTAACAAGTTGAGACTCTCATTCGTTTCTGTTATAGTTATTATTCTATTATGGATTTATTGAGTATGCCTGCAAGAAATGAATCTCTGGGTTGTGTATGATGCCATATATGTACTTTGATAATAAATTTTCTTTGAGCTTTAGAAAATAATTTTAATTGCAGGTCTTTTGTACTTTTTTTGCTTCTTTTATCTGTTTATTAGTAATGCCAATTTTTTCTGTTTTAATTCCTTTACATAAATTTGTAATTAACTGTCATCTCTGCACATCATGATGAGGAATCTTCACTCTGATTGACTAGAGTCACGTTGATTCTTTACCTACTCATGCACACCACGGATCTCTGGTGCTAGATAGTGTACTGGAGTAAAAGCTTGTGGAAAGCAAGTTACTATAAAAGCCCCTGGAAATCTGTAAGATTCATAATCAGTCCTCCTTATGACTTGAGAATTGAGCTGGTGATGGGGCCCTCCCAACATCAAGCAAAGAGATGATCTCCCCATTTTGGCTTAGAGCTTTGATTGTAATGTGGTCAGTAAGCAACCAGCATGAAATGATAATTCAAAGGCAGGAAGGTGGAGAGGCTTCATTTGACTGGAAAGCAGTTTTACCTTAAAGAAGAGTACTGAACTTTACCATTGATTTTCAAAATGCACAGAAGGAGAGGAACAAATGTGTATGGCTCGAAGTCCACTGTCATATGTAAAATCAACTGGTTAATTCAAGATGCATCCATGAAATTATTACTTGAAAGTCCATTGAAATTTTTGGCTTCACTTTCTTATGTCCACAGCTAATTGATAATTATGTGCTTTTTCAGGAAATCATACAGGATTACCAGCAATTTGGAGTGAACCAAATACCACCAACCCTTATGGTAATGACTACTATTTCACATATGAGTAAGATCATTTGTTGTTATTTTAAGTATTTGGGCAATTTCACTTAATCAGCTCTACTGACAATGCAATGAGGTCCTGGAAAGTTGCTGCTGCGTCTCTCTCCCAACGGGCATCTAATTGCCTGGTGATAATGTTTCTTTGATTGCAGTTTTTTCAGTTTTCTAGTTAACTCCTGACAACTCCCCTGTAGAAAATACTACAAGTATTTATGTGAATGAGCTGGCATCAGATATGTAAAGTTCAAGCAGATTGGTTCATTATGAAAGAAGGTCAAATTTGCTGGTCCCTTCTACTTCAAGTGGTCCAAATGTTCAATTTGAAATCAGGAGAATGTATATAGTATACGACTTGATCGCGAGTCCAAAGATTCCAGTCTATATCATAGCACTTCAGTATCTCAAATGAACTAAATCTGAAAGGTTACAGGGAGAAAGCAGGAGAATGGATTTGAAAGGGGTAATAAATCATTTACGATTGAATGGTAGAGCAGATGTGTTGAGCCAATTGTATTGCTCCTAAACCTGAGGGCTTTATGGTCTAAAATGTGTCTACCACTGAAACTATGGCCCTCATTGTGCAACAGCAGGTGAGTATTTAAACTCACTGCATCACTGAATCATATTCCAGAATTCAAAGCACAGCTTTAGATTCCTTGCACCTTGCTTAGTCACATACAGTCTGTGAATGTTTATGTCCCAGTCCAACAGCATCCCATTTCTGGATTCTCAAGAGAAAACAAACTTCAAAACCAAATGAAATTTCTGCTGCCTTTGTCTAACATGCTCTTGACATAGTGGAGTACACTTGGCAATTTACTGATCTTTCAGCAGTGCGCAATTTTGCTCTGTGAATTTAGTCACTTTAAGAACTGTATTGAGACTACCTGATTTATATATCACCCTGACATCCAGTGGGAAATGAGCCATCTCTATCTAGATTAGACTCAGAACAGATTCTGAAGTGAAAGGCAGGATTCCATGCATCACAATATTCTACTGAGTGTATATATCTATGAGGATGATGATAGGCTCCTATTTTTATTTTTCAGAACCGATTTGCAATGGAGTATGGACACGCTGGTTTAATAACAATAAACCATCACTTAAAAACAGAGCCGATGTTGAACTTTTGGACGAATTGCCACCAAATCCGTGTCCTTTCTACCCCTACAACTTAAGTAACATTCATTGCGAAGCTGTCAAGTTCTCAAACAGGCCAATAAATAAATCAGGGGACTTTGTGACTTGTGATTTACAGAAAGGACTTGTATGCCATATTAAAGTAAATAGTTTCCCCCTGTGTCTGGACTATAGAATGAGGGTGTGCTGTGAGCCAATACAGACTACATCTACAACTGCTGCACCCCTAACCGCTCCCACAATTTATGAGCCCGAAGTGAGCCAGGCCACAATCGTACCTCTGGAATCATGCTGGTGCAATTCCAACCCACCACGGAAGGTAAGGAAGTTTGACTTGATTCTTGGAACATTGATAATGTATTGGTGTTGTTCAGAATAACTAAACAAACTTAGTCATGGTACCAGCCAGCAGGTGGTGTAGTGGTGTTAGCACTGGATTTCGAGGTGAATGGTCCCGGGTTTGAATCTGGTCAGCTCCTTGCACTGCGTGTTTCCATCTGTGCTGGGTTGAGCATCGAGTTACCAACTCGGCCTGTTTTAAAAAAGAACAGACAAAAGTGAAGGAAATGCCATGAAATACCACCTAATGTGACACAAGGCATGAAAAGGAACAACAAAAATTAGTCACAGTAATCATCAGCAGTATAACCATATAAACATATAAAAATTACAGCACAGAAACAGGCCATCTTGGCCCTTCTAGTCCGTGCTGAATGCTTCTCTCACCTAGTCTCACCTACCTGCACTCAGCCCATAACCCTCCATTCCTTTCCCGTCCATATACCTATCCAATTTTTTTAAAATGACAAAATCAAACCTGCCTCTGCTGCTTCTACCAGAAGCTCATTCCACCCAGCTACCACTCTCTGAGTAAAGAAGTTCCCCCTTGTGTTACCCCTAAACTTTTGCCCCTCAACTCTCAACTGATGTCCTCTTGTTTGAATCTCCCCTACTCTCAATGGATATTCACCTACTCACCAGTATATACATCATATTTAAGTTGGACATTCTCAATCATTGCTGAATTTCCTCATCTTCAAAAATTACATTAATTTATTCTTAACATTTTTGAGAAGTCCCTGCAGAAACTGAATATGTCACCAGGTTCGGACATAGCCCAAGTGTGGAGCGAGGGACACTGAAGTGGGTCAACATTTCAGACTTTAATGCGAACAGTGTTAAAGGGAAAAGAAAACAATAAATGCTAGGGCTGTTAACTAAAACTCTCAAATGGAAAACATAGCCTACACTGCGACTGAAAAGAACAATTAAGAATAAAATGAATACCGCTAGACTTCAGAGTCAGTTGACTCCACAGTTCAGTTTCTCAGCCAAGACAGAATGCAAGCAGGCACTGAAGCATTGCAGTATCCAAGTCTCGACGAATACTATGACGGAATGAATGGAGTTAAATACTATCACAATAAAATAATAATTAGCCGACATGCACATATTCACAAGCGCAGTTGCCGTATCTACTGTGCTGCTGAATCTATGGTTGTGACAGGGCCCCCCCTCTCTAGGCGCAGCCCCTGAGGCACCACAGACCTGTGTCTGCTGGAAGTCCTGAAAGACGGACTTGTCAAAGATGTCCTTCAGTGATGCTGGTAGATATGTGCCATGGTGTGAGCCAAACTCTTGTTTGGTTCATATTGGAGCCAAACTCTTCACCGTAGAGACAGAAGCAAGAGCTTATACAGAAGTAGCTCGATCAAGTGACATTATGAGATGAATCATTCTCAAAATGAGGACCCTCCGATTGGAGCTAATCGGGCATCTGCTTCAAGAATAAAACTAACACAGAACCTCTGAGCCTATCAAAGTAAACTTAACAAACTTAAGCAGAAAGCACCAGGAAACCGCATTACAAAGAGCGAGTTGCTCGAGAAAAATGCAAGAAGCTTTAAAACCATTAATAACTGTTAAGTGACAACTAACCAATTTAGGTGCTCTAAAAACCTCAGAGCCCAAATGCTTTCTGATGCCCTGCACAGGCCTGAAGAAGTTACTACAGGACCCCCTTCCCTATAGCTGGCTCTTGATGGCCCTGGAAGGCCTGGAAACTCGAGATCCAGGGAAGACTCGAGAGACCTGGGGAACTTGACAGGCAGGGAGACTTGGGGATCCAGAGAGACTGAGAGACCAGGGAGCCTCGAGTGAGACCAAGAAACTTCAGGCTGGGCAAAGAGGGTGGCTTGGAAGTCCTCGAGATGGGGAAGACATTGAATAAGCCTGGAAACAATTGAAAAAACAAAACCCTTGGTAATGTAGAGAAAAGTCCTTGGGAAACCTTGACAACATGAAACCTGAAACCTAGAGAAGGAACCTTTTGAAATCTTGCTCAGTGTTTTATCTTTCACAACTTTTTCCAGAGGCAATTAGGATATACTCTTAGTTTTACAGATCAAGACAACATAGACAGGCTTCTTTCATTGCTAAACTAGCTGGTTCTCTGTAGATCTGTTTAATTTGCTACATGAAAGTTCAGTTTTTCCAGTCTGTACCATGACTTTCATCAAGAGGTTAAAAATACCGTTGATAGGGTTACTTGCGTATTCACACACTGCAGCCAGGGATCAGCTTTTAGAGTAGGGCTCTTGCAGAATTTACTCTATTTACTTGAAAGATGATTTGTTGAATCAATTGATAAGCTTGCTTGAAGCGCTCATTTGTTAGCAGACCTGAGTCACGGGACCACAAGGCTGGGAATCTGGGTTCTTGTGACTTGAAAAGCTTGGAATGGATACCAGAGAAACTCAATGTAGATTAGAGAAGCTCGGTATGTAGACTCGGGACTCTCGGAATGTAGAGTCAGGACATGCATTCAGAATAAAGGCACCCTCTCCTCAAGCCACCAATGTCAAAACATCACTGTTCAAACTTTGCTGGGTCCATTACTTGGCAAGATCCTCTGTCATGATGGAGACAGAAATAACAAATTATACATTCATTGCCTCAACGAATCACTCTGACTAATGAATCTTATGGCCATAAGCTGCCCTTTTTCTGCTGAGCGTGGCTGAAACTTGCTGTCACCAGCTTCGGAAATGGCCCAAGTGCGGAGTGAGAGACACTGAAGCAGGTCGATAGTTCACAGACTTTAATGTGAACAGTGTTAATGGGAAAAGAAAACAATAAACTCTAGGCCAAACAGGGCCGTTAACTAAAACACTCAAATAGAAAATGTAGCTCACACTGCGGCTGAAAAGAATAACAAAGAATTAAAACAAATACTGCTAGTCTTCAGAGTCAGTTGACTCGACAGTCCAGTTTCTGAGGCAAGGCAGAGTGCAAGCAGGCAATGAAGCATTGCTGTGTTCAAGTCTCGACAAATACTATGATGGAATGAATGGAGTTAAATACTTTCACAATGGAATAATAATTAGCTGACTCGTGCATATTCACAAGCACAATTGCCGTACCTACTGCACTGCCGAATCCGTGGTTGTGAAAGAATATTATTGTGCTCACGCAGTGTTACATGCTGTGGGTATTTTGACCAAACTGAGAGTAAATCCCCAGCTAAAGTCAGACAAGTATTAAGTCATACAAACAGTCCATTTGCCAGGGCTATCGTCAGAGAAATATTAAGCAGAACATTAAATATGTTCAAACATTGAGATACATTTTTATTTCCAGAAACAGAAGAATTGTTTCAACTTTATGTAAATCCAGTCACACTTCTAATGAAGCTATTTTATACTCCTATTGTAAAGTCTGTGGAAGTTTACACTGCCTTGGTGGAATTCTTTGAGGATGTAACAAAACACATTGATGAAGGTAGAGTAGTGGATGTAATGTATATGGATTTCAGCAAGGCATTTGATAAAGATCCCCATGCAAGGCATAGGATCCAAGGAGACCTTACTTTGTGGATCCAGAGTTGGCTTGCCCATAGGCACATCTTCCTAAATTTGGTCCTGGTCCTCTATTCATTACCTTTATCATTGAAGAAAAATATACTTTTTAATTTCCCATCAAAGCAGGGGTTCCCAACCTGGGGTCCATAGGGGCATTAACCTTGGTTAATGTTAGGGGTTTATGAAATAAAAAAGGTTGGGAAACCCTGCATTAAAATATCCATATGTCAATGTTGTAGCAATCAGATAATCGTTCATTTGTAACACTCACAAAATGCTGGAGGAACTCAGCAGGCCAGGCAGTATCTGTGGAATTGAGTACAGTTGACTTTTTGGGCCTGTACCTTTCTGCAGGGCTGGAGAAAAATAGATGAGAAGTTGGAGTTAAAAAGTGGGGGCTGGGGAGTGAGAAATACAAGGTGATAATAGAATCTCCTCCACCAATCCTCATCCACGTTTCCCCCCTCACCTTACCTCCTCGCCTACCCATTGCCTCCTCTTTTCTTTCTTCCATGTCCTTCTCTCCTCTTCGATTAGATTCCCCCTTCTCCAGCCCTGCATCTCTTTCACCAATCAACTTCCAGCTCTTTACTTTACCCCTCCCCCTCCCAGTTTCACCTATCACTTTGTGTTTTTCCCTCCTCTCCTCCCACCTTTTAATTCTGACTCCTTTTTTTCTCCAGTCCTGCTGAAGGGCGTCGGCCCAAAACATTGACTATACTCTTTTCCATAGATTTTTTAAAGATTTTTTTATTGTTTTCAGATGATTACAGAAAGAAAAAAAATTATACCCTTCCCCTGCTCCCCTTAGCCCCTCCCCGCTAACATCCCTATAGGTAAAAAAAGAAAGAAAGAAGGAAAGAAAGAAAGTGTGCCTGGATATCAGAAGATCCCCCCCATGCTCCACGGAGTTCATAATAACTTTAGTATATATATTTATTTCTTTCCCCAAATAACCAATTATTTTATCTTCAGAGCACCTATATATTTAATCCTGTCTTTTGTAAATAAGGGTGCCAAATTTTCAAAAATGTTTCATATTTATCTCTTAAATTATAAGTAATTTTTTCAAGTGGAATACAACTGGAAATTTCATTCTTCCAACGATCTATATTTAAATACGCATCCGATTTCCAAGTAACTGCAATAGCCTTTTTGGCTACTGCCAGTGCAATTTTTATAAATTCTTTCTGATATTTATTCAATTTGGGTTTCAATTTTATCCCTTCAATTTCGCCTAATAAAAATAATATTGGATTATGTGGAAGTTGTGTTCCAATAATTTGTTCCAATAAAACTCTTAAATTTGTCCAAAAAGGTTGAATTTTAGAACAAGACCAAGTAGAATGTAAAAAAGTACCAATTTCTTGGTTACATCGGAAACACTGATCAGATACATTTGGATTTTAATTATTTATTTTTTTGTGGTGTAATATATAATTGATGTAAAAAATGATATTGCACTAATCTTAACTGGACATTTATTGTATTTGTCATACTTTCAAGACATAGTCATGACCAATTTGTTTCTTCAATTTTAATATTCAAGTCACTTTCCCATTTTTGTCTTGACTTATGGACGCCTTGTTTAGTTGCCTGTTTTTGAATCAAGCTTTTCATACAAGAAATAAATTTTTTAGTTTTTCCTTTTTGAATTAAAGTTTCTATTTCACTAGATTTCGGCAATAACATTGTTTGACCTAATTTTTTTCTTAAATAAGCCCTTAATTGGAAGTAACAAAAAAGAGTGTTGTTTGATACTTTATATTTATTCTTTAATTGATCAAATGACATTTATATACCTCCTTCAAAACAATCTCCTATAGATCTAATCCCCTTTTGAAACCAGTTATATAAAAGTTGGTTATCCATTGTAAAAGGAATAAATATATTTTGAAATAAAGATTTCTTTATCTCATCATCAATATTTATCTTATTCCATAAATCAATCAAATGTTTTAATATTGGAGATTCTTTTTCTGTATCCATTTAGATTCCCACTTATATATAAAATCTTCTGGTATATTTTCTCCTATTTTATCTAGTTCTATTCTAATCCATGCCGATTTATCTTCATCAAAAAAAGATGCAATAAATCTAAGTTGATTTGCTTTATAATAGTTTTTAAAGTTTGGAAGTTATAACCCTCCGAGGTCAAATTTCCATGTCAATTTTTCCAACGATATTCTTGACATCTTACCTTTCCAAAGAAACTTCCTCACATATTTATTTAACTCCTGAAAAAACTTCTGGGGTAATTGTATTGGTAGTGATTGAAATAAGTATTGTAGTCTAGGGAATGTATTCATTTTTACGGTATTTACTCTACCTACTAATGTTATTGGTAATATCATCCATTTATCAAGATCTTCTTGAATTTTTTTCAATAATGGTAATTAATTTAATTTGTATAAGTTCTTTATATCATTATCAACTCTTATACCTAAATATTTTATACCATTTGCCCGCCATCTAAATTGAGTTATTAATCGACATTGACTATAATCTCCTTTAGTAAGAGGTAAAATTTCACTTTTATCCCAATTTATTTTGTAACCTGATATTTTCCCATATTCTTTTAATCTATAGGATAATTTATGCAACGAGTGCAATGAGTTTGTTAAATAAAGCAGAACATCATCAGCAAATAAGTTAATCTTGTATTCTTCCTGATTAACTCTGAAACCCTTAATTTCTGGGTCCATTCTAATTAATTCAGCTAATGGTTCTATCGCCAACACAAATAAAGCAGGTGATAATGGACAACCTTGCCTAGTTGACCTTGTTAACTGAAATGATGTTGAAATTTGACTATTTGTCACTACTTTAGCTTTGGGATTAATATTTGTTTTGATCCATTTTATAAAAGATACCCTTAATCCATATTTTTCCAATACCTTAAATAAAAAATCCCATTCCAATCTATCAAATGCTTTTTCTGCATCTAAAGCAACTACCACACTCATTTCCTCCCTCTTTTGAGCCAAATGAATTATACTAAATAACCGAGTTACATTATCTGCCGATTGTCTATTTTTAATAAATCCTGTTTGATCCATATGTATTAATTTTGTTAAGTATTTAGATAGTCTGTTAGATAAGATTTTTGCTATTATTTTATAATCAGTATTTAACAAAGAAATAGGTCTATATGATGTTGGCTTTAAAAGCTCTCTATCTTTTTTTGGCAATACTATTAAAATAACTGTCGAAAAAGATTCTGGAAGTTTATGCATTCTTTCCGCTTGATGTATTAACTCCATAAAAGGAGGAATTAATAAATCTTTAAACTTTTTATAAAATTCAGGTGGAAAACCATCTTCTCCTGGAGATTTATTACTTTGAAATAATCCTAAAGCTTCTTCAACCTCTTTTAATGTAAAAGGCATATCTAATCTCATCTGTTCTTCCGTATTTAATTTTGGAAGAGTTATTTGTGATAAAAACCTTTCTATCTTGACATTATCATTTTGTGATTCTGATTTATACAATTCAGAATAAAAATTCTTAGAAGTTTCATTAATTTCTAAAGGTTTATAAGTAATTTTATTTACTCTTGTTCAAATTGCATTTATCGTTTTAGAAGTCTGGTCTGTTTTTAACTGCCATGCAAGGACCTTATGTGATCTTTCACCTAGTTCATAATATCTCTGTTTAGTTCTCATAATTGCCTTTTCTGTTCGATATGTCTTAAGTGTATTATATTGTAACTTCTTATTAATAAGTTGTCTTCGTTTTTCTTCTGTCATATATCTTTGAGATACTTTTTCTAATTTTGTAAACTCCTTCCAATTGATCTATTTCTATCATATATTCCTTCTTAATTTTAGAAGTATAACTTATTATCTGACCTCTCAAATATGCCTTCATTGCTTCCCACAATATAAATTTGTCATCAACTGAATGTGAATTTGTATCTAAAAAAAACTGAATCTGCTTTTTCATAAAATCACAAAAATCTTGATGTTTTAGTAACATTGAATTAAATCTCCATCTATAAATTGATTCCTCTTTATCTATCATTATCATTGTCATTATCAAAGGAGAATGATCTGACAATATTCTCGCTTTATATTCCATGTTTTTCACTCTATCTTGCATATTCGTTGATAATAAGAAAAAATCTATCCTTGAATATGTTTTATGTCTATTTGAATAAAATGAATAATCTTTCTTTTGGGTTAATTCTTCTCCATATATCAATCAAATTTAAGTCTTTCATCAATGATAGAATTAATTTTGCTACTTTTAATTTTGAGACAACCTTTGTTGATCTATCTAAAACTGGATCTAAACAAAAGTTAAAATCTCCATCTATTAATATTTTGTTATGTGCGTTAGCCAAATTCAAAAAGACCTCTTGTATAAATTTTACATAATTTTCATTTGGTGCATAAATATTTATAAGAGTCCATAATTCTGAAAAAAATTGACAATGTATAATTACATATCTCCCTGCTGAATCAATTAATACATTTTGTATTTTAATTGGTAAATTTTTATTAACCAAAACTGCAACTCCTCTCGCCTTTGAATTAAATGAAGCTGCAATAACATTTCGAACCCAGTCTCTTTTTAATTTCTGATGTTCTATCTCCGTTAAGTGTGCTGCTTGTAAAAAAGCTATATCTATTTTCATTTTTTTTATGTATGTTAAAATTCTTTTTCTTTTCACCGGTCCATTAAGCCCATTAACATTAAAACTTAAAAAATTCAGTAAATTAGTCATTATTTTCAATTATGTTACTCCAATCTATAATAATACCTAATCTTTCAACTTTCGTGGTATCTTGGGAAATCTTTCTAAAATTCTCCATGTTGCTATGTGTGTCCCCACTGATCATCCAGGTAGAAAGATAGAAGAAAAATACAGTGTAAAGAAAAAAACAAAATACCCCCCTACTAATGTGAAAAAAAAAGAACACAATATTACCCCCCTCTATTGTACGGGTCATGGCGACCGCCATGATTACACACATGAAACCCACAGTAATCGATCCAAAGCTCCCCAGCGCCCCTGCAACATAAAAAAGTATATATATAAGAAGAAAAAAAATACTATTCTCAATTAGTATATCTGAAATTTTGCTTTTCTCCCCTATGTCATCCTTAAAAGTCCATCACTTCCATTCACTGTCTGTCTTCATCTTTAATCCATTACACTTGGAGATCTCTATGTGTAATTAGAAAGTATTTGGAAGTTTTTGTGCCTCTGCTTCTCGATAATCGGTAAAAAATCTTCTTTTTCCCTCTTCCAAAAAAATTATCAGGGTTGCTGGGTGATGCATTATAAATTTATAACCTTTTTCCCATAAAACTCTTTTCGCTGGGTTAAATTCCTTCTTTCTCTTCAAAATGTTATAACTTATATCAGGATAGAAAAGAACTGCCTTCCCTGCTATCATCAATGGCCCGTTTCTCTTTTTGGCACATTGGGCAGCCGCCTTCAGGATCTTTTCTTTATCTTGGTATCTTAAGCATTTTATCAAAATTGATCGTGGATTTTGGTCAGCTTGAGGTCTTGACCTTAAGGCTCTATGAGCCCTTTCAATTTCAATTAGAGTTTCTCCTTTGGGAAGCATTTCCAATTTTTCAGGAATCCATTTTTGAAAAAAATTTATTGGATCTTCTCCTTCTATATCTTCTTCAAGTCCAACAATTTTAATATTATTTTGTCTACTAAAATTTTCAAGCTTATCAACTTTTTCCAATTTGTTTTCTTTCTGATGTCCAGGCAGTAATATCATCTTCCATTTTATTCATTCTTTCAACCATGTCTTCCGTTGTAGTTTCCAAATCTATAATTCTCTTTTCCATTTTTTCCTGTCTTTTTGTCATTTTCTCAAACATAATCTCCACATTTATCTTTTTTTTGGATTACTTTTAATGCGCCTAATTTACGCATTATTTGCACCAAAGTCTTTTCTATATTTCCAGAAGAACTTTTACCTCCATCTTCGTCTGATTTTTCCAGAGAATCTGACTCTCCCTCAGATTCACTTTTACTTTCGGTTTCAGTCATAACTGGGATTTGTAGTTCAGGTTGTTCTCGTTTGCGCATGCTCCTTCCTTCACATTTGCGCAGTTCTTGTTGGTCTTTTTCTTTAGAAATGGTCGATGTTGCTGTAGTTTCCTGTTCTGTATCGCCGGTGGTATAATGTACCTGAGCCCGCAGTTCTTTGGCAGAGGTGGACCTTGATTCTGTTCCAACTTGTGTTGTCTTCACGGTAGTAGTTTTCTTCATCTTCTGTTTATAAGGCATAACTTGAAACAGTCTGGAGTAGTTTATAAGTAACTTTTAGAAAGTATTAACTAACTTTTCTTCACTTAAACATTAATTTACTGATTTTTTACGGGACAGCTGGGTTCCAGCGTCTCGATCCTACGTCATCACGTGACGTCCCCCCACTCTTTTCCATAGATGCTGCCTGGCCTGCTGAGTTCCTTCAGCATTTTGTGTGTGTTCTTGGATTTTCAGCATCTGGAGAATTTCTCTTGTTAATCATACTTCCATACTTCTTACACAAAAGGAGGCAGATCCTGGCTATCAGATTTGTTATCCTTTGTTTTCTCATAGTAATTACAATGTCATCTTTACAGTGCCCCTAAATGTTAGACATTGATTTTCTGTCTAAGTTACACAACATTGTGGATGCTTGATTATATTTAGATTTTAAAGAGAATGACAAGATATGGGGTTAGTGCAGGAAAGTGATGCAAGAGTATTAGATCAATTATATGATTACTTAATAGCCTTTCTTTCCTCCCCCTCCCCCTCCTTCTGTTCTGTACTCTGACCTTTTACCTCTTCTTACCTGCCTGTCACTTCCCCCTGTGTCCTATCTTCCTTCCCTTTCTCCTATGGTCCACTCTCCTCTCCTATCTGATTCCTTCTTCTCCAGGTGTTGACCTTTCCCACCCACTTGGCTTCACCTATCACCTTCTAGCTATCCTCCTTCCCATCCCCCAACCTTTTTATTTCTGAAGTCTTCCCCCTTCCTTCCCAGTCCTGATGAAGGGTCCTGGTTTGAAACGTCAACTGTTTATTCATTTCCATGGGTGCTTCCTGACCTGTTGATTTCCTCCAGCGTCTTGAGTGTGTTGCTCTAGATTTCCAGCCTCTGCAGTCTTTCTTGTGTTTACAACTGTTTCCACGTTACATTCTTGGATTGTTATTCTTGCATCATCTTGTTTCAGCAACACATTGCACCTGTAAAGTAGCATTTGTGATTGAATGAGGGAAATAATCAGATTTGAATGCGAACAACACACAGAAAATGTCGGAGTAACTCAGCAGGCCAGGCAGCATCTTCGGAAAAGAGTAACCAGTCAACGTTTCAGGCCGGGACTCTTCATCAGGACTGGAAAAACAGATGAGAAGTTAGAGCAAGAAGGTGGGGGGGGGGGAAGGGGAAGAAGAAGTACAAAGTTCTGCATTCCCCAAAGTTCTCCAAGACCTTCAGATCCAGATATTAACTCAACAATTTTTCAAGTTTTACTTATTTTATAAATACTATTTTTCCTAGTGCTTAGAGTCATGGAAAGAAAACTGCACAACAATTACTTGTATTAAAGGAGACGTATATAAAATGGATCCTGTTGTCTGTCCAAAACAAGATAAACCGACATGTAAAAAAGGAATCGAACCTATAAAAGTTAGCAGTGAAGATGGATGTTGTGAACAATGGGACTGTAACTGTAAGTATCCCTGATCAGTTTAAATTGATGCCACATTGAAATTGCCTTAAATGTTGGGGAGGGCTCTCAACTTTAAAGCAGATGTTAATGGGCTGTCATCTATGCTACACCAATTGTACTTTATTGGAATTTGCAAGGTGTTAGTAAGGAGTAAGTGATCCCATCCTGCCTGTTCTGTAATCCCATCACACTCCCTGCAAGGTGAAAGATCCACCCCCGGCTCTGATCACTTTTTTGATATATTGTTCTCATTCATTTTTAGGTGTATGTGAAATATGGGGAGATCCACATTATAGGACGTTTGGTGGTGTGAATTATAACTTCTTTGGAAATTGCACATATACACTAGTGGAAGAAATAGTTCCAAAATACAATTTGTCGATTGTGTTGGATAATTATTTTTGCCTCCCCTTTATAAATAAGTCTTGTCCAAGGGGCCTAATTATCTATTACAATGAAAATGTTGTCCATATTTCAACCGGGGACCAATATTTGGTGAGTTCATTTGTACATATTGTATTTGTTGCTTATGTTCTAAGTCAGAAACATGGTCAAGGGTCAGCAATTTGGTTCCTCTATCTTTATCCAAACCTAAGCATATCAAAGCTGATCTATTAATTAACTTAATTTATCCACAGTTCCCTTATCTCCCTCAAATCAGTACTTGTAGTTAATAAAACTCCATCAACTTTGGAATAAGACTTCATGATTTCACATCAATGGCCAATTAGAAGTTCCAAACTTTTACCACATTCTATTTGCAAATTTATTTTCTAAGCTCAGCCCTGAAAAGTCTGACTTGGTTTTTCTACCGACACTAGACACTACATCTGTCTGATTGGGAACAGAGCAATGAAATTTATGTAATTACTTGTCATAATTTAGCCTCCTGGAGTCTAAGTATCAATTTGATAAATATACAATGTGTCAACATGTCTTTCCCAATCCCAAGTGCCTGGAAATGGTCACAGTGCTCCAGATGTGGTCTAGCCAAGGCATAATATTCATCTTTAAAATACTTTTTTTTTGAGATGTGGTCATCATTGTAGCTCTTCTTAACACTGGCAAACTTAGCCTCCACTTGGAGAGAAACATGCTTACTTATGATCATTTTGGGTTCCACTTGGTTTACTTAGCTTCAGACCATATTATGACCTCAGTCCACAGATGAGGTGAGAGTGAGTGCCTTTAATGTTTGGGTGGCCCAGACAAATTGGTAGAAAAAATATCTCAAGAACTGAGAATCTACTTGAGGATGACTTCATTATGAAACCTCAATTTTTTGACCATTTGCAAGGCATAGTGAAGGGTATAATCTGCACCAACAGTATATAAAATCGACAGGACTTTGTCCTGTCGGTACCCAATAATACACTGTCTTAACTATTCACAACACCAAGCAGTGTGTACCATGTACAAATGTACAGCAGTAACTTCCCAAAATCCATCCCAAACCTGTGCCTTGCCATAATAGATATGCTGTCAAATATGTTTCCTCCAAGTTACACATCATCAATACCTGATATTGATCACTGTTACTTCTATTGTCAAAGTCCTGAAATTTGCTTCTTCCCAACATTGAGCAAACACCTTTGGCCCATGAACCACAGCAACTCATTAAGATTATTGCCACCTTCTTGATGACCAAAGTTCATCTTATCATGTAGATTAATGTAAAATATCAAATGTGATTCATCAGCCTTGAAATTTATATACTAAAGTTGGCACGGTAATGTTGTGGTTAGCACAACACTTTACAGTAACAGTAACCCAGGTTCAAATCCAACTGCTGCTTGTGAGGAGTTTGTACGTTCTCGCTGCGTGGGTTTCCTCGTGGTGCTCCGGTTTCTTCCCACAGACCAAAGATGTACTCGTTGGTAGGTTAATTGGTCATTTTAAAATTCCTATGATTAGGCTAGAGTTAAATTGGCAGTTACTAGGCAACAGAGCCAAAGGTCCAGAAAGGCCTATTCCACACTATATCTCAATCAATAAGTAAATATTCCAATCATGACCATATAATTTTTGAGCACATTACCTCCAGAGATGTTTTACAAACTGTTTAAAGTGGGTAATCTAATAATCTTCATGTCAGAAGTGATTTTGTAGTGGATGTTAATTGTATAATATTTCACCAATAGATATAATCATATTAGCCTTCAAAATGTACAATGAGTCCTTGGGATAGTTTTTGACTTTTATTTTCCTTTTACAGTTAACAGTTGATGGATCTCACGTGAGCCTTCCCCATGTTTCAGAAACATTGCACATTAATCAACTGGACACCAGCACATACATTTATATGCCTAACATTCGAACATCAATTGTTGCTTTCCGCTTTGGCTTCGAGATCACAATATCTGAAAAATACTTCTTAAATAACACCAGAGGCCAATGTGGTATGGACTCTAAGACTGTATATAGTCATATAAAATTATGCACTGCAATACTAATTTTGTTAGTGATTTGGATTTTGTTTAGAACTTAAAGCACTTTTTTCTATCTTAGGATCTTGCTCCTCGAACAGCTGCGTTAGAAAAAGTGGCAAGGTTGAGCCTTCGGACTGTTGTAGTGAAACTGCACATGATTGGATAGTTCCTGATTCCAATAAACCTTACTGTCAATCAGCTCCTACTGATGTGCCTTGTACTTCAGCTCCTCCTGAAACAGCATGCCAAGATAAGATTTCAATCTGTGACATCCTTCGAGAAGAGTGAGTATCTGGACTCATGCCATTTATTCTCTTTCAGAGTAAGTGACTGTGAAAGATTTGCATATACATTTTCTCTGTCTGTTCCTCTCTCTACCTACCTAGGGATCAGTGAGTATAATTCTAAATTACGGGCAACAGTGTAGTATCTAGATTGCTGAGCTGAGGGACTGCTGCATTTTGGATAGACTTTTTCCCTTATTTTCACTCATTCATGCCATGTATTCAGCTGCTTTGATACTAGGACTTGGATTTCTTTACCCAAGGACTTGCATCCTTCAATCTCATGCCATTCTTTAGAAGCTACCTACAAGTTACTACTTTGATCTTTTTGGTTATCTGTTTTTAAGTCATCTCCTGTTGCTCAGAATAATTGTATTTGGTAAAATCCTTGTGAAGTATTAGAAGATACTTACTGGAATTGTGGTATACTGTATAATTACAGGATGTTATTGTAGTTTGCTCGAAATGGGTACTATTCCTATTGCCTATGCAGAGCAGGTCCCTAATAGTTGTTGTCAAATTGGGTTCAAAGGTTCATTTTATTTTCAAAGTACAACTGAGATTTGTCTTCTCCAGATAGCCATAAAATACAGAAAAGACATATGTAATTGAAAGAAAGACATCAATCCTTCCCACATGAAAAGAAACAAAAACTTTCAAATTCCAAGCCCACCACTTCACCCCTCCCTTGCACAAACCAACAGATCTTCTACATGGAGAAACAGCAACAAACCCCAAAGTCCCAACCCACCAATCGGCAACAAGAAAGAATGGGCGAGAGCACGAAATAGAAACACAGAACTGAAAGAGGCCATATGAACCACAGTCCAATCCACAAATCTCAGAATTTTGATAACATCTCCAAGAGCATCAGAACCCAGCTCTGAGAGCAGAGACTCGAACCCAGCAACCTCTTCGAGAACCCCTCGCTCTCCTCTGCGTGTGCCTTTACTGAGTTGCTTTCAAAAGTTTCAGCAAAGATGTAAATCTGAAGCTGCCACTACATATAGCTGCCTCTGGCTCTATGACTAAACTCCTGGTCACTGGCAGATGTGCAACCTCTGGGTATTTGTATTACCACCTCTAACAGTCTGTATGGTGCCTCCGATTTGCTTTATCTTGTGGAACAAGTGAACGGTCACTGGGGCTCCAGTTGAGGCCCTAAACTCATCTATATAACACAAATAAGGCAATTTGGCCAATTTCCTCAAGCGTGGGAAGAGTTCATTGTACCTGAAATACTCCTGGCATGGAAATTGATGCAATTTTTGGGCTAAGTCTTTAAAAATATGCTAGAAAGGCAACTGCACAACTAGCTGTGAAACAAATTAATAGGTAGATTATCAAAACTCTGCTAAAAACTGTATATAGCTTATAAATCTGAGAGAAATCTAGAAACATGTTTCAATTTAATTTATAGACTGAGCAAATTATGGATCAATAACCTATAACCAAAGAACTAAATACATAAATTAAAATTGCTATTAATTTTAAAAAATCTCAATTTTCAATACTGTATATCCTAAGTTGATTAACTTAAGCTAAGCATTTTAGGAACAGCTTCTTCCCCTCTGCCATCAGATTTCTGATTGGCCCATGAACACTACCTCAATATTTTTCTGTCTTTTCACAAAACTCGATTTTTTAAAAATACTTATTTCCTATTGTAACTATGGTAGTTTTTTTTGGTGTATTGCACCGAACTGCTGCCGTAAAACAAAAAATTTCACGACGTACATATTTTTAATTGATGGGGTTTGTGGATTGCATGCTGTAGGTCGCTGCTTGTTGCTATTTTGTGTGACATTGATTGGGGCAGACTGGCTCTGCAGCCTGCATCAATGAACAACACAATGCTTGATTGAATTGAACTGAGCTAAAGATTCCTTGAATTTTTCATTGGCTTTTCCATTGTTTCATATTCCGTGTTTCTTGCACGGTGTTTTTTGCTGTTTGTTCTCTGGTGAGACTGCACTTAAAAGTATTGTATTCAATTCTGGTCATCTCATTATAGGAAGGATGTGCAAGCTATGGAGAGAGTGCAGAGGAGATTTACTAGGATGTTGCCTGGTTTGGAGAACAAGTCATAAGAAGCACGGTTAGCAGAGCTGGGACTTTTCTCTTTGTAGCATAGAAGAATGAGAGGGGGCTTCATAGAGGTCTACAAGATTATGAGAGGCATAGATAGGATGGATAGCCTGTACCTGTTTCCCAGGGCACCAATAGCAAACACCAGAGGGCATATGTACAAAATTAAGGGAGGGAAGTTTTGGGGAGACATCAGGGTTAAGTTTTTTACACAGAGTTGTGAGTGCCTGGAATGACTTGCCAGCGATGGTGGTGGAGGCTAAAACATTAGGGGTATTTAAGAGCCTCTTGGACAGGCACATGGATGAAAGAAAAATGGAGGGTTATGGGGTAGTGTGGGGTTTGTACTTTTTTTGAAGGATTATATGGGTCGGCACAACATGGCGGGCTGAAGGGCCTGTACTGTGCTGTAGTGTTCTGTGGTTCTAAGGTTCTTTTGTTTGTACATTGTTTTTCTTTGAACGGATTTCATGGTTTTCTTTGTTTCGTGGCGGTCTGTGGGAAGAGAGATCTCAGGGTCGTATACTGCAGACATACTTTGATAATAAATGTACTTTGAATCTTTGTCAGTGATTATAAATCTGATTTTCGTATGAAATGATAGTGACAAATCCTTCTTATTGGGTTTTCAGAACACTTTTTTTAATCATTATTTAGGCCCTTTGAAAAATGCAGAAGAAAGATCAACCTGAGTGAGTATGTGGAGTCCTGTACCTTTGACCATTGCACTATGAATTCCACCGCGGACTGCAGCAGCCTGGAGACTGCAGCCTTGGCCTGTGCGGATGCGGGTGTGTGTGTGGACTGGAGGAGTTCTACAAACGGAACGTGCAGTGAGTATCACACAGCTCAGATACTTCAGAACACACATGTACAGATACAGAGGATACACTACAAAAGCAGTGTCTTTAACTTAATTGATCTATAACGAAAATTGCTGAGTCTTTGTGAAGGTATATGGTTCGGAATTTCTCTCAATAAATTTCTAGAGAAGTGCTGAAGAAGATATTAATATGAACAAAATTGTTATGAATAGATGACTAGTTGTGGTTACATAATCTCCACGAGTACTTTCAGATGAAACTTCACAATAAAGCTGTTAAGGTATGTCTCATCCGGAATTATTTCCAGGTAGTGGACGATTTCTTTCCATGCTGCTCCGACGTATTGGGAAGTCATGTACTAGGCAACTAGCAGTGGTTTGCCATTGCCTGATGAGTTTTGCCAGGAACCAGCTGGATTCAAACTCAGGAGCTCTCGCCCCATAATCCAGCGTTGATGCCACTACGCCACCAGCTGGCTCAATAAAGCTGTTTGGACATTGCAAAAGTGGATAGCTTGTTTTGTAACTCCATTCCATGAGATCTAATAGATCTTCTGTAGGTACTTTTCTACGCAGAACCACATGGTTCTGAAATGGTTGTAATACTCAAGAACATAGTTTCTGTAACAGGGTAATAGATGTAACAGCATTGCAAAATTACCCACTTGAATTATTTTCAAAGTACTTGCATGCATTCTCTCAATCTGCTCCATTAGCTGAGTTGTATCGTAGGATAACCTGCTATTCTCTGCCAAAATATTTTTGTGATTTGCAACTTTATTCAGTGTTCACTTCAAACATACAGTTGGCCTTGGTGGATCAGGCTTGGGGCTTGCATAATTCCCTAATACAGCCACTGAAATATATCAGGTACAGTTATTCTACTGAGAATGATTCCTTTGAATGACCAAGAATTAGACATTAAGAATTGCATAGAAATTTGACCACTCCAACTCTGCATTGTTTTTGTAGCTTTACCATGACGTGTTAATGTTGGGGCGGCATGGTAATGTAGTGGTTAGCACAAAGCTTTACAGTGCAAGTGACTGGCGTTCAATTCCCTCTGCTGTCTGTAAAAAGCTTGTATGTTCTCTCCGTGAACGCTTGGGTTTCCTCTGGATGCTTCGGTTTCCTCTCATAGTCCAAAAGACATACCAATTGGTAGCATAATTGGTCGTTGTAAACTGTCCCATGATTGGGCTAGGCTTAAATCGGAGGATTGCTAGGTGGATTGGCTCGAAGGGCCAGAAGGGCCTATTCTGCACTATCACAAACAAACAAACAGATAGATAGATAGCTATTGCAGCTCTTTAGTCCACATCTTGTGTGCTCCATAATGACCCAGCCTTGCTAATGATGGTATCTTGTTAAATGACATCTTTAGAAATGAATCAGTTACAGTTAACACGAGTACTATGTTAAAAACTCTGATGGTCACAGGGTTCCTTTTTTATTACAAGAAGGATGATCATTATTTGTCTGCCTAAGTCCATGTTGGATCTCAACAATGAAATCCGATCCCCCCCCCCCCCCATTTCATCACTGTAGCCCTGCTACTTATTCTCTCAGTTGCCCATCAATTCTCTTTGATTCCCTTGCCAGTTACCTACACTAGGAGTATTTAACAGCAGTCAGTTAATCCAACAGTACACTGTAGAGATGTGGGAGAAACCATGAGCACCCAGGGGAACCCATGCAATGACACAGGGAGAAAATGCAAACTTCATGGTCAATTGCTGAGGTCAGGACCGAACCCGGAATGAACTGTCAGGTCAGTGTGCTGCAACCTGACCCTAGTGCTAGCCAGCAACTCAATTTTAATCAGACTTATTTCAAAATGTGAAATAGTCCAATACTACCAATTTCTGTCCTTTCAAGCTACCTGATCATGATTGGTCCTCTAGGTAAAACCATTTAAAAAATAACCAGTGTAACAAAAGTGAAAGTTTTTGTTGGACCAATAGAAATAGCTCTAGGAATGCTTTATCCCTTTGAGACTTGATACACAGAATCTATTTCTCTGCATTTAATTCTGGATCCATATTGTCTGGGAACCTGTTTTATAAAATCACTCATTAAAGACTTTATATCCTATCTGGGACAAAAGTGGTGAAAGTGAGATTCTACATTTCTGGAAGATGAACATTTGGATTTTATTTTATTTACATGGATCAGCATATTACCCATCCCTTACAGCCTTCTTGAACAACTACAGACCTTGAAGTGTGGGCACGTTACAATGTGTTAGGGAGCGAGTTCCTGGATTTTGACCCAGTGACACTGAAGGAATGATGATATCTTTTTGAAGCCAGGATGCAGTATGGCTTGGAAGGCAACTTCCAGGTTGCAGTGTTCCCTTGCTTTTGTCCTTGCAGCTGATAGTGGGTTTGGAAAGTGCTGTCCCAGCACTCTTGGTGAACTACTACAGAGCATCCAAACTGCTGTGAGATTTTTGCCATCATGACATTTTGATATTTATATTATACATATAATGTTAATACTTAAATTTCTCACTGTCAAAATTTGCATATTTGTACTAAAGCAGTTTTCTTTACTACTTAAGAATACAGCTGTGAGCCAGGTTTAGTGTACAAGCCATGTGCAACCAAGAGCGATGACCAATGTGAAAATAAGTAAGTGTATTACTAATGTATTACAACCTAAAATTCTCTTCTCATTTATTCTTGGAAGTTAACTGCCAAGAACCAATCAAGTTCTGACATAATAAAGTTTAATTAAGACCTTGTCTTGAGTCTTTGGACTACTAAATCATAGACTCTGTTTCTTGTTCCAGTGAGGTGACAACTGGAGAAAAGTTCAGCACAATTGAGGAAGGTTGTTTCTGTCCAGACGGATTGATTCATTCCAAAGGCAAAGTCAAATGCGTTCCCTTTTGTGAAGGTAAGTTTATTTAATTTTCATTTTCAATTGGATCACCACAGTCTTTGTTCAAATCATTAGGCACAGAGGAGATGTCAGGGGTAAGTTTTTTACGCAGAGAGTGGTGAGTGTGTGGAATGGGCTGCTGGCGGTGGTGGTGGAGGCAGAAACAAAAGGGTATTTTAAGAGGCTCCCAGATAAGTACATGGAGCTTAGAAAAATAGAGGGCTATTGGTAAGCCTAGGTAATTCTAAAGTAAGGACATGTTTGGTACAGCTATGTGGGCCGAAGGGCCTGTATTGTGCTGTAGGTTTTCTATGTTCTATGTTTCTAACATCTTGTGTAGGAAATTAAAAAATGACAAATTTTCAGAGCACATGAGGGCTCTTAAAAAATAAGTGAGAATTTGTACATTCTTTCATTATCACTGCATCTTTTCAGATAATTATTGAAAAGACCCCATGCTTCTGCCTATCTCCTACCTTATCCTTGAGTACCTCCCTGTAATTCACAATAATATTTACACATTCAGTAGCTCTAATAGATTATATACAAACTAAGCAAAATCAAAATTGATAAGCATATACCGTATAATGCAGAAAGATATGTTGCCAGCTACTTCCTGCCATTCTTTACCTTATACAGTCAGTAATGCTGTTTGGTGAAGACACCCTGGAGAAATATTACATATGACTTATTCTCAAAACAGACACCACTGAAGCTGCTGCTAGGAATCTCTTCAGCTGATTTCCCAAATTTCACGACACCTTTACAGACTGTAGCAACAGAAAATTTCTTTCCTTTCAGGCAATGTACTCTTGATCTGGATTACTATGTATACAGTTATATCAACAGGATGCAAGGGTCTTGAGTTTGCTTGCATGGCTGAGTTTGACACATATAGTATATGTGGCATATTGAGCAAAATTCTTTAGTGGCAGAAAGAGGAATGTTGCCCAACCTAATATCAAGGTGCACATTAGATTAGATTCAACTTTATTGTCATTGTGCCGAGTACAGATCCAAAGCCAAATGAAATGCAGTTAGCATCTAACCAGAAATGCAAAGAATAGTGTTATTTACAAAATAACTGCGAATAAGAAGTAAGTGCTACAGCACACAAACATAGGAGTACTGAGACAGCACAATATGGGCGCAATACTGCTTAGCGCTGTGATGTGAGGCTCAGCAGGGTCACAGCCTCAGGAAAGAAACACTTCTGTGCCTGCTGGTGTGGAAACGGAGGCTCCTGTAGCGCCGACCGGATGTGAGGAGAGTAAAAAGTCCATAGTTAGGGTGAGATGCATCCTTGATAATGCTTTTTGCCCTGCCCAGGCAGCGTTTATAGTAAATGTTCTCAATGGTGGGCAATTGGGTGCCGATAATCCGCTGGGCAGTTTTCATCACCCACTGGAGTGCTCTGTGGGTGATATAAAGAAAAGGGGCAATCCTTCTGCCTAACCATTACATGGTTAACTGGCAGGACTCTGAGTGATGTCGGTCGTCAGCTGCCGGTGAATGCCGGTCTTGTGCTGCACTGATGGACTCCTTATGTAATCTAGCAAAATAACAAGAATGTCCTCAGATATCCCTTTACCTGGGCTAGGGAATCTGCCCAGTGGCTCTGGACCAGTTCAATACAACCCTAGTGAGAAGGAAAAAATGCCAACTAGGTGTATGATTTAATTGAGTGATTTAAAATATATTTAGTTAAATGGTGCAAATGTCTCTAGGGGTTTCGATTTTGACATTTTAAACAGATAAATTCTGACATATCTTTCATAAGACAATAAGACGGTAAGACGTAGGAGCAGAATCAGGCCATTCAGCCCATCCAGTCTGCTCTGCCATTCCATCATGGCTGATCCCATACACCTGCCTTCTTGCCATTTCTTTGATGTCCTGTCCAGTCAGGAAACAATCAATTTTTGCTTAAAATAGACCCATGGTCTTGGCGTCTACAGCTGTCTGTGGCAAAGCATTCCACTCTCTGGCTAAAAAAATTCCAACTTACCTCTGTTCTAAAGGGTCACCCTTCAAATTTGAGGCTGTACCCTCTAGTTCTGGACACTCCCATCACAGGAAACTTCCTCCCCACAACAACTTATCTAGTCCTTTCAACAATTGGTAGGTTTCCTTGAGATCCCCCCACATTCTTCTAAATTCCGGTGACTGCAGGCCCGAAGCTGCCAAATGCTCCTCATATGTTAACTGCTTTATTCCTGGGATCATCTTCACGAACCTCCTCTGTACTCCCTAAAACGACAATGCATTCTTTCTGCGATAAGGGGCCCAAAACTGTTGTAAATACTCCTAGTGTCTTATAAAGCGTTAGCATTATCTACTTGGTTTTATATTCTATTCCCCTTGAAATGAATGACAACATTGCATTTGCCTTCTTTACCACATATTCAACCTGTAAATTAACCTTCTGGGAGTCTTGCATGAGGACTCCTTAATCACTTTGCATCTCTGATGTTTGATTTTTCTCCCCATTTAGAAAATAGTTTGCACTTTTGTTCCTTTTACCAAAAAATGCATTATCATACATTTACCAACACTATATTTCATCTGCCACTTTTTTGCCCATTCTTCCAATTTGTCTAAATCCTTCTGTGATTGCATTGCTTTTTCAGGATTACCTGCCCCTCCACCTATTTTTGTATCATCTGAAAACTTTGCCACAAAGCCATCAATTCCACTTTCTAAATCACTAACAAACAATGTGAAAAGTAGCGGTCCCAATACTGACCCCTGAGGAACACTACTTGTCAATGGCAGCCAACCAGACAAATCAATGCTTCATTCCCAGTCACTGCCTCCTGTCTGTCAGCCATTCCTCTATCCATGCCAGTATCTTTCCTGTAATGTCATGAGATTTTACCTTGTTAAGCAACCTCATGTGTGGCATTGTATCAAAAGCCTTCAGAGAACCTAAGTGAATGATATCCACTGCCTCTCCTTTGTCCATCCAGCTTGTTACTTCCTCAAAGAACTCTAACAGATTTGTCAGGCAAGATTTCCCTGTACAGAAACCATGCTGACTTTGACTTATTTTATCATTAGTCTCCAAGTACCCCGAAACCTCATCCTTAATAATAAACACCAACACTTTCCCAACCACTGAAGTTAGGCTGACTGACCTATGATTTCCTTTCTTTTGCCTTCCTCCTTTCTTAGAGAGTGGAGTGACACTTGCAATCTTCCTGTCCTCCAGAACCATGCTGGAATCAAGTGATTCTTGAAAGATCATAACCGATGCATCTGCTATCTCTTCAGCAACCATTTTCAAAATTCTGGGTGTAGTCCATCTAGTCCAGATAACTTATACCTCAATACCTTTGAGTATGCATAGCACTTTTTTCCCTTTGTAATTGCAATGGCACTCACTTCTTCCTGACACTCACAAACCTCTGGCACACTGTTAGTCTCTTCCACAGTGAAAATTGATGCAAAGTACTTGTTAATTTCATCTGCCATTTCTTTCTTCACCCATTACTATCTCACCAGCATCATTTTCCAGTTGTCCAATATCAACTCTCACCTCCCTTTTACTCTTCATATACTGGAAAAGCTTTTAGTATCCTGCTTTATATTATAGGCTGGTCTGCCCTCATATTTTGTCTTTTCCCTTCTTACAGCTCTTTTTCAATGTCCTTTGTTGGATTTTAAAAAACTTCCCAATCATCCCACTCAGCTTTGCTACATGATATGCCTTTTCCTTGGCTTTTATGCAGTCCTTAACTTCCCTTGTTGGCCATGGTTGCCTATCCCTGTCATTTGAGAACTACTTCTTCTGTGGGAAATATCTATTCTGCACCTTGTGAACTATTCCCAGAAACTTCAGCCACCTCTGCTCTATCATCATCCCCATCAGTATCCCCTTGCAACCCACCTGGAGAAGCTCTTCTTTCATGCCTCTGTAATGCCCTTATTGCACTGAAATACTGATACATGTGACTAGTGCTTCACCCTCTCAGACTGCAGTATGAATTCAATCATATTATGATCACTGCCTCCTAAGGGTTTCTGTACATTAAGTTGCCTAATAAAATCTAGGTTATTACATAACGCCCAATCTAAGATGGCCTTTCCCCAAGTAGGCTCAAGTACAAGCAGCTCTAAAAAGCCATCTCAACAGCATTCAAAAAATTCTCTCTCTTTTAATTCAACACCAACCTGATTTTCCCAATCCCCTTGCATATTGAAGTCCCCATTACAATTGTATCATTATCCTGATTGCATGCCTTTTCCAGCATCCTTTGCAATCTCAACCCCGCATCTTGGCTACCATTTGGAGGCCTCTATATGATTCCCAAAATGGTTGTTTTACCCTTTCTTAACTCCACCCACAAAAATTCAATATTCTCTGACATGTTACCCGTAGGCAAACACTCAGCAATTCAGGAACAGCCTCTTCCTCTCTGCTATCCGATTCCCAAATGGACACTGAAGCTTTGGATACGACCTCACTTTTTATTTCTATTTTTGCACGTTAAAAAAAATCTATTTTAAATACGTAATTGATTTACTTGTTTATTTATTATTATGTTTCATCTTATTTATTTATTTATTTACTTTCTCTGCTAGATTATGTATTGCATTGAACAGCAGCTGCTAAGTTAACAAATTTCACGTCACATGCTGGTGATAGTAAACCTGATTCTTATCCTGATTCTCTTTCTAAAGATGTAATTCCATTTTTTACCAGCAGAGCCACACCACCACCTATGCCTTCCTGCCTGTCTTTTCGATGCAAAGCATATCTTTTGATATTAAGCTTCCAACCAACATTTTAAGCTGCCTGTGAGCATAGAGTAGGGTCCTCCATGGCAGCCAAAGCCATTCTGAAGATATTGGCAGGCCACTGGGACTGGGAGAAATCTTGAGATATGCTAGCCATACTGGCCACGTGAGGGGAAAAATGTAACCCAGCACCATACTGGACAAAACACAGTTCAAATGCAGGTGACCGGCAATCTTGGTCCATTCATTAGTTATGTGACCCACTTCGCTTTGCAGCATCTCTTCCCGGTTGGGAATATTGATCATCTGGCCACAGCAGACATCCAGAAGCCTAGAAGCATGATCTATAAATTAGTCTGCCTAATATTCATTGCCATCAGGCAAGCAGGTGGCCCAGAAAAATATCACATCATTATTGTTACATAAAAGAAAATGTCTTTTCCATGTGTTAGACAATTACTAAAATATTCTTGGTTCTTTTCTTCCTGCTGATTTAGTTAAATTCAATAAACAGATATCTAATCCTGTTATCAAACATACATTACGAATTTGGTTTCAATTTCGTAAGTTTTTTACTTTGAAAAACTTTGTTCTTGATAGCCCTATCTTACTTAATTTTTTTTTCAAACCTTCCTGGACAGATCAAGCTTTTAGCATATGGAAAAGGAAAGGTATAAAATGTTTTCGTGATCTTTTTTTTGAAGATACTTTGATGTCCTTTGACCAACTTTCCAACAAATTTAAATTACCTAAATCTAATTTTTTCAGATATCTACAAATCAGAAATTTCTTCCATAAAGTTCTACCATCTTTTCCCAATTCAACTTCAGTGGATTTCTCAGATTTGATTTTTACCTTAAACCCTTGTCAGAAGGGATTAGTAGCTTTTATTTATAATATGATTATGAAGATACAACCAGAAATATCAGATAGAATTAAACAAGAATGGGAAAAAGAACTTCGATATAATATTTCAACAGATAAATGGGAAAAATTTTACAAATGGTTAATTCCTCTTCTATATGTGCTAAACATGCTTTAATACAATTTTAAATTGTACATAGAGCTTATATGTCTAAAGATAAGCTTGCTCGATTTTACTCTTATATTAACCCTCAATGTGACAGGTGCCATCTAGAAGTGGCTTCATTGACCCACATGTGTTGGTCATGTCCCACTTTATATAACTATTGGAAGGACATATTTGTTACCATTTCTTCAATTTGGAATATCGATTTACAACCTCATTTTATTACTGCAATTTTTGGTATACCAAATGAGGATGGTATTCAGTTTTCCCCTTCAATCAGACGAATGATTGCTTTTGTAACATTAATGGCCAGAAGGTCTATATTACAAAACTGGAAAGAAGTAAATCCTCCTACCACGTCTCAGTGGCTTTCCCAAACTATTTCATATCTAAGTTTGGAAAAAATCAGAAGCACTATTTTTGACCCATCAGTCAAATTTGAAGAAACTTGGGGACTGTTTATTCGACATTTTCATATGAATTAATCTGACCTTTTCCAGACCTTCTTTCTGCTTATTCTTGTTCAGGTATGGAGTTCCGGAGTTTTTTTGACACTATCACATACTAAAAACTGTTACTATTGCCCATGTTAGTTTAGTTTAGTGTTCTTTTATCAATATACATTTTCTTTTACTTATTTTCAATTTTTTTTTCTTTTTTGATGATTATTTTTGTTTTTTTCATATATAGTTATTTAGACTTGATTGATTAATGTACTTTTTTCTGTTGATATTTTAATAGGATATTATTATCTTATTACCAATGTAATTTCAAGTCTATTGTATTCATAACCTATTCATTATTATGTTATGTTTTTCTTTATATATATATGAAACTTAATAAAAAGATTGAAAAAGAAAGGAAAAAAAAAGACAATTACTAAAATATGCATCTTCAATTGGAGATTAGCCACATTGCAAGAAACAATAAACCAGAGTGTAATTTCAACTCTGATGCTCTTACATTATCCAGAGTTATTGTTTTTTTTACTGCCTGTTAATACATGCATGAAAATGTGTTAACTGTTAGTGGCTCTGGATGTACGACACCAGAAAATCCTACAAAAGGTAGCAGATTCAGCTCAGTACATCATGGGTAAAACCCTCCCAACCACTGAGCATATCGACATGTTAAGCTGTCATAGGAAAGCAACATCCATCATCAGAGATCATCAATACCCAGGCCATGCTGTTTTTTTGCTGCTGCCAACAAAAAGGTGGTAAAGGAACCTTGGGACTCACATCACCAGTTTCAATAACAGTTACTACCACTCAACCATCAGGCTCTTAAATGAAAGGGGGTAACTACACTCATCTGTTGAGATGTTCCCACAACTAATGATCTCACTTTAAGGACTCTTTATCTTGTTATTTCATGTTCTCATTATTTATCGCTATCTATTTATATTTACATTTGCACAGTTTGTTGTCTTCTATGCTCTACCTGAACTTTCACTGAGCCTGTTTGTGGTTACTGGTCTATAGATTTTCTGAGTACACCCGCAGGAAAAAGAATCTCAGTGTTGTATGCAGTGACCCATATGTACACTGATAATAAAATATACTTTGAACCTTGAACATTGTATGCCAGTGCTTTGTCTTCTGCAACTGAAACTCAGTTCCATTCCTTCAATCAAGAATGAGTATTTAGGCAATCAGTTCTTAATGACTAATTGAAGATCTCAGGCTGTTCATTGGCAGGTAATTTAAAATCAAATTTGCTGTGAAGATACTGTGAAGGGCATGGATATGTTGCATATGTGTTAATAATCAATTCTCTTGGCTTTCCTGCAGTTTGTCATGACTATTCAGGACAGCCAAGAAAGGTGAGTGTTCAAATAAGTTTACACCAGTAAGAGATCAGGAAATAATTCAGATGTTTAATAGTCATCTTTTGAGGTCTGTTCTGTAAAAAAAAAGACCAGTAATGAAAAAACGATTAAAGATTGAATAAATTTCTAGTAAATGAATGTTACATACTCTACTGTTTGAGAATAGATATAGACTCACTTTCTGGGACTCTGCAGCTCAAGTTCTTTGTATTTATTGTTTATTTCTGTTTATTATTTTCATGAGTTATTCTCTTTTGCTCATTCATGTTTGTCCAGTTTTATGATGAATGTTTTTTCATGGGTTCATAAGTTCATAAGATATGAGAGCAGAATTAAGCCATTTGGCCCATCAAGTCTGCTCTGCCATGTCATCATGGCTGATCCAATTTTCCTCTCAGCCCCAATCTCCTGTCTTCTCCCTGTATCCACTCATGCCCTGACCAGTCAAGAATCTATCAAACTCTGCCTTAAATACACAAAGACTTGGCCTCCACAGTTGCCTGTGACAAAGAATCCTACAGATTCACCACTCATCATAAAAAGAATCAGTCCCAGAACAGACCACTGTGGAACATCACTAGTCACTGATAGCTAGTCAGAAAAGGCTCTCTTTATTTCCACTCTTTGCCTCCTGCTGATCAACCACTGCTTTATCCAGGCTAGTATCTTTCCTGGAATACCATGGGTTCATAACTTGTTGAGTAGCCTCATGTCAAGCAGCACTTTACTATGTTTTTTTTGTCTTGTTGGTGCTTGCAAGATGATGAATCTCAAGGTTGTATATGGTATATATACATTGATAATAAATTTACACCATTTGAACTTTGATATAAACAGCTACAATTATTTTGATTTTCTGCTCAAGTCAAAACTTGGCATTGACAACAACATGGATTGATCAGGTCTTGTCAATGATACATTTCCACTCAGAAATCACACCTTAACTCTCTGTTAGTAACATTGTTCTACTTGTTAACATAGAAGAAAGTGGAATTAAGGGAAACTGGAGAGGAGATAACAAAAAGTATTCCTTCTTGAAGCTAAGCATGTTGGTCATCTTTTCTCCTGACAGTAACCTACCAAGAACAATATTAGAAGCAACCTGATTGCAAATTCCTAGATAAATTCATATTAGATAAATTTAATAAGGAAAAAGCAAATTATTACAAACACTTCAGTTAAGTAAAAACAATTCAGAACATTAAAACATTAAAAACATTAGAACATTATGATGTATCTTAGCAAGAAAACCTTTGCTCTGCTTCCTCATTTACAAATGTAGAATTCCCAATGCAGTATTCATGTTCTGTATCGCAATCGGCCAAAACATGTGTTTCTTTAAATGGAAAAACGTAGTTGGAATTTTTTTCTCTTGGTAACATGCACTAAATGCATTTTAAATACAAGAACTTCTGCGGATGCTGGAAATCCAAAGAAACACACACAAAATGCTGGAGGAACTCAGCAGTTCCAGCAGCATCTATGGAAATGACATTTCGGGGTGAGATCCTCCTTCAGGACTGGGGAAGAGTCTGGCCTCTTACCTCTTCTCACTAGCCTATCACCTCTCCCTGGTTCACCCCTTCTTTCCCTTTCACCTATAGTCCACTCTCTTCTCCTACCTGATTCCTTGTCCAGCTCTTTACCTTTCCAACCCACCATAGCTTCACCTATCACCTTTTAGGTACTCTCCTTCCTCCCCCGCCCCCCCACCGCCTACTATTTTATTCAAGCATCTTCCCCCTTCATCTCCAGTCCTGAAGAAGAGTCTTGGCCTGAAACATCTATTCTTAATCATTTTCATGGATGCTGCCTGACGTGCTGAGTTCTTACAGCATTTAGTGTGTGTTATTCAAATGCATTATATATACGAGATTTGGGTATTGCAATTTCAGCTGGTAATTCCAGCTGAATGTAGTGACTTTACTATGCCACTGTAGATTTCACTTACAACGTTCAAACGAGGAAGAATTTCATTGCCACTATATTTTATCCGAGTTCAGTTTGAGGTTGTTTACAACCTTCCAGCCTTCTTCCCACAATGGCAGAGGGGCACTGACATGTGGAGGAATTCCAAGAAAATGATCCTGGTCCTCTGCTAAAACACTTTTCTGGATCCAGAGAAACCTCATAGCCAGCTGTATAAGAGCTGCCCCATACAGGAGCACTGAATACAGTAGATGACCCCAGCAGGGTCATGGGTGAAGTGTCGCCTTACCTGGAAGGACTTTTTTGGAGCCCTGAATAGTTGTAAGGGAGGAAGTGTAGGGGCAGGTGTAGCACTTGTTCCACTTGCTAGGATAAGTGCCAGGATGGTGATCAGTGAGGAGGGAAGAATGAACAAGGGAAGTTGCATAGGGAGCGATCCCTGTGAAAGGCAGAAAGTGGGAGAGGGAACGAATGCTTGGTGGTGGGATCCCGCTGGGGATGGCAGAAGTTATAGAGAATTAAGTGCTGGATACAGAGGCTGGTAAGGTGGTAGTTAAGGATGTGGAACGCTAGCCCTGGTGTGGCAAAGGGAAGATGGGGTGAGGGCAGTTGTGCGCGAAATTGAAGAGATGCAGGTGAGGGCAGCAATGATGGTGGATGAAGGGAAGCCCCTTTCATTGAAGAAGGAGTATATCTCTTTAGTTCTTGAATGAAAAACCTCATCCTAAGAGCAGATGCAGTGAAAATGGAGGAGTTGAAAGAAAAGGATCACATTTTTACAAGTAACATGGTGGGAAGAGGTACAGCCCAGGTAGCTGTGAGAATCAGCATTTTTTATAAAAGATACCAGCAGATAAGTTGTCTCCAGAGAAAGAGACAGAGAAATCAAGAGAGGGGAGGATGTTATTGGAAATGGACTAGGTAAATTTGAGGACAGGGTGGAAGTTGGAGGCAAAGCTGATGAAGTCGACAAGCTCCACATGGGTTCAGGAAGCAGCACCAATGCAGTCGTTGATGTAGTGTGGAAAAGTTGGGGAGTGATACCAGTGTAGGCTTCGATCATAGACTGTTCCATGTGGCTGACAAAAAGGCAGGCATAGCTGGTACCAATGTGAGTGCCCATGGCTGCACCTTTGGTTTGAAGGAAGTGGGAGGATTTGAAGGAGAAATTATTGAGAGTGAAGACCAGTACTGCTAGCCAGAGGACAGTGGTGAAGGTGTAGTCTTTTGGGGTCATGTACTGCATCCTGTGCTCCCAGTATGGCCTCCTGGATACCTATGAGATCTGGTGTAGATTGGGAGACTACTTTGCCAAGCACTTACTCTCCATCCACCAGAAAAAGCAGGATCTCCCAGTGGCCACCCATTCTAATTCTATTTCCCATTCCCATTCCGACATGTCAGTCCATGGCCTCTTCTACTACCGCAATAATGTCACACTCAGGTTGGAGGTGCAACACCTTATATACCATCTGGGTAGTCTCCAACCTGATGGCATGAACATTGACTTCTCTAATTTCTGGTAATGGCCCCCCTCTCCTTCACAATTTTCCATTCCCATTTCCCTCTCTCACTTTATCTCCTTACCTAACCATCACCTCCCTCTGGTGCTCCTCCCCCTTTTCTTTCTTCCATGGCTTTTTGACCTCTCTGATCAGATTCCCCCTTCTCCAGCCCTTTATCTCTTTCACTAATCAATTTGTCAGCACTTTACCTCACCCCTCCCCCTCTCCCAGTTTCACCTATCACCTGCCACCTTCTATTTCTTCCTCCCTCCCCTCACCTCCTTATTCTGACTTCTTATCTTTTATCTCCAGTCCTGATGAAGAGTTTCAGTCCAAAACGTTGATTGCTTACTCTTATCCATAGATGCTGCCTGGCCTGCTGAGTACCTCCAGCATTTTGTGTGTGTTGCCTGTACTTTTCTCTGAATCTATCTTGTGTTCAGACCATGGTGGAGAAAATTTAGGGCTCATAATATTTTTACATTTAATCAAGCACAAAGTTTGCTCCTTAAGTTTTCTGGGTGATATTTTATTACATTTTTACTGTAGTGAGACCATAAAAGCAATTTATTTTTCCCACCAACATTGAGATAAAAGAGTTGGACATGGTGTATTTTAATAGCAATGAAATACCCAGCATGTAATCTTACTGACTTGGTTTTGTTTTCAGGATGGTGATACATGGGATGATCCGAACAATCCATGCATTTCCTATTCATGTACTCAGTACGGAGTTTTAATCAATAACAGGTCTTGCACTGAGGATGAAACCTGCCCTGAGGTAAGTGGGAGAACTGCTGACATAAGACAGGGCAGGTGCTGGAACTTGGAGCAGCGCACAATCTGCTGGAAGAACACAGTGGGTCAAGCTGCATCGCTGGGAGGAAAGAAATGCCAACGTTTTGAGCTGAAACCCTGAGAGTGGAGAGGCAAGATGGTCAGTGTAAAGGGGATGGGGTGTCAAAATCGACACCAAGGTGATTGGTGAACTGAGCAGGGACTTAAAATGACAGGCAGATAGGGGCTGGAGTTGGAAGACTGTTAACGATGAAAACGATGGAAATAAGAGAAAGCAACAGGTGGAGCGAGGTGGGAAGAAGGGAGAGTGACAGTAGGCGAAAGCTGCTGGAGGGAGACGACCACGAGCACCAGTGAATTCTGACAAGCAAAGACACTGAAAATGGGAACCATTAGAGGAAAAGGCAGAGTTGAATGGCATTGGAACCAGGTAGGACATGCTGGTGGGGGGAGGGGTGGGCAGTGTGAAGTTGGTGGATGGAAGAGGGAGGAGGGGACTAAGTAAGGTGAAGGAGGGCCTGGGGGTACAATGTTGGGGTAAAAAATGGGTGAAGTGAAGATCAAAAAGAGAGGATGGGGGGGGGGGGTCCTCCTATATTTGTCCCCTTTCTCCATTGCTGATGCTGGGTTTCGGCTGGAAATGTTGACATTTTTTTCCTGCTACCAATGCTGTAAAGTTGTTACAGCAGATCGTGCGAGCTGGTGTTCATTATAAGCACGTCAACCTCAGTAAGACAAAGAATGAACCCTATTTGAATCAACTATGGGTGTAATGTTTAATAATAACCCAAGCATTTTAAATCTAATTAT
Source organism: Hypanus sabinus (assembly GCF_030144855.1). NCBI lineage: Eukaryota > Metazoa > Chordata > Chondrichthyes > Myliobatiformes > Dasyatidae > Hypanus > Hypanus sabinus. Next base: position 44,236,573 of record NC_082718.1, read on the forward strand.
TTCTATTCATAAGTCTACAAATTAATAAAAGCAGATGCCATTCCTCATTTTTTGAATCTCATAAATATATCACATCTGATGGGATTAATTTATTTTAGAAAGCATGATATAACTTTTGATCAAAGAGTAAATTAAAATTACATTTCAAAAAGAGATGATTACCAGTTATTTATTGCTTCACAGGGAATTATTTATCTTCTGAAAACAAGTAGGGGTTCCCAGCCTGAGGTCCAGGGACCGCTTGGTTAATGGTAGGGGTCCATAGCAAATAACAGGTTGGGAAACTATCCTTTATAACCATATATAACCATATAACAATCACAGCAGGGAAACAGGCCATCTCGGCCCTCCTAGTCCATGCCGAACTCTTAATCTCACCTAGTCCCACCTACCCGCACTCAGCCCATAACCCTCCACTCCTTTCCTGTCCATATACCTATCCAATTTTACCTTAAATGACACAACTGAACTGGCCTCTACTACTTCTACAGGAAGCTCATTCCACACAGCTATCACTCTCTGAGTAAAGAAATACCCCCTCGTGTTTCCCTTAAACTTCTGCCCCCTAACTCTCAAATCATGTCCTCTCGTTTGAATTTCCCCTACTCTCAATGGAAACAGCCTATTCACGTCAACTCTATCTATCCCTCTCAAAATTTTAAATACCTCGATCAAATCCCCCCTCAGCCTTCTATGCTCCAATGAATAGAGACCTAACTTGTTCAACCTTTCTCTGTAACTTAAGTGCTGAAACCCAGGTAACATCCTAGTAAATCATCTCTGCACTCTCTCTAATTTATTGATATCTTTCCTATAATTCGGTGACCAGAACTGCACACAATATTCCAAATTTGGCCTTACCAATGCCTTGTACAATTTTAACATTACATCCCAACTTCTGTACTCAATGCTCTGATTTATAAAGGCCAGCGTTCCAAAAGCCTTCTTCACCACCCTATCTACATGAGACTCCACCTTCAGGGAATTATGCACTGTTATTCTTAGATCTCTCTGTTCCTCTGCATTCCTCAATGCCCTACCATTTACCCTGTATGTTCTATTTGGATTATTCCTGCCAAAATGTAGAACCTCACACTTCTCAGCATTAAACTCCATCTGCCAACGTTCAGCCCATTCTTCTAACTGGCATAAATCTCCCTGCAAGCTTTAAAAACCCACCTCATTATCCACAACACCTCCTACCTTAGTATCATCGGCATACTTACTAATCCAATTTACCACCCCATCATCCAGATCATTTATGTATATTACAAACAACATTGGGCCCAAAACAGATCCCTGAGGCAAAACATAAGACCTAACGAGCGCAGTGGATAGAGGAGAACAGATGGACATTATTTACTTGAATTTCCAGAAGGTGTATGATAACGTGCCTTATAAAGACTTATCCATAAGATAAGCATGCATAGAGTCAAGGGTGATGTAGTAGCATGGACAGAGGATTGGTTAACCAATAGAAAGCAGAGAGTTGGGATACATGGGTGTTACTCTGGTTGGCAATCAGTGGTGAGCAGTTTGCTGTAGGAGTTGGTGCTGGATCCGCATCTGTTTACGATATACATTAATGGTCTGGAAGAGGGGACTGAGTGTAGTGTATCTTAAGTTTACTGATGATACTAAATTGAATGGAAAAGCAAATTGTGCAGAAGATATGGAGAGTCTGCAGACAGATATATATAAGTGAGTGGGTAAGGGTCTGGCAGATGGAGTACAATGTTGGTAAATGTTGGTCATTCATTTTGGAAGGAAAAATAGAAAAGAAGATTATTATTTAAATGGTAAATGATTGCAGCATGCTGCTGTGCAGAGGGACTTGGGAGTGCTTGTGTGTGAATCACAAAAGGTTGGTTTCTGGTACAGCAGGCTATCAAGAAGGCGAATCGAATGTTGGCCTTCATTGCTAGAGGGATTAAGAGCAGGGAGGTTATGTTGCAGTTGTACAGCGTGTTGGTGAGGCCGCACCTGGAATACTGTGTGCAGTTCTTGTCTCCTTACTTGTAGAAGGATATACTGGCTTTGGAGGCAATACAGAAAAGGTTCACCAGGTTGATTCTGGAGTTGAGGGGGTTAGGCTATGAGGAGAGACTGAGTCGCCTGGGACTGTACTTGCTGGAATTCAGAAGAATGAGAGGAGATCTTATAGAAACATATAAAATTATGAAAGATATAGATAAGATAGAGACAGGAAAGTTGTTTCCACTGGTAGGTGAGATGAGAGCTAGGGAATATAGCCTCCAGATTCGGGGAAGCTGATAACATAACACTGGCACAGCAATTGATGCTTTTTAAAGACAGTTTACTTTAAGCACGGGATACTGTCTAAAGGCATCAAAAGTGCATGGTACTGATGCTAGTTAGAAACTGTTTGGCAAAAGTTTCCTGTCCCAAGTAAGTGGCATAGTGTTCCAAATTATTAAAGGGAATCCTAGCTATTTTCCGACTTAGATTTTGTTCTTTGAAAGTTGTCCCAAATAAGTGTCTGCCCTGATTAACTGATCACCCAATTAACTGTACTCGAAATGATCTGAGCAATGCCTTATATAAAGGCTTTGCATCCTTGTTTTTATATTCTAGTCCTCTCAAAATTAATGCTAACATTGCACTTACCTTCCTACCAACTCAACCTACAAGTTCATTTCTACAGAATCCTGCAGTAGGGCTTCCAAGACCCTTTGCACTTTCAGTTTCTCTATTCATTCCCCATTTAGAAGATAGTCTGCACATTTATGCCTTCTACTGAAGTAAACGGCCCTTCCACACTTCCCTACACTATACTCCATCTGCCACTTCTTTGCCCATTCTCCTAATCTGTCCAAATCCTTCTGCAAACTTCCTGCTTCCACAGCATTACCTGCCCCTGCAGAACACCAGTAGAAAAGGCCCTCTTCATTCCTACTTTTTTGACTTCTGCCCATCCTCCAATCTTTTGTCCATGCAAGTATCTTTCCTGTAATACCATAGGCTCTTATTTTTCCTTCAGCCCATCAGAAAGCCCCATTGTTTGCTGCTCACTGCCAAATCCAAGCCATTCTGAATGTATATAAACTTAACAGACTTCGGGGCCTTGATTCATTTCAATAAGGTATTTATTCCAATATGGATTTTAAACCTCCAGTAAAATAGCAATCTATTGCTACCTGTCTGGTGAAATACTAAATCTTCATTTAACAAAGCTTATCATGAAGAAATATGAGATAATTTTATAATGTACAATTGAAAGTATTAATTCTTTGAAGTAAGATTGTGCATTCATTAAAAGCTGTTTACAAATAAAGATCAATATTTACTATATTGTCTAAATACTATTTCATTACTTATAGTCTCACAGAATCTATATGGATCGTTGCTGTTTTAAGTGCAGTAAACTAGGTATGTTTTTAATTCTTTTACATAGACATTAATAGTTTGTTACAAAATTTATTTAAAACTTTTAATACTATTGTAAAAATTGAGCAGTTGAATACCTAAACAAGGACTCACACTTCTAATGATTGGGAGGGAACTCTCAGACTAATTTCAATCAGCCAGTGTAATATGATGAAAACTTTTTGCCAATTTTTCACATGAATTGCAATATTCACAGTTTTGCAAAAACCCATGATGAGCACCAGATGTACTAATCGTTTTATTTTATTTTTTAAAGAATGGTTTTGCAGTCTATGTTTCTATATAATGATTTCAAATTTTTTGGCTTTCTAATCCAAGTAAATCCTGTTCCTTTTTTTGTTAAAAAGGATTTATTTTCATTACAATTTCAGAGCTAGGAACATAGAAATCCTACAGCACAATACAGGCCCTTTGGCCCACAATGCTGTGCCGAACATGTCCTTACTTTACCTCTGGTTGCCCATAGCTCTTTATTTTCTAAGTTCCATGTACCTATCCAGGAGCCTCTTAAAAGACCCTATTGTGTCTGCCTCCACCACTGTCGCCAGCAGCCCATTCCATGCACTCACCACTGTGTGTAAAAAAAAAACACAAAACAAAACTTACCCTGTACCTCCAAGCACCTTAAAACTGTGTCTTCTTGTGTTAGCCATTTCATCCCTGGGAAAAAGCCTCTGACTATCCACATGATCAATGCCTCTCATCATCTTATATACCTCTATTGGGTCACCTCTCATCCTCCATCGCTCCAAGGAAAAAAGGCCGAGTTCACTCAACCTATTCTCATAAGGCATGCTCACCAATCCAGGCAACATCCTTGTAAATCTCCTCTGCACCCTTTCTATAGTTTCCTAAAGATGATATGTACTTTCTGGGAATGGACTTACTACCTCACTTTTCCATAGCATCTTACTGAAATTGAGGTATTTCCTATTGTGAATCAACACAGTGTATTTGTAAAGTTATTGGAAAGCAATTTAGCTGCCTCAGCAAAAATGCTGAGCCCTTTGACGATCATGAGCAAAGACCCAAGGATCCTACCACTAAATACATCTTTACCTCCACTCCCTCTTTCCAATTTTTGCAGGGATTGTTCCCTCCGTGATTTCCTTGTCCATAATTCCCTCCCCACTGATCTCACTCCCGGCACCTTTTTATTCTGGCTTCTTCCCCCTTCCTTTACAGTCCTGAGGAAGGCTCTCAGCCTGAAACATCAACGGTTTGTTCATTTCCACCGATGCCTCCTGACCTGCTGAGTTCCTCCAGCATTTTGCACTTTTTGGAATACATCTTTTTTTTTTGTTTTCTTGGTAATTTGCTGATAATAAAATCATGATTTCATTTGGGGTTTTTGACACATAGACCTTTTCGATTTTGTTCATCCTTGTGTTCAGTCTTATACTACATCTGAATGCATTGTTAATTTATTTTCTAGCTTACTGCCAATTTTATGCTTGTGGAAAAGAAATAGGTTATGAATTCAAAATCAAGTAGAAGCGTACAAATTTGTTGAGGTGTCAAAGTGCTAATATGGACAGCAGGTTTTGATGGACGTTAGATAGTCTCTGGGGGTTTGCTGTTGCATGGTGGGTGGTGGGAGGACTGATACTTTTGCTGAAGTAAATGGGGGGAAGGGTGATGCTTTTTTCTGCTGCTTATACGCCAGTGGGGGGGGGGGGGCTTAACGTTCTTCTGTCATTCATTGTTTGTTTTTTTGTCTCTGTTTCGTGGATATCTGTGAAGAGTAAAGATTTTAAGTTGTATACTATATACATTCTCTGCTATTAAATTGAATCACTGAACTACTGAACAGTGTGATTTGTGTTTTCCTTCCTCAGATCTCTGCAAACTCAGTAGCTTTAATGAAACAATAATATACAGAAATTGCAGCGCAACATTTTTAGCACAACAATGTTCAGGACATTGTTCGTCAGCAAGTAGGTAAGTGAGTTTCATTAGATTTTAAGTATAAAGCTTTATTTGTCACATATACATCAAAACATACAGCAAAATGATTTGATGTTTGCGTCAAATCAAATTAGCGAGGACTATGCTGAGTGGCATGTCTACAGCTCACTAATCCTAACTGTATGTCTTTGGAATGTGGGAGGTACCAGAGGCACCGAGGGAAAATGCACATGGTTATAGAAAGAGTGCAAATTCCTTACCAAAAGTGGTGAGAATTGAATACTGATCTTTCAGCTGGTGCTGTGGTCGTGTTACGCTAAATTGGCTCAGGTTAAGATAGGGGGTTGCTGCGCAGTACAGCTCGAAGAGCCAGTAGGTCCTATTCCTCACTTTATCTCAATAAATTAACAAAAAAAAACAAAAATCTGTTATGTAGGTATTACCTCTGTTTAATACCTCAAACTTCACCATGTTTATCAAAGCCCATCACTGAATTGTTCCTCAAAACTGTAATACAATCTGTTCTACCCTTAATAATCTTCCCTTTTAGTAACTATTATAGTCTGTAATCTGGTAATACTCACTGCAAGAACTCGGGGTAAATTTTGCTAATTTAAAGGTGGTGTAGAGATAACTGTATGTATAATTTCTCCAAGTACCTTCCATTTAGCTGCTTACATCAAGAATTTAAGATGAGTACAGTACTGTGTAAAAGTCCTTGGTACATATATATAGCTAGGATGCCTAACAGTTTTACACAGTAGTATATTTGTCAATGTGGAGCAGAGAGCAAGTTTGTAAATCTGGCTGGAGCAAAGGATGTTAGGAATGGTGAGGGTGGAGCACTGTGGGAGGGGAGTGGGACAGGTGGCAGAGGAGTACCGGGACAGGGAGAGTGGCACAGGTGAAGACACATCCAGCCCTGAGACACCGGGCAAAGTCACTTGCTTTTAAACAATTGGTTTGTTGATCATTACAAAATGTCTCTCGGGTGCTTCCCACTCCCTCCCCTCTCCCTTCCCCTTTTCCCAACCATGATTACCCTCTCCCTGCCCCCTTCCCTCTTTCCGTCCACAGTAGAAACCCATATCAGAACCAAGTTTATCATCTCTAGTGTGTTATATAATTTGTTTCTTTATTGCAGCAACAGTACAATGCAATAAATAAAATTACTGCAGTACTGTGCAAAAATCTTAGGCACTCTAGTTATATATATGTGCCTTAAATATTTGCACAGTACTGTAAATTTTGACTGACTGCTGCTTGATCCATTGAGTTCATCCAGCATCTTGCTTGTAGCTCACTGCTGACCACAGAATTTTCCTTAATAATTTTGTGATAAAATAGTGTTTCTCCACCTCAGGCTTTCCTTCACTCTTGACTGTAACTTTCTGCATAGCATCAGACTTAACGACTGAATCAAACTCGGAACAGCGACATTAACAGGAAAATTTTGGTAGCAGTTAAGAAACTAGAATACTGAAATAATGCAATTAAGACTATTCATTAATGGTTGTGCAACAATGGATTCATTTAACATTGTAATGATATTACTAAATTTGTTCTCCATCTTTTTTGTAAATATTTTTCAAGGTATGATATCAAGAGTAACAGCATGGACTTATCATGCCAATGCTGCAAAGAAGACTTAACTGAAGAGGTGGAAGTGAAATTAAATTGTGAAAATGGAGACACCAGGACAATCAATTATGTTGACATCAAGTCCTGTAAATGCCAAAAGTGTAAAAATGTTACTTTCTAGCTGCTGCACATATCTATCTACCAAACCAAAGATCACCTTTTGAAAAGATTGTACAGAAGGAGTCCTAAGTTCCTTTGCACCTCTGAGTGTTGAATTTTCTCCCCGTTCAGAATATTGTACCAAAATGCATGACCATACACTTCCCTGCACTACATTCCATCTGCCACTCTCATTCAACCAATCTGTCTAATTCCCTCTGCAGCCTCTCTGTTTCCATTACAATATGTGCCCAAGCTCCTATCTTAACATTGTCTGGAAAGCTGGCTACAAAGCCATCAATCCTGTCATCCAATTCATTGAAGAAATGTGGGAAGAACTTGTCCCAACACCACTAGTCACCGGCAGTCAACAAGAAAAGGCTCACTTTATTCCCATTCTTCACATCCTGCCAGTCATCCACTCTTCTATCCATGCTAGTATCTTTCCTGCAATACCAAGGGCTCCTAATTTGTTAAGCAACCTCATGAGCAGCACCTTGTAAAGGTTTTCTAAAAATTGAAGTGAACATCCACTGACTATTCTGCCTGTTATTTCCTCAAAGAATTCCAACAGATTGGTTAGACAAGATTTCCCCTTAAGGAAACCTTGCTGGCTTTGGCCTACTTTACTATGAGCCTCCAAGTAACCCGAAACCTCATCCTTAATGATGGACTCCCATATCTTCCCAAGCACTGAAATCAGGCTAACTGGCCTATAATTTCCTGCCTTCCCCCCTTCTTAAAGAGTGGAGTGACATTTGCAATTTTCCAGTCCTCCTGAAACATTCCAGAAAAGCGATTCTTGAATGTTTACGCAATCTCTTTAGTGACCTCCTTCAGAACCCTGGTATGTAGTTGATGCACCATCAATAACTCACTCTGAGACGTAAGGCAAGATATCGGCTTTTATTGACTGGAAGAAGGAACCAGAAGTGAGTGATCATTATACTACATCCTGGAGACTGAGGCCGAGCATAGGCCTCAGATCGCCTTTATACAGGGGTCTGTGGGAGGAGCCACAGGAGCAGTCAGCAGGGGGTGTGTCCAGACAGGCACACGTAGTTCACCACAGTAGTACATATGGTGCAAGTAACTTACCTGTCTTCATACCTTTCAGCTTACTAAACACCTTCTACACTCACTTCTGCCCCCTGACATTGTCGAATTTTCTGCGTGCTGTTATTGTCTTCTACAGTGAAGACTGACGTAAAATACTTATTAGCTTTATCCATCCATTTTTTTTTTGTCCCCATTACAAGTTATACCTTCCCCAGAAAAGATTGCAATGATCCAGAAATCTGGAACCTGCTCCCTGCACCAACCTCTCAGCCATGTACGCATTCATCTGCCAAATCATCGTATTCATGCCCTCAGCGATGCGGTACAGGCAGCAATCCTGAGATTACTACCCTGGAGGTTCTGTTTTTCAGCTTCCTACCTAGTTCCTGTATTCTCTGTTCAGAACCTCCTTCCGTTTCCTACCAATGTCAATGGTACCAGCAGTAACATAACTTCCAGCAGCTCATTCTTCCCCCTTAGGAATACTGAAAATGAAATATTGAAATTAATGTTGAGAAATTAGCCAGATGATAAATATTTATAAATTGATTATCCTAAATCCATCCTAATTAGAATTTCTTAAAAGCTGAAGATATCGTTTCCGATCAAGCTCCATTTTGGTGGTGGAATATTTACTGTTCTGTTATTGTGCGTGCATTTCAATCTTTCTGATCTGAAACGAGAATCAATAAACTTATCCACAGAGGACAATTTCTCCATTAAATACCTACAAATGGAATATATTAGTATTCTAATAGAGTATGACCTAAAAAGGACAACAAGTTCACCTTTGTGTGGAGCTGGATATCCCAGGCAAAGATGAATAATTGTGACCATCTTCAAAAAACGAAGGATAATGCTAATGTTTTAGCTAAAGAGGAAGGATGTGAAGCACTGGGTGATCATAGGAGAAAACAGAAGCATTACATGGTTTAATAAAGTTGATAAATGTGTGAAATGAGATGCATGCAACAAATTAAAAGAAAGGAGAGGGAATTACAGAGGTTCTGAACATCAATTTCCAATCTACCCTAATGATAGAAGTGATGACTACCATCTTTATATTAATATTAAAAAAGTGAAAATGGGAATAAACTGAGTAATTACAGGCCAGTTAATTCAACTAAAGTGTTGAGCAAACTATTGAAATCAAATCTAAGGGACTGCGTAAGCCCTCATTTAGAAAGGCATCAGTTACACTCAGCATGAATTTGTCAAAGGAAAGTTGTGTCTGAGTAATATTATTAGAAATTTTGATGAGATATCAGGAATAGGGTGTTGATGTATGAAGGGTTTTTCGAGGTCCCAGATAGCAGGTTGGTCAAAAAAGCAAAAACACCTGAATCCAAGAGGGAGTGACAAACCTGATCAGAATTTAGCTCAGTGGAATGATGCAAAGCGTAATAGCTAATGGGTGAATATTTGACAGTTTTATGTTACGGGTAGGGCTCCAGGGGGACTTCTGCTTTATTATTAATTATGGTAAATTCTAGTTAATTGGGACCAGTACATTTTGACCAGATTAACTGGCAATAGTTTAAAAAGACATGAAAAAGCTAAATTGCTGTTTAACTGAGAAACTGATTATGTATTTAAATGAAATACAGAACAAATTAGAACACACCAATGCTACTACTGTACTATTAAACTGTGTATTAGCTTCTAATAGTTGTCGATGGAGGAATTCATCTAGTGTGCGCTGCCCTGCATGGGATGTTCACCTCTGGTGAAGGAGCTTGTCATGTCCATTCTGGGGCAGCTCACCCTCTTTTGGTCCCCACTGGACACCCCAGTTTTCATCTGTGGCTTCAGGTAGCTGTTTGCATGTGACAGTGGACACAAGCTGGTTCTCTGCTTAAACAAGTTAAGGGTAGCCGGTGGGCCTTATACTCCAGTGAAGGAGGGACCTGCCCATCCTAGCATGTGACTTCAACTTTGGCGGACTAGGCAGATGAGAATTACAGTGAGATCCAGCAATCAAAAAGGCAGCTCTGCGATGCTTCGTTGAGAGTGAAGGGCATTGCAAGGCACAGAAGTCATAGTTATCCACTGCAATCACTATGTTATCCTCCATGTTAGGATGTGGATGCATTGGAAAGGGTGCAGAGGAGATTTACCAGGATGCTGCCTGGTTTAGAGAGTATGGATTATGATCAGAGATTGAGGGAGCTAGGGCTTTACTTTTTGGAGAGAAGGAGGATGAGAGGAGACATGATAGAGGTGTACAAGATATTAAGAGGAATAGACAGAGTGGACAGCCAGCACCTCTTCCCCAGGGCACCACTGCTCAGTACAAGAGGACATGGCTTTAAGGTAAGGGGATGGAAGTTCAAGGGGGATATTAGAGGAAGGTTTTTCACTCAGAGAGTGGTTGCTGCGTGGAATGCACTGCCTGAGTCAGTGGTGGAGGCAGATACACTAGTGAAGTTTAAGAGACTAATAGACAGGTATATGGAGGAATTTAAGGTGGGGGGTTATATGGAAGGCAGGGTTTGAAGGTCAGCACAACATTATAGGCTGAAGGGCCTGTAATGTGCTGTACTATTCTACGTTATATGTTCTATAACCAAGGATGACTCCAGTTTGTGACGACCACTCAAACCTCTGAGCCTGGAGTTATGAGATTGAGAGAGTGGAACTGTCCTAGTGTAATGGCTTTTCCACTTTAAAAACTCTCCTACACAGGATATCATCAGATCAATAACCAACATGCTGCCATTTTCTTTGGATTGACTGTAAATTAACTTCACTGTTGGAAGTGATTTAAGTTGACAGACACAGTTAACTACCTCAGATAAATCAAATGCAAAGTCTCAAAGGTTCATTTATTATCAATGTATCCATATACAACTCTGAGATTCGTCTTCTCCAGATAGCCACAAAACAAGGAAAGAACATGGAAGTTGTTTTTAGAGGGAAGCATCAAACCCACAGCTAACATGTTAGAAAATAAGAATTTCTTAAATCTTGCTTTTGATGTGTTCTTGCAAAAATATGATATAGCCACACTGTCACAGGAATATAAAACATAGTGTTGCACAAATATAAGAGGGCTTACTTTGTCAAGACTAATAAACCATGCTAATTGATTCTCAATTGAGTTTCTAATTAATGTACCATCCACTGAATTGATCTACTTCCACATCCACAATGCCTGTTCTGTCTCAGCCCTAGCCAGTTGTTGAAACTCTCTCAATACCTTTGTTGCCATTGGATACAACTCTTTCAGACTTCTCCTCAGCAATCACTCATCCTTTTGACTTTTTCAGTTTTAAGTCGTCCAAACCTGCCATAGGATTTGGCTCTTGTACTAAGAATGCTCAAAATCTGAAATAAAAACAGAAGAGGCCAATAACAGCATCTGCACAGGGAAAACAGTTTGTTCGAGTTGATGGCATGCTGCACATAATCCATCCTGCACCAATTTCCATCACCCACTGTCCATAGTGAGCTACACTGGCTCCTCCCTGCCTTTTACAGTCTAATTGTGGTTGCACATCTGGAAATTTTCTGTGGGAGCTCGAGTGCCTGTCGGCTTACAAACATTTTGTGAGTGTCTTGTTTGTACCCAATTGTCAACACCCTGTATCTGGTTCACATCTGTGGAGTCAAAAATGAACCACCTTGCCCAAATTATGAGAACCACTTTGGAACACTCTCAAAGAAAATACCCATCAGGAAACAGAGTGGGAGTGGATTGAACACAGACTGGTTGGGATATTAAATATTACAGGAATCACAGTGGGTTTTAGGCTAGGAGGGAATATTAAAACTACAGGGCTTGGTCTATGGGCAATCAGACTGGAGTGGATTGAATGAGATATACACTCAGACATCACTTTATTAGGTACATCTGTTCACTTGCTCATTAATACAAATATTCAATTAGCCAATCATGTGGCAGCAATTCAATGCATAAAAGCATGCAGACATGGTCAAGAGGTTCAGTTACACAAGAGATTCTGCAGTTACTGGAAATCCAGAGTAACAAATACACACACACACACACACAAACTTCAGACCAAGCGTCAGAAGGGGTAAGAAATGTGATCTAAGTGACCTTGACTATGGAATAATAGTTGGCGCCTGACTGGGTGGTTTGAATATCTCAGAAACTGCTGATCTCCTGGGTTTTTCACACACAACAGTCCTTAGAGTTTAAAAAAAATCCAGTGAGCGGCCATGCTGTAGGGTAAAAATGCCTTGTTACCAAGAGAGGTTAGAAAAGAATGGCCAGGCTGGTTCAAGGGGACCAAGTAAACTCAAGTAAACTCACATTATGACAGTGGTGTGCAGAACAGCATCCCTGAATGCACAACATGTTGATCCTTGAAGTAGGTGGGCTATAGCAGCTGAAGACCATGAACATACACTCAATGACCACTTTATTAGGTACCTAATAAAGAGACTACTGAGTGCATTTGGATATACAGTATATTCTAATTCAATTGAGGGAGCCTGTAATGAAAGAGAGGAACTGACGCAGTGCAGAACTACAGTCCACATCCACCCTATGAGATGGTTCCAATGGGCCATCCACTGTATCCAGCAATGTCCTGTCTGTTTTGATTTTGTGCAGGAATGCCAAGCTAAACTTCAGCTAAAGCTTTTCGTCTGCAGAAATTCTATAATAGCAGTATAAATAAAACTGCCATGGTGCAGAATTGATAACCTGTTCCCAACTTTGTTTGAAGTTGAAATCTTTGCTAAAGTTAATTATTACTTAATTGAACATGCAGTTCAGATACTGCTTACTCGCTCTCAGAATCTACATTAAATATCATTCAAATGACAGGACCAGCAAGCCCCTGACTAGATTTTTTTCAAATTTTAGCGATGCAGCACCGAGTAGTTCCTTCTGGCTACCCCGCCCCAGGAACCCCTGACCTCTCAGCCCTTTGAGCCACAAACCCCTAACAGACACGATTGGTCCTCACCTAGGCACAGGACAATTTACAATGACCAATTAACTGACCTGGTACATCTTTGGACAGTGGGAGGACACTGGAGTATCTGGGAAAAACCCACACATTCCACAGAGTTGAACTCCAAACTTCAGAACACCCCATCTGCAATGGCGTTGCTGTGCCTGAATGTTAATTGACTGATTGAAGAACAACAGATCCTTTTCTAAAACCACAATGCCATTCCATTCAAACAATATTGTCTTCCTATTAAAGTGCAGAAGAGGATACATGCTTTAACCGTTTTCCCTGTTAAGTCCCTCAGAACCTTATGCTTCAATAAGAGCATCTCTCATTTGCCTAAACTCTAACTAGTGTTATTCCCCCCCACCACTCCTCAAAAGAAAACTCCATCACTACAGTAAGCAACTAAGGGACCCTTCTTTGAACTTTCTGCAAAGCACGTATATGTCTCTAAATAGGACCAAAGGCATGTGCAGTATTCCAAGCAATGGTGTGTACAGTTCCAGGCCCATTATATACTCCGGAGCATGGGCACCATGATAGTATAGTGGCTAGTGCAAAGCTATTACAGCTCGGGGCATTCAGGAGTTTGGAGTTCAGTTCTGGTGCTGTTCTGTAAGGAGTTTCTGTGGGTGTTCCTGTTTCCCCACATAGTCCAAAGGTCCGCTGGGTAGGTTAATTGGTCATTGTAAATTGTTCCATAATTGGGTGAGGAGTTAATTAGGGTTGTGGAGTTGTTGGGTCTGCGTGGCTCAAAAGGCCATAAGAGCCTACTGTGCACTGTATTGCTAAATAAAATAAATAGTTCAACAGTTCCGCTTAATATACAAGACATATATTAAATATACAACCTGAAATTTGAGTTCTTCACAGACATTCATGAAAGCACAGGAGTGCCTCAAAGTATGAGTGACAGTGAAAATGTTGGAAACCCCATGCCCGCCTGCTCCCCCTCCCATGCATAAGCAGCAGTGAAGCATTGACCCTGCCTCTCCCACATTTGCTTCAGCAAAAGCGTCAGCATCCTCCACCCAACAAGCTCCCCAAGAGATCCAAGCAAAGACCACAATCTGCAGTAACACAAAAACTAATCATTCACCTGACAATTCGGCATCTCCATCTCACTCTCTCTCTCTCTCTCTCTCACTTTCTCTCTCACACTCTCACATAAAGGGATTTGGGTCTTCTCATCACCTATGAGAAGACCCAAATCCTTTTGTACAGCACCACTCTGGTTATCTCTCTTTAAAAGCATTTTGTTTTCCTGTTTCTATAACCAGAGTGAACGGTTCATATCTCTTTCCATTATACACAATAAACCAACAATTTTCTTAATTTAGCTAAATCTATTTGCTATCTTAGTGGGCTACCTTGCCACTTGCTTTTCCAGCTGAAATGAGGTACAGATGCTCAGATGCTGAAACCTGAAACAAAATCTCAATCCGTAGTGTGATCTGTGGAATGAAAAGCCCAGTTAGGTGTTAAGCTCAATGGCCATAACTGAGGTTGGAGAAGCTAGAAATGAAACAAGTTGTAGCGAAAGGGAGAACGAAGGGAAATCATAATGATCAGGCAAGATAGATTGACAAACAGTAACAATGGTGCTGGAAGTAGTTTTTTAAAAAAATTGGAGTAGGCTAGTGAAATAAGAAATTCGAAGGGAAAATGCTTAAAATCTGACATCACACACAAAACTCAGCAGGTCAGGCAGCATCGATGGAGGGGAATAAACAGTGTGATTCAGGACTTTAAAACGTCAGGCTCTTGAACAAAAGGGGATAACTACACTCACTTGCCTATCCATTGAGATGTTCCCACAACCAATGATCTCACTTTAACGACTCTTTATCTTGTTGTCTCACGTTCTCGTTATTTATTGCTATTTATTCGTATATTTGACTTTGCAGAGTTTGTTTTCTGCACTCCGACTGATCTTATATTGATCCTGTTATAGTTACTATTCAATAGATTTGCTGAGTCTGCCCGCAGGAACTGAATCTCAGGGTTGTCTATGGTGCCCTATATGTACTTTGATAATCATATTTACTTATCAAAGTATCTCTGTGAAGGAGAAGTGCTGGTCCTTGACCCTACATTCACCACATCAGAGCTGCTTATCTTCGCTCCAGCGCCGCGTTTGACGGAACTTTCCCCCCCACTCATGTTAAAACACTTCATTCTTTTTGAGGGGAGGGGTCGGTTGCCGGGAGAACGTGCTCCGCGGCGCAAAGCTGGGAGTCAGGTGATTGGTCTGTGTCTGCTCTTCGTCATAGAGGAGAGGGCGCTGATTGGGCGGGGGAGAGCGGAGATTCTGCAGCCGTGAAGAGCGATCGGCAACTGTTGTGAGTCGTTCTTCTTCAGCCGGGTCGGTACCGGTAATGGGCAGCTTGTGCATCTGAACTGACCCAGCTAAGGGTGTGGACACGGACTGTCACAGGTGTTGTTGCCTTCGGTTTGTGCGGGTACTTCCACAGTGCTTCAAATAAAAAAAAGCTATGTGCTCGAAGTGCTTTACCGAAGCAGGCGTTAGACAATCCGGACCGGGCTGCTAATGTCCTCGCCAGGGCGGCCAGTTATGCTATCCATTCTTGGGAAAGCGGGAACTGGCATGCACCTTGTCTGCTGCCTGGAATATGCTTGGCGAGTTGTCTTCATGCCTCTATGAAGAATAAAGCGGGGAAATTGGTGATGTGACATGAAGCATAGACTGGTACAGGAATGGTTTTTTGTGTGGAGCGAAGGGGAGTGGACCGAAAAAAATCCCACAGATTGAGATGAGGATCACTGCTTTTCTTAATATTTTGATGATTTTGGAGAGGGTGTCCAGGGCACAGTTTCTAATTTTGTGGACGTCAAAGTCGGAGGTGGAGTGGACTGCGAGGAAGATAGACATAGACTTCAAGGAGACACAAATAAATTGATGGGATGTGAAGATATTTTGCAGATGCAATTTATTGCTGTGAAACGTACAGTTGTATAAGCTTGAGGACACATTCTGAAAGTGATGCAAGGACAGAAGGTTAACAGTGTAGATGTGCAGTTTTGTTTAAAGTGACTGGTACTTTGAAAATGTATCAAAAGAAGCAAAAGGGATGGTGAGGTTTATAAGTAGTGAAGTTAGAAACCTTGCATGTGGGACATTATTTGGCTAAGGTGCCTCAGCTTAGAGTAATGAATATTGTATATTAAGAATTGGATTTTGCATCTTTCCAATTTTTTAAGGGCTGCATTTAACCAAAATATTTCTGACAATTGCTTAAAAGAATTTCTGTTTGGTATTGGGGGTTCATTATTACTGATTAATTAATAAACTTGTGTCTGTTTACATTGATAGAATATTCTGAAGAACTGAATAAATTTTGAGTTGGATTTGAACATGGTGGAACACGGCAGTGGTATCTGGCTAACACTGATCAAAGCAATTACTGCCCAACAGAGACTGAATTTCAAAGTCGTCAAGTTATATATTTTTGGCACGCTACTGACACTTCTGACAATCTTCTTGGGACTAATAGAGATGTTATTTTTGACTAAACGACCCACCAATGAGAATGGTGATTTGGAAGCAAAGAAAACGTTTGTCAAACCATCAAGATTCACAAGAAATCCTCTTTTAACTGCAAAGAAAAACCTATGTAGTTTGCGTGCTTCTTAAAGAGTTTCCTTCCTTCAACTCAAGTGTATATCATAATTTGGATTTGTATTTTTCAGCCAGAAAATATGCTATGGTTTTAAGTGAATCATGGCTAATGCCAGTGTTCATTTTTGAGTCGGCCACAAGTTATTCAAAATGCTGAGATTGAATGAGTGCTTTCTACTTCTTACTTTGCTTTAACAAAGGAAAAACATTATTAAGTGTTATGGCTTATTTAATAATTCTTGTAAACTTACTTTTCACACGAGGAATTGATGCATTACAATCATTATTCACTAAAAATAAGTGAAATTAATTTTGGTATTCTCATTTTGATAAGTTGTTTATTCTTGATGTTGAAAGAATCTTGTTCAGTTCCATGATTGTAACAAGAGTGAATTATAGTACCTGGGTGCAATAAAAGATGCTGTTCCAATTTTGAAGTTATTTTTTGCTTCAGGTTGCTGCAACCGAGTTGTTTGTGTGCTTGCCAATTACTTATTTATTTTATTTTATTTACTTAGAGACACAGCACGGAATAGGCCCTTCTGGTACTTTGTGCCACACTGCCCAGTGATCCCTGACCACTCTGATTTAACCCTAACCCAATCATGGGACAATTTACCATGACCGATTAACCTTACAGATTTTAGGAAGATTGAAAAATAGCGATAGAATAGCTAAAAGTAATATAAGACCTTAAGATACAGGAGCAGAATTAGTCCATATACCATATTTTTGTGAAACTTTGGACCAAAATGAGGTATGAATTGACCTGCCTACCAATGTTAAATGGAAAACTCCGGCAGAAATATTCCCTGAAATAATTTTGACAGGCAAACCTTTGAGTATCATTTATCAATTGACTGTTCCCTAACCAAAATGGTTATTTCTGATTAATTCAGTAACTTCATTTTTTTCACTTTAATTTTTGTGTGACTTTGCATTTCACCACAGTCCAGTTCCAGTCAAACCTTCCAGGAAAATTGCCATGTAATTTCTCAATAGCCTTCCCCAGTTGTAAATACATGTGGGTTCCAATCATGTACCCATCAACCTGTAATTTAATTTAATGGGCAGCACAAGGAGAGGAGGGAGTAAATGGAAAATGAATTGTAATGTTCAGTTCACAGGTCATGAAAGGTCAGTAGATGAGGAAGATCGTACATGGGAGTCCACTTTCAGTGAATGTACTTAACAATTTCAGAAATAGGGAAACAAACCAAGATAGTTCTGCTCTGCAGATAAAGAGGGTCCTTTCCAAGAGGGTCCTTCATTCATTCATTCTCTTTACGTGTGGCTTAATCCTAAAAGAAAATAGGCCCTTTATTCATGATGAGGTTCAAAGACAAAATGAAGTGATCCAGTCAACATACAGATTTTAGCATGTCATGTTTTCTAAAAAAAAATCTCGCTGTTGAGTGAGGTTTTTTTTTGTATCTTTTGTAAAATTAAAATGTCTTTCTTATCTGCCCACCATTTCATTGTTATGTTTCCTCTGTGGTAATCTAGATCTTGGTATGTATCATTTTAAAACAAAATGTGAAGAGCCAAGTGGAGCAACATAATTTCTACAACCTCAATCTCTTCCTGAACATTATATACTTAACATAATCTTAAATTTAATATCCTTGAAGGGAGAGAAGTGTTTACAATTATCATAAATATAATTTTAATTTTGCTTTAAGATAGCCGATGATGTAGTGTAACCATTGCCACAGGACCATGGAAGAGTAACGGCACAGAATGGAGACATTCAGCCTGTGCAGTCTATTTGAAGTCAATGGAAGAGCAATCCAGCTAGTCCCTCTCCCCATAGCCCTGTACATTCTTCGGTTTCAGGTACTTATCCAACTTCTTTATTAAGTTCTACAAATGGTCCTGTATTCACTACTACTGATGGGAGAGCATTGCAGACCATTTCCATTCTGCAGAATTTTAACAAAATCTCTTGTTGCTTTTATTCTGTTGGCAGGTTTTTAGCCCTTTGCCAATGGGAATAGTTTCTATTTCCTTTTCTCTTTCCCTTCATGATTTCAGAGACTTCTGTGAGATCTCCTTGCTGCCTGCTCTGAAAGAGAACAATGCTAGCTTCTTCAATCCGCCCTGATAACTCAAGTCCCTTCTTCCCAGAATTACCTTGGCAATTCTCTCCACTAAAGCTTCCATATCTTTTGTGGCATTCAGAACTCCAGCTGTGCCCAAATGAGTGTTTTAACATCATCACTGATTCCCTCTTGTATTCTGAATTGATTTTCAAAGGCAAGGATCCTATAAGTAGTATTTCCCACTTATATCCCCAGTTCTCCTGCCCCTCTTCAGAATTGTACCCTCGATATTGTCTCATGCTCAGCATTAAATTTAACCCATTACCCAATCCTGCAGCCTTTTGATACTGTCTATTGCCCTCAATTAGCTATTCCTCATTATGTTGCCAATTTGAACATTTTGCCCTGTAAATTCACTTCAAATCATTAAAATGTTAAACAACGTGGTAGCCATACTGCCAATCCCCAGGGAACTGTACTTAGTAGCACAGTAGTGAATGCTGCATTTGAACATCTTTAGAGTGTTGTGGTCAGTCCTGATCTTGGGTGTTGCCTGTGTGGCATTAGTACATTCTCCCTGTGACCATGTAGGGATTCCCATTTCTAACCTTATCACAAAGTTGTACTAGTTGCAAGGTTAATTGGCAAAGGTAATTCCAATTTCTTGCACCCTCATCAGCTATCCTATAATTCTACAGGCATCCACCTGTTCTATGGCCTTATTGTGATGAAGAAAGAAACCAGAATGATCACATAATTGGATAATGTATTTGTAACTACAATATGATTCTTTACTCCAGTCCTAAAAACACCACCAGTTTCTTGTTAGGGGGCCAGTTTTCCAGGACTTTTATCTTATTTTGTGGACTTCACCTTTGATGAAATTCCTGTTAGAGTCATAAAGTTATACCATATGGTCACATGCCATTTAGCCCAACTTGTCCACACCAGCCAAGGTGCTTGCCTGAGGTAGTCCCATTTGGCCCACATCCTTCTAAACATTTCCTATCTATGCCCGAAGGTCTTTTGAACATGCCCCTACCACTTCCTCCTGTGGCTCCTTCTATATTGCCGTTGCCCTCTCTGTGATAAAATTTGTCTCTCACATCATCATTAAATCTTTTCCGTCTTACCATAAACTTCTACCTTCTAGTTTTATACTCCTCACACAGGGAAAAAGACAGTGAACATTCATCTCGTCTATTCACCTCATGATTTTATCTACATCTAAGGTTACTGCTACACTGCAGTAAAAACTGCCCCAGCCCCAGTGTTTCATTATAACTTAAACTGTCCAATCCTGGCAACATCCTTGTGAATTTTCTGCACCCTTTCCAGTTTTGTGACGTCTTTTCCATAGCTAGGAAACCAGAACTCTACTCGAAGTGCATTCTCAATATCACCTTGTTCAGTTGTATTGTGATATCCCAATACTTGTACTCAATGCCCTGACTGATGAAGGCAGCAAGTGGAATTGGTCAGCGTATTGAGTACAAGAGTTGAGACTTCATGTAAAACTCTGTTGTCTCTTTCTGGGAACTGTGTACTTGTGATCAGCAGTGGAAGGAATGAACAGTTCGAGTTCCTGAATGTCAATGTCTCTGAAGATTATTCCTGGGCCAACAAATTGATGCATTTGCAAAGAAGACACAACAGTGGCTATACTTCATTAGGAGTTTGAGGAGATTTGGTGTGCCACCAAAAACTCTCACAAATTTCTACAGATGTACTATAGAGAGCATTCTAATTGGTTGTATTGCCATTTGCTATGGAGGGGCACAGGATTGGACAAAGCTGCAGGAAGTTGTAAACTCAGGCAGCTCCATTGTGGACGCAAGCCTCCCCAGCAGCAAGGACACCTTCAAAAGATGATACCTCAAAAAGGCAGTATCCATCATCGAGGATCCCTATCATCCAGGACATGTCCTCTTCTCATTTCTGCCATCAAGGAAGAGGTACAGGAGCTTAAAGAAATACTCAACATTGCAGAATCAGCTTCTCCCCCTCTGCCATCAGATTTCTGAATGGACAATGAACCCATGTACACTAAGCAACACACACAAAATGGTGGAGGAACTCAGCAGGCCAGGCAGCATCTGAAAAAGTATACAGTTGATGTTTTGGGCCGAGACTCTTCAGCAGGTCTGAACACTAGCTCACTTTTGTCTTACCCTCTTTTTGCACTACTCATTTCACTTAATTTGTAAGTTTTTTATTATTATGCATGCAATTTACAGCTTACGCAAAACAACAAATTTCATGACGTAGGGCAGTAATAATAAACCTGATTTTGATTCTGATTCTGATTTTGCCCCTGGGTTTTGTTCTACCACTTTGCCCAGGGCTGTGCCATTTACTGTGTAATTCCTGCCCTGGTTATCTTCCTAAAATGTAATATTTGCAGTTGTCCAAATTAAGTTCCTTCTTTCAATTTCTAGACACTTTCCCAGTTGAACTAGATCATACTGTAATGTTAGATTAACTGTCTACTCTCCTTCAAATTTGTTGCCACTTATGAACTTACTAACAACACAACTGACATTCTCATCCAAATTGTTTATATTGGTGACAAACAGTAAGGGACCCTGAATGGATTTCTGCCATACACCATTGGCCACAGGCTTCCAATATGAGAAGCAATCATCCACGAACACCCTCTAAATTCTTAGAAAAAAAGTTTTGTATCTAATTGGCTAGCTTGCTCTGGATCCCATGGATGTAGTCTCATTTTTCAGACCAGCCTGCCATGCAGGATCTTAAGAAAGAATTTGCTGAAGTCCATGTAGACAACATCTACTACAATGCCGTCATCAATCCTCTTGATCACCTTTTAAACAAAACTCCATCAAATCTGTGATTCACAATTTCCCATTGACAAAGCCAAGTTGATTACTGATCTAGTGTAAACCTTGTGAGTAAGTAGAATGATGTGGTTTGTATTGCCTCTCGAAATGCAGATTGATCCAATCTCTCATAATATAAAAACCTGTAGAGCACACTATAGGCCCTTTGGCTCACAATGTTGTGCTGGCCTTTAAGCCTCCTGTAAGATTATTCTAACCATACCCTGCCATATTGCCCTCCATTTTCTTTCATCCATGTGCATATCTAAGAGTCTCTTAAATGTCTCTAATGTATTTGCCTCTACCATCACCCCTTGACAGAGCATTCTATACAATCATAACACTCTCTGTGTAAAAAAAATCCTACCTTTAATATCCCCCCCAATGTTTTTCTCCAAACCTAGAATATGTTCTATGTTCATATATTTTTCTCAATACAAGCCACCTCATTCTCTTTACTTACAAGATTTCGACTATATCAGCATGGTTGAGCCTAGAATACTGGCTTTAGACATTCCTGTTGTAGTTTTTTGGGTTTGGGATGATTGATTGCAACAACCAGAACTAACTTTGTGCTCTGTGTTTCTAGTAAACATTGGATTTTTATTACTATTTCATTTCAGTTCTATAAGGTCTCCTTACTGCATGGATATAATGACCTGTCCCCTCTTTCTTCCCCACTGTGAAATATGCATGCCATCTACAAAATACAGTATGGGGGGAAGGGAGAGGGTGGAAATGATTTTCTTGCTAGTTTCCATTAGGGAGGAAGTGCAGAAACCTGAAGACTCACATCAGGTTCAACAACGGTTGCTTACTCTCAATCATTCAGTTCTTGAACCATTCGGTGACACCCTAATCACTACTGTTTAGCACCATGATAAAACTTCAATCACTTTACACTAAAACAGACTTTGCTTTATTCCACTTGTAGTTTCTTGGAAAAGAAGTATAATTTAATGCTTTTTCTTGTCAATGCTGCTTATATGATGCTATGTGTCTGCGATGTGGCTGCA
This sequence comes from Hypanus sabinus, assembly GCF_030144855.1. Lineage (NCBI taxonomy): Eukaryota > Metazoa > Chordata > Chondrichthyes > Myliobatiformes > Dasyatidae > Hypanus > Hypanus sabinus. The sequence goes on from NC_082718.1 coordinate 44,259,157, forward strand.
AATAAGTTTATTATTGCACCTGTGCATACATGGAATTGTGTATATGACAGTAAACTCGACTTTGACATTGATTTTGGGATAGTCTGCATGGTTCATAAAGGGGATGTTCTGCACATGAGCTATTTGAAGCTTTCAAGGTGTGTTGTTGGGAGAAGTCAAAAAAGAAAAAAAAACATTGGAATTCAGACCAATTTAGTAAAATGGGTCTGAAATTTATTTAGTGAAAGGAGGCAGGGAGTGATAATTAAGAGCAACACACACACACCATGTGGAGGAATTCAGCAATTATAATCCTGAAACATCAACTATCTATGCATTTCCATAGATGCTGCCTGACCTGCTGAGTTCATCAGCATTTTGTATGCGTGGCTTTGGATTTCCAGCACCGGCAGACTTTCTCATATTTGTGATAATTAAGAGTGGTTCTTGTTATCACAAGCTCATGAACAGTTGTGTACAACAGTGCTCAGTGTGTGGGCATTTTCTTCTTTTTTTTTGGAAATTTAGGAGATATAAGCTGGTTCACAGATGACAGAAAGATAGGTGGTATCGCTGACAGTGAGAATGGTAGGGTGCTGCTGATGAGCCATTTTGTTGGGTTGTTAAGATGAAAAGAAGAATAGATGATAAATCTGATGTATTTTAGGAGAACCAATGAGGCTAGGATACACACATTAGATGGTGGATCACTTAAGGAATCAGACAGAAACAGATGGAGTTTGCAGAACACGTCCAAGGGAGACAGCAGTACAGGTGGTTAAAGTGATTAAGGCGGCAAATGGAATTCTTGCCCTCATTAGCCAGGGCACAGAATATCTTCGTTGGGAGGTTAAGGTACAACTATATACATAGTTGGATCTTAGGTGGAATACTGTGTGCAAATCCAGTTGCTGTACCAGAGGAAAGATGTGATAGCTGTGGAGAGAGTGCAGAAGAGATTGACTGGAATAGGATATTTCATCTGTCAGAGAAATTGGATAAACTATACATGTTTTCATTGAAGCACTGGGGTGATGTCATTGAGAAGATAATGAAAAGCTTGTCCATTAAGACCATAAGACCACTAAGGCATAGGAGAAGAACTAGGCTATTTGAAGGGTCAAGCCTGCTCCACCATTCAATCATAGCTGACTGAAGTATAGGTATTTATGACCAAAAGACATAGGAAAGAGGTAGGAGATTTAAACTTCACCTTGGATCATCCCAAGCCTGGCTATGAAAGGAGAAGGGTGGGTTATGGGACTAGTAACCCTATTCCTTAAAAACCCAGAGCTACAGAAACACCAACAGAAGTTCCAAAGACCTTATCCTTGAGAGAGGAAGGCCCTTTGCTTTGAAGCTGCATGAAGTGGTGTGGTGAAAGTGGAAGTCACAGGTCAAGGGCAGAAGACTCTGGTGAGCTGCCGTCAGCGGCCTACGTCCCCGTAGGGATGGTGGGCTTAAGAAGAAGAATTAGGAGATTTGTCAGAGATCTGAGGAACAGAGGGTGTTTGAGATACATAATTCATTGTATCAGGTCACAGATCAGGGAGCTGCTCTCACAATATTTAACTATTCAGAAGAGTATTTGAAATACTCTGTCATAGGAGGTCATGACCCACTGCAGGGAAATGTAATTAGCTTTACTTAATTGTCTGCATGGACTCAGTGGAGTGCTGTACCTGCTTCCTTGCTGTAAGAATATGACTAATAGTCCCTGGTACAATTACATGATTGAAGTTTCAACCACTTTTTCCCCTGTGTTGCCTAATGAGTACAGGGAAATGAAACAAAGATGAAACACTTCAGAAAGCTAATTACAATGTAGCACATTATCTCATCGCTGATTCCAATATCAGCTCATTACATACACATCAAGTTTTTTACACATTGCCAGGATTTCAGTTTTCATTGTCATAAATAATGGATACTATACTTAAAATAAAAAGTATCAAGAGCTGCCCTGATATTTCTCCTGCTCCACGTGGAAGAATTTGCTGTTTTACAAAGAAATGAGGCATTGTATTGGGCAACATGCAGAATTATTTTCTGCTGATGGAGTTAATCTGTATGTACTGTATCTAATTGTAGACATTTTGGCATCCATCCCAAAATTAAGTGGCTTTTTGGTTATGTGTTGATTTGCATCTGGTAAAGTTGGTGCTGCTGCTCAAGGTCAAAGGCTGCACTGGGGCTGACCAGCTTCCTTCTTAGAAAAGTTTAGAATTTGAATCAAAAACACAAGAAATTCTGCAGATGCTGGAAATCCAGAGTTACACACACAAAAGGACAGCAGGACCGGCAGTACCTATGGAAGTGAATAAACAGTTGATGTTTCAGGCTGAGACTCTCGTCTTGTCAAGAGAATGCATTACATAATTGCTTGGTAAATGGTGCCTTACAAACTTTCTCCAACTTTTCTCTTTGTTTGGGTCTATCTTTGCAAAAACATGTTGGTTTACAATACCCAGGTTTAATATATCTGAGGTTTGAGAATATGGTGTTGGCTGGAAGTCAAACTTTGGTTTGGGACATATAGCAAAGCGAATGGGGAAAACACAGGTGAGGGTATTGGGGCATCGATGGTCATGATGCTGGTGGGGCAGGAACAGTTTTGGAGAAAGTAACTGTTTCATCAAATGGTAACTGAAAGGGCTTGTGAATTTACCTGTTGATATGATTCCAGAAGCTCTGACATGCATGATGTACACTGTGGAATCAACAATCATATGGCAAACAGGTACTGCTATGATTAGTATATTTAGAAGAATGCAATGCAAAACCTTTTTTCTTATTTTTTTATTGATTTTTTTAATGCATTTTCTACAACACTACAAATAAAAAAGAAACCTCAAAACAAAGTAGAAAATGAATACAGTGCAAGATAAACTTACAATAATAATATAATACAAAAAAAGATAATTGAGTAAGCACCCAAATTGAAGTCATGTAAAGTTAGTATCCTCCCCAAGCCCCACAACAAAAAAAACTCCAGACCAACCAAGACAAAATGTAGAGAATATAGATCAGGACATTCAAACCCCCAAAACTGTAAATGCACTTGAAAACAGAAGATAATAATGCCTACTACCAAAAAAAAAGAGCTGAAAGCAAGGGACCGGGAAAAAAAACTTAATTAAGAGGAAAATTATGAAAATACTCAATAAAAGATCCCCAGACCTTATGAAACTTTATATCCGAGTTAAGAATTGAATAATGGATTTTTTCAAGGTCTAAACAGGACGTGATATCGTTAAGCCATTGAGCATGCATGGGCGGGGCAACATATCTCCATCTAAAGAGGATTAGATGTCTAGCCAGGAGAGAAGCAAAAGATAATATTCAACATTTAGTCGAACTCAAGCGTATATCTGTCGCACCCGAGAAAGTTTGTCTAGACAAATTGCTAGGGAGTGCAGAACCAAGAAGTGCAGAAATAGATAGATCTTTAGTGGAATTCAGCTCCATTGCTACCCAATTAGGGCACTTGGATTGGCTATGGAAAAAGGACCAAAAGGTAGTGCAACGTATGTTAGCTGCCCAGTAGTATAAACGAAAACTAGGTAAGGCCATGCCACCCTCTTTTTTAGATTTTTGAAGATAAACTTTATTAATTCTAGAATGCTTATTCTTCCACAGATAGGACAAAATAATAGAGTCTAAGGAAACAAAAAAGGGTTTAGAAATAAAAATCTTTTTAAAAGCCTGATCATAACATGTCCCCATCTGAGCAGAAACCTGAAATAATATATAACATCTACATAAAAATATACACTCAGTGGCCACTTTATTAGGTACTCTGGTACACCTGCTTGATAATAAAATTATCTAATTATCCAATTATGTGGCAGCAACTTAATGCACAAAAGGATGCAAACATAGTCATGAATTTCAGTTGTTCTTCATACCGGGCATGATTGTTGGTGCCAGACAGGGTGATTTGAGTATCTCTGAAATTGCTGATCACCTGGGTTTCTTACACCCAACAATCTCTGGAGGAGGAGTTCTCAATATTTTGTATACTGTGGACCAATACCATTAAGCAAGGGGTTTGTGGACCTCCAGGTTGGGAAACCCTGCTCTGGAGTTTACTGAGAATCATGTGAGAAACAAAAAAGTAACATCTAGTGAGTGACAGTTCAATGGGCACAAAGGCCTTGTTAATGAAAGAGATCAGGGGAGAATAGCCACACTGATTCAAGCTAACACAAAGGCGACAGTAACTCAAATATCCACAGTAGTGTGAAGCAGAGCATCTCTGATTGAAATATATAAGATTATTAAGGGATTGCACAAGATAGAGGCAGGAAATATGTTCCAGATGCTGGGAGAGTCCAGTACCAGAGGGCATGGTTTGAGAATAAGGGGTAGGTCATTTAGGACAGAGTTAAGGAAAAACTTCTTCTCCCAGAGAGTTGTGGAGGTGTGGAATGCACTGCCTCGGAAGGTAGTGGAGGCCAGTTCTCTGGATGCTTTCAAGAAGGAGCTAGATAGGTATCTTATGGATAGGGGTATCAAGGGATATGGGGAGAAGGCAGGAACTGGGTATTGGTAGCAATTGATCAGCCGTGATCTCAAAATGGCGTTGCAGGTTCGAAGGGCTGAATGGTCTACTTCTGCACCTATTGTCTATTGTCTAATATGTTGAACCCTGAAGCAGCAGAAGACCACTAACATGCTTCCTCCAGGTGCTCCAGTTTTCTCCCACAACCAAAAGACATGTGGGAGGGTAGGCTAATTAGCCACTGTAAATTTGCCTTAAGTGAGAGGTAGAATCTGCGAGGAGTTAAATGCAGGATTAGCGTGAATGATGATTGTCATGGATTCAGTGTTTCCATTTTGAGTCTCTATGACTCACAGAGTTTCATCAATTGCAGCAGAAATGTGCCACGTTCTTGCTGCTTGGCTGGCTAAATTAGTACAAATAATGCCTTGACAGACTAATGACAAATAAAATTAAGCAGCAACAAAATCATCCGATGATGTTATCTACATTTAGATTGCCTACTAATTGTTAGCGAAGAGCAGATGACAAAACACAATTTCCTTCTATTAATTTCTCTAAACTGCTATTAAATATTGATTCTTCCTCTCTTGAGTTAACATTGTCACTGAGATCAAATATTGCTTGTCAAAGTCTCCGAGGTCATAATTCCAGACAGACTATTGCAGAAAGGTAAATAGGCTGCATAGCCAATTTTCCCGTCTACTATCTTGGGTTCAGTAAAACTGCGAGCAACTTTGCCATCGTGAACTATGCTTCAAGCATATCATTTTAATCCTGGTCTAGGCTGTTTTTCTGCTTTTGTTTCCATTCTATGCAGCTCTGCCCAGCTCCCATTGCTGTTATCATGTTAAAGTACTCAACCTGTTCAATGCTTTTTCTATTAATCCTCCATTCTCCATATGCTGCATTCTTCAACTTGTCTGCTGCTGAGATATAAAGTTCAAGTAACATTGTTTACCATTGCAACCTATTGAAAATGTGACTTGTGGCACTGTCCAGCCGATTTTAACAAGTGACAGCATGATCTCAACCTTTATCCTTCACTGATCCCTCTCAATTACTCCAGCAGTTTTTTTTTTATTATCAGATAGTTTTTACTGGATTGCTGTTGAAAATAACTCAAATCTGAGCAATTAATAAGACAAAGTCATTATTAATTAATAAAGAGAGCATCTGTGCATAAAGAAACAATATTAATGTTTTATGTTGGGTTCTTTACCCACAGCAGTTGCTTGACCCACTAAGTGCTTCCAGTTTTTCTAATAAGCTGAAAGTCTGAAAGAATGACATACATCAGATAAAATTTCTTTCCGTGCATTTATTGATTTTAGTAACTGTCAGTGATGTATCATCTTAACAAAATAATTGCATAGATCCCACGATTCTTTATAAGATCAGGTGGAAGTACCTTATTTTTTAAAAAGGGTTTACCAGCCAAAGCTATATCAAGAAAATCATTTAAAGTTAACTGCAGATTGGTTGCAATTTTATATTAGAGGATCAACAGATGGTAGGAATTGAGCTCAATTAAGCTAGTGTATTTTTATCACAGTTGTTACTGTTGCACTTGCAAGCTGCTATGTAAGTATAGTTGTAGGGCATGCTGACTCCTTTTCCACAATCGAGATTCACTGTCCTATTTTCAGTCCTGGTAGCTTGGCAACAACTACATTCGTTTATCATGCTTTTAGTATCAGTGTCAAATCTGGAAAATAAGAGAGTGGCAAATTGTGTATTAGTTCAAGTAAAATCAATCAATAGGAACCAAAGAATTTTAGCATAGGTTGGATGTCAGCTGAAAATTAAATACCTTAAAATACAATGAACACACCAGAATAATTAAAGTATGAAACTAAATAACTGTGATTTGTAGCAGCTCTTTTCTTTTCTCAACCTGCATATCAGAAATCTGATGTGGGATTCACATGACTTTTCACAGTGATTTCATTTTTGGTGTGTATAATTTCAAACTTTGCTTTGAACAGCAAGAAGTTTTGATAGTTCAATAAAAGGGAATTATCTTTCCTGTATTGGGATGAGGAATCTAACTCAACATCATCACCTTGCCCCTCTGGATAGTGAATGAAGGCTAAGATAAATCATTGTGACTTATGAGGAACAAAAAGGAAAGTGCAGCAGAAGTTAACATCAAATCAGAGGCAAAGCAAACTCAAAGACGTTCATAGTCTACTTCTCCTTCTTATGCTCTTTCCTTTGGCTGGAGAGGGCTTGAAAAATGTCAGAAAGATAACTGGCAAACTAAGTTGAAATATTGCTTTAATCCTGGAAGTTCTGGTTGACATCCTTGGCTTGTGTGAAGTTTGTTCTTCACTATGACCCCAGCCTCTGATTATGACTGCCCATCCAATTTCACATTACGTAATGCCATCTACTCAGACTTTTATATTGTGTAATTTGTCCCCTTTTTATGCCTGCAGTTCTTCCATGTTGAACAATTTTGTGCTATGCCACCTTCTGCAACTCTGCTTGACATTTTCCCAGGCATTTTTCTCTTTGTAATCTCTATCCACCTACAATTATTCTAAAAAGTACTTACTCAACCTTTCCAGGGCAGCTACCTTGACATTTTGCCAACTGAATTTCTGCCAAGCAGCCTGATTTTGTCTGTGTGACATTTTTGGAATAAACCAACAACTGACAAGCGTCTATGAAAAGAAAATTAAAATCAAGTCAATATTAAAAATAGGAAAAACACAAACAAACTGCTTCTACTTGCAGCAAAACAACTGCCATTATAGAACTTATATAGCAGAACATATCTAGTAGAAGGGGGAAGTGAAAGGAAATTAGTTTGGTTAGGTAGACTCCCAAGGAGCAACTAACTAAAACATAAAATATAATATTATCCTCCAACAAATGTTATGGATGACAACTGTGATGGAGGATAATGACTAATAGAATTGGAAGACTATTATGAAGCCATATAATTCTTGCAGACATTTCAAAGTGGGGAGAAGGGAAAATCAAATTAAAAGGGATTTGGTAAATTGGTTTATTATCACTACTTGTATAAGGTAAAGTAAAACACTTTGATTTGTGTTGTACTATCATACAGATTACTTTATCAGATCGGTGCATTGAGATATTACCAGGAAAATGCAATAACAGAATGCAAAATGAAGTGTTCGTTTAAAGAGAAAGTTCAATACAGGCAGATAATAAGGTGTAAGGCCATAACAAGATAGCTTGTGAGTTCAAGAGTCCATCTTTTCATTCTAGGATAACATTCAATATTTTTTTAATCTGTCCTTAAGCATGATTGTACATGCATTCATGCTTTTTCATCCCCTGCCCAATGGGAAGGGGAGAAGAGAGAATGTCCAGGGTTGAAGGGAACTTTGATTATGCTGATTACTTTAGATGCAGTGAGGTGTAAACAGAGTGTAAACGGAGGAGAGGCTGGTTTCCATGATGTGCTGTGCTGTGTCCATAACTCTCTGCAGTTTCTGCTGGTCTTGGACAGAGCAGTTGCCATACCAAGCCGTGATTATTTAGAGAGTAGGCTTTCTACGGTGTATCTATAAAAATTTGTGATGATCAAAAGGTGCTATGCCAAATTCCTTCAGCCTCTTTAGGAAATAAAGGTACTGGTGTGTTGTTTTTATTGTCTGCATGGTTGGATCAGGACAAGCTCTTGGTGATATTCACTTCTAGGAATCTTTCAACCCTTTTGATGTCTGTGGCATGGATGTAAACAAGAAAATGTGCACTGCCCCTTCCTGAAGTCGATGACCAGCTCTTTATTTTGCTAAACTGAGGGAAAGGTTTTTGGTATGACACAATGTCACTGGGCTCTCTTTCACCTTTCTTTACTCTGATTCATGGTTATTTGAGATTTGGCCCTCTATGGCATTCACCAGCAAACTTGTAGATGGAATTAGAGAAGAATCTGGCCACACAGACATGGGAAGTAAGTAGAAGACTAAGGATACAGCTTTGTGACGAATCAGTGTTAAGGAGAATCATGGCAGAGGGGTTGTTGTCTATTCATACTGACAATGGTGAGTTGGTCAGGAAGTCAAGGATCCAGTTGCAAAAGGAGGTTTTGAATCTTAGGTCTAGGAGTTCGGAGATGGGTTTACTTGGAATTATAGTTTTAAAGTTATGTCATTTTTTAACCCTCTTACTCCCTCAGATAACCTGAATGAATGAACCTTGCTCAATATGGTACTGTCCTTTACAGAATAGAAAGACCCCAGGTAGGGATTACCAATTCAGCTTAGTGGCACCACAGGTAAATATATGGGTACATAGAGGAAAATTTTAGCTGCATGTTCAAATTATAAACATTAAATAAATCAAACAGAATATATTGTACTGAACTTTTACTTGTTTATATTAAAGTACTATTTGAACCAACTGGATACTTTTGGTTATTGTTTCCATGGTTAACCTAATCGGATATATTTGACATGTGTGTACACTAAAATTCCAGACAGACACTAAAAGACCCAGAGCATTGTTGGCTCAATGGTCGCATTTCAGTGAGGGGTAATTTTCATTTTATATTTCATACTCTTCTCTATTTCTCACATGTAAAAGGAAGCCCATTGCTATCCTGGCTTTCAGAGCATCCCCATCAGACCCATTCCATTCCACCAAGGCATTTTTGGACATAGATGAAATTTGTGTCCCATCTCTATCAAGGGGATGAGTGGGGGAGTTCTCCCAGGTGCCCAAATTATTAGAATGAGAGTATAATTGAAAACAACTCAACATTGAAACAAAGGACCAACACGTACATAATATATCTACTTGCAACTTTTGTAAAATTTGTATGATTTGTCATCCGCAGCAGGGTTTATTGAGGATGGAGAAGGAAGGGGAAAGAAACAATTGAATTAGGTCGACTTAGCCTCGGGCCTGTTCACCAGATAACAGTTGCTGTATAGGTAGCTAGATCATTTTATGAAGGCTGGAGGGAAAGTAATCTGCGATTAATTAATATTTGCATTGAGTATTTTAGCTGGGTTTTCAGGATTTCCTTTCTGTCGCTAGAGAGGTATCACAGAGGCTGCTAGGTGGTTCAATTGAAATGTTTTTGTTAGCTTGCATGCTGCACCCACTTTCTTTAAGTGGCCTGTGATTGGGGTGCAGATGAGTTGTTTCCCAGAGTGAAATTGAGGAACTCCCACCCTAAATACAAAAAGGAATTCCTTGGCTTTAAAGTGTGAATTTGGGTTAATAGTTCCAAAAGCCAGATGTTGAAATCTGCTGTGTGTGTGAAAAATAGTGTGAGAAGAAATGAGAACAAATGCAATCAGATGTACAAGGATTCACATCTGAGAGATTACTAATGACTGTTGTACTGGATGTAGTGATTTTGCTCTCCAGAATGACGGAACTTTTTGAGACAATCCTCTGCCTCACACTAGAATCCAGCTGAAACACACGAGCCTGTCACAGTTTGCAACTGCTTTAAACTATAACTGGGAATAAAGATGGCACGTGAATACCTTCTTTCAATAAACATGAGTTGCAGCAGTGAACTCGATCCCAAATTGTTCTTGTCTAAACACAGTGAAAAATTATAATTAGTAAACGCCATAAACTTTATCAGAATATGAATAGCACTGGAATCAGGGAAACATAAGAATACTTGCAAATTAGGTACAGTTTGTCATTTTCAGTTAAAATATGATTTCATAGGCATCACCTTTCTCCTTGAAAACTTCAAGCAGGCTTACCTTTCACAAATTCACCACACCCCTCCGCAGCTCCAACAAACAAAACCACGTAATCCTGATAATCTTAATCAAATCGCCCTGTCATTTTGTCTCAGCCTAAAAAGTAAGCTTCAATATATCTGACATGCTCGTTTTACTACGCGACAATCACATAGTCCTGTGCTGCAGCTCCGCTTGGGGTGGCACCTCCTCTCAGGTATCCTGCTGCTGCCAGCCGCATGTCCTTCTGAACCACAGCTGATTCCATGGTTTTATAGTTGTGATACAGTGAGGGATATGCCTGGCCATATGTTTACAAATTCTGGCCATATACATTAGGTGCAGTAGACTATCAGTAGGAGCCACGTATCTATTGAGTGTCTGTAATGTATTTGTATTGTGCATCCTCATGTGGTTTGGGCAGCAGTTGGCTGGTGGCGCACGCTGTAATGTGGCGGTAGGAATAAATGAATTTAATCCTCTGTTCACCTGCACGGCGACATAGAGAGGAGGGAGTGCATTTTTTTTTGTTGACTACTCATCTTCACTTGAATTTGATTCAATTATGCTCATCTCACTCAATTTTGTTTTACGTGAATTACGGAAGAGTCAGATGATTTTAATGTTGGTTTGTAATAAAGGATTAAACATTTTTTTGACTTGGAATTCAGTTAGTTGGAAGCACATCATACAGTGTGATACTCTCTCACTTAGCCTCTCAATGACTTTTTGTTTCTTTTCAAGTAGTCCCTACATTATTTTTGGCCAGTTTTGAGCAGCTTCCGAATCTAGCCCATTTAGTGATGCCGGGCACCTTCTGTGTGAAAAAGGAATGCAAGCTGCTCACTTTTACCGTACTGTAATGAATGGATACATTTTTCCACAGGTAGAAGGTGGGGCTGGTTTATCCCTCCTCTTTGTTCAGTAGTTGCCACAGACCCAGTCTGGTATGTTTTTCAGTACTTTGCCAGTTTGGCCTGTGATCATGCTACTAGGCCACTGGTGATGATGGACATTGAAATGCATGACACCATATACTACCTTGACATTCATTTTCTTGCAGGCATTCACAATATAATCGATGTTGGAGTGTACCAGTGTTCAAGGGCTCAGGCTTTGGTGAGTAAAGGTGAAGAGAGCGCAAAACTCAAAGGTGTCAGGGAAAATACACAATTAAGAACAGGTAAGCTCTTTTTATGTCTATAAACCCTTAAACCTTAGTTCAGTGTAGGCTGGATGGTTAATGTGGTGGAATGCTCCTCCTGTGAGATGTGGGCTTTCAGCGTACCTGACGGGGTCCCTGATGGTTACATCTGCTGGAAGTGCACCCAATTTCAGCTCCTGAACACTTTACACATAGGATGCTGTAGGTCAGGGAGAGAGCTGGATGTAGTAAAGACCATCCAGGAGGGTAAAAAACTAATGGATGTAACTGTGGTGTACTCTGATGGGATTGTACTACAGACTCCCCGATAGCCACTGGGACATTGAGGAACAGAAATGCAAGCAGATTAAAGAAAGGTGTAAAACAATAGGGTTGTTTTTAGGCTCTTCCAGTTCCCTTATATAAACTGGGACCTTCATAGTGCAACTGGTTTAAATGGAACAGGTGTGAATTCTGAAGGGTTTCTTAAATCAATATGTAGATAGTCCAACATGAGAAGGGGTTGTACTGGATCTGGTGTTGAGTAATGAGTCTGGACAGCTGACTGACTTTTCAGTGGGTGAGTAGTTAGGCAACAGAGACTACAGCTCCTTAAGTTTTAAGATAGCTATAGATACGGATAAGTGTGGACCTTGAGGGAGAGCATTAAATTGAGGCAGGGCAAATTATGAGAGCTTTAGGCAGGAACAAGGAAGAGTTCATTGAGAACAGCTTTTTTTGGGCAAGTCCATGCCTGGCATGTGAAAGGTGTTTAAAGACCAACTGCACAGAATACAGGCCAAGCATCTTCCAGTCAGAAGGAAGGACAAGGATTTCAAGGTAAGAGAATCTCGGGTGATGAAGGAGGTGAAGAAACAGGAAAAGTACATAAATCTTAGGAAGCTAGAATCAAACAGAGCTCTTGAGGATTGTAAAGAAGCCAGAAAAGAACTCAAGAAGGGAATTAGGAAAGCCAGGAGGGGCCATGAAAATCCTTGGCCAGTAAGATTAAAGAGAAATACATCAGGAGCAAGAGAATAACTACGGAGATGGTAGGATCACTCAAAGATAAAGGGAGGACCATTTGCTTGGATGCAGAGAATGCGGGTGAAGTTGCTAATGAGTACTTTACATCAGTATTTACCAAGAAGAAGAGTGTAGGGGGACAGGGAGATCAGTGCTGAGAGAATTAATAGGTAAGTGAAGAGATTTCTGGGGCCTTGACCAATTTCTCTGTGCCCCCTCTAGCTGCAGGTGAGGTCCAGGAGGACTGGTGAGTAGCCAATGTTGTTCCATTATTCAAGAAGAAAAGCAGGGATAATACTGGAAACTATAAAGTGGTGAGTCTCACATCAGTGGTAGGGAAGTTACTGCGGAGAATTCTTCGGGATAGGATTTATAAGTAATTGGAAAACCATGGCCTAATTAGGGATGCCTACATGGCTTTGTGCAGGGCAAGTCATATTTTACTAACTTGAACAAGTTTAAAGACATATGCCAGTGATATTAAACCTGATTCTGATTAGGTTTTTTTTGATGAGGTGGCAAGGATGATTGATTGATGAAGATAGAGTTGTGGATGTTGTCTACGTGGACTTTAATAAGGGGTTTGACAATGCCCCTCATGGACCTCGTCTCATCCAGGTGATTAAGGTGCACGCAATCAATGGTGAAATAGCTGTTTGGATTCAGAATGGGCTTGACCACAGAAGACAGAGGGTAGTGGTCAAAAAGACTTATTCTAGCTGCAGATCCGTAATTAGTGGTGTTCCACAGGGACCTATTCTGTGACCTCTGCTGTTTGTGACATATATAAATAACTTGGATGAAGATGTCGAATGTGAGTTAGTAAGTTTGCAGATGATAGGAAGATTGTTGGTGTATTCTTTGTATAGGTGACTGGCAAAGAACACAGCGGGATATAGATCAGTTGGTATGGATGGAGAAATGGCAGATGGAATTTAACCTGGCCAAATGTGAATTGTTGCACCTTGGTAGGTCAAATTTGAAGAGAGAGTGCAGAGGTAAAATCCTTAGGTGTTGAGGAGCAGAGGGATCTTGGGGTGCAAGTTGTTAACTCCATAAAACAGGCTACACGGGTTGATAGGGTGGCTAAGAAGGCAAATGGCGTGTTTGCCTTTATTAGTTGAGGTATGGAATTTAAAAGTCAGCAAGTTATGTGACAGCTTTATAAAACTCTATAGTTAGGCAGCATCCTGAGTATTGCATACAGTTCTGTTCACTCCATGATAGGAAGGATGTCGAGGCTTTGGAGAGGGTGCAGAAGAGGTTTACCAGGATGCTGCCTGAATTAGAGAGCATGTGCTATAACAAGAGGATGGACAAACTTGGGTTGTTTTCTATGGAGTGACAGAAGCTGAGGGGAGATCTGTTAGGGGTTTATAAGATTATGAGAGGTGTGGACAATGTCTTTTCCCCAGGGTTGAAATGCATAATACCAGAGTGTATGTATATAAGTTGAGAGGGTGTAAGTTTTTATACAGAAAGTGGGCAATGAAAGTAGCTCCACAAATAAGCCAGGAAATTATGGGCCAGTGAGCCTGACATCAGTAGTGAGTAAGTTATTGGAAGGTATTCTAAGGGACCAGATTTGCACTGTAAGTATTTGGATAGACAGAGACTGATTAGGGATAGTCAATATGCCTTTGTGTGTGGTAGATCATGTCTAACCAATCTCACAGAGTTTTTTTGAGGAAGTTACCCCTAAAGTTGATGAAGTCAAGGCAGTGGATGTTGTCGACATGGGCTCTAGCAAGACATTTGACAGGTTTGTCAAGAAACTACAATTGCTTGGTATTCAGGAAGAAGCAGTAAATTGGATTAGCCATTGGCATTGCAGGAGAAGCTAGAGATTAATAGTAGACAGTTCTCTCTCTGACTGGAGGCCTGTAACTACTGGGTGTACAGCAGGAATCAATGCTGAGCCTGTTGTTGTTTGTCATCTATATCAATGATTTGGCCTATAATGTAATTAACCAGTTTGTGATGACATGAAGATTGGGGACATAGTAGACAGTGAGGAAGCTTGCAGTGGATCTAGGTCAGCTGAAAAAGTGAGATGAAAAAATGGATGATGAAATTTAATGTAAGAAGTTTGCGGTATTACACTTTGAGAGGACAAACTGGGGTGGGGCACCAACGAGTGCACTGGAACAGAGTGATTTGGGACTAAGATTCATAATTCTCTGAAATTGATGTCACAAGTATACAGGGTAGTAAATAAAGCTTTTGGCACTTTGGCCTTCATAAATTAAAGTATTGAATACAAGAAATGGATGTAGTGTCGAAGTTGTACAAGACTTTGGTTTGGCCTGATTTAGAATATTGTGTGCAATTCTGTTCACTTATTTAAAGGAAAGATACCAATATGTTTGAAAAAATACAGAGAAAATTTACAAGGATATTGATAGGAATTGAAGAGCTGAGTTATACGGAAAAGTTGAACAGATTATGACTTTATTCCCTAGAGTGTATGAAAGTGACGGGAGATATGATAGAGGTATACCAAATTGTGAGGGGTATAGGATAGGGTAAATGTAAGCAGGCTTTTTCTGCTGAGGATAGTGAGAGGGTGGAATGAACTGCATGGTGGAAATGGTGGATTTGGATTCAATTTCAGCATTTTAAGAAAAAATTGGATAGTTACAAGGATGGAGGGGAATGGAGGGCTATGGTCCTGGTGCAGGTGGATGGGACCAGGCAGATTAATAGCTCGACACTGACTAGATGGGCAGAAGGGCCATTTTCTGTGCTCTAGTGTCCTATGCCTCTCTGACCAATGTACGAAAGAAGACATGCTGTGCAAATGAGCTTGAGTTGTAGAGTCCATGAGTATGTCCCTTTTCTTCAAGTTCTTCAAGCATTTCTGTTACTTTTTTAAATTTTATCAACCCACTGATATGTACTAAGCAGAACACATTTAAATAAAATGTGACACCAACTTGAGATTTAATGCATTTCTGGAAGATGCATTCATCAGGGGAATTTCTCCATATTTCTCCTTCCTAGGAATGAAGCATACAGAAGAAGGTGTCATATAGTTTCCAAATAAAAACAAAGTCAAATGTAAGCCACTGAGAAATTTCATTGGACTATACATGGAAATATCTTGCTTTCTTGTGCTTCCTTCACAAGCAATTTCTGGATATCCCAGTATTCATCATATCCTGGTGTTCCAGGGCTTATTTGCAGAAAAAATGTTTTGGCAGCATGCCTTAGGGTAAAAATGTGTTAAATCTAAAAAAAAACTTCTTAATTATGAGTAACTGTTTTAGTATTTACTAGTACATTAGTCTAAAGAATGGGACCTAAATCATGACTGGAACTCAAATGGAAAATCACTCAATTCACTCTTCCTCTACCAGCCTATATAGTTATAGAATGGAACAGAACCTTATTGTTATTGCTCAAAACAACGAGATTACTATGTTACTCTAGTCCATGTAAAACAGATATTACAATGCGTGTGGTATGGCTTAATAAAAGAAATCCCATATTTACGTGCAACAAGTGACTTTGATATAGCATAACATTCAAAGGCTATTGGCAAGCCAGGGTGTAGCATTATTCATCTCCACAACAGCCCCCGGAAAGAAGTTGTTTATCAGTTCTTATTGTGTTGTCTAAGATGTTTCTATATCTTCTTCCAGATGGCAGGAGATTGAACAGACAGTATCTAGAATGGGATGGGTCTTTAATGATGCTATGAGTGTGCTGTAGGCATCAAGAGTTGTAGATTCAGGTCCAGTTGTTACGTGTTTGTTGACTATAAAACCGTCCAAAAATAGGAGGTTTTCTGAGAAAAGTTCATTTGAACTCATTAACCTCCATTCTTACAATTTTACGAGTTTTGATTCTGTTCCAGAACTCTTCTTTTCCCACATCTGCAGATCCTAATCTCCCCTCTGATCAAGCCTTCATGTTTCAAATTTCCCATGGATACACCTATCCCTTGAGGGTTCTCAACTCTTTCTCTGAATTATTTCCCTATTCTATTCCTGATAGCTCATTCCCTTCTTTTCTCTTCAAATTCTCACAGCCTTGAAGGCTTTGTCATCTTTCTCAGAACACTTTCCTCTCATAACTCTATCTCTAGCTACAAATCTTTATTCATTTCCATAATTCCGCCATGATGTTGCAATTCTCTCTCTGCAGTTTTTCCAAGTCTCCTTCCCAGCCTAGATCTTAATTATCCCTTCTCTCCGTCATCTGCACTGCATTCCTCCCAGGTCTCAAGTCTGATTCATTTGTTCACCATATTCATAGACCTCAATATAAATGTGTCTAAAAAAGAGAAGGTGTTGTTTCCAGAGTGTTTTTTTTTTTGCAATTACATTATACAAGTTAACCCAGGCTGCCTGTTCATATTCTATACCTTCACAGTATAGTCCGGGTGAATTTTGACCTGGCCCAAGAATCCCCTCATAACAAGTGTCTATGCCAAATATCTATTTACATGTGCAATCATAATCAATTGAAAAAGGACGTGGAGGCACGGAGAAACATTGGGAAATTCCAGGAAGACCTTCGTTGCTGCTGCTGCTGTGAGGTCCAGGACTCTGCTGGGAAGAACAGGCCCCCAGTCCTCGGGGTCGCGTTGCCGATGGCCATTGGTGGGGCCGTCTTAATACGCTCGACAGAGGATGGTGCTCGGAGAAGCTGTGCCGGAGGGGATGGTCGTCGGCTCGGAGGTTCGACGGACTGAGGTCGCTTTCAGTGTGTGCTGTGTCTGCGAGGCTGGTTTCGACGGAGCTTCCATCGTGTGCTGCATCTGCGAGGCTGCATCAGGTGGGGCCTTGGAAGTCCATAGCGGGGGTACTCCCTTCTGCTGCCGGCGTGGGATGGCGAGTCTGTCGGGACCCTGGGGACTTGTGGAAACTGTGGTGATTTCTTTTGAACTTACAGTCCTTTAACATCTTGGACTATTTTTACTGTGCCCATAGTTTTTTTTTATCAATTATGCTATTGTTTGCACTGTTGTAACTACATGTTGTAATTATGTGGTTTTGTGCAGGTCTTGTAGCTTTGGTTTTTGGTCTTGTTTTTGTCTGGTGGATTTGGAGCTCCTTTCCGGGGAACGCACTAGATGGTAGCGCGATATTAATACGCAGCAGCCTCCCCGGACTCTGGATTGGGGATTGCCAAACGTTATGTGGATTTTCTGGTGTAGTCTGTTTTGTCATATGCTTTTGTGATATCATTCTGGGGGAACGTTGTCTCATTTTTTAACTGTATTTCATTTGTAGTTTCTAAATGACAATAAACTGTATCTGAATCTGAATCTGATTTAGAATGTATAAATAGCCTAAATGACATGAATAAATGGGCGATTAATCCTTAATTAATGTTTCAGAGATCTAAAGTCCATTTCAATAGATACGGGTCAAATTTGACCTGGAACAGCCTCAACGTACAAAAATTTGTAGCACATGTATAAAAGTATAAAATTTTTAAATATTTTCATTTTTGCACATTTTGGGTCACTTTAGGAAAAGCTATCAAATTTTGGCTAAAAAATGGCATGTAGCATGTTTTTACCACTGTCAAATGTCAAAACGGGTCAAATTTGACCCAAACAGTATGTAAGGCTTAAGATGGCATGGAGAATTTTGTCCTGTCATGTGGTTATGATGGAGAGCAGATTTCATGAATATTATAATGCTTATAATGTTATAATCTCCAAATCTTTCAACTTTTAAGCCTTTTAGATGCCAAATAACATTTGCTCATAAATTCAGTGTGATACAATAAATATAATTTATTTGTTCTGTCTACATTGCTGAGACCTGATAGCACCTCTCACACACCTCCCCTTACTTACCCCTTGAACAGGACCTCACTAAGGAGAATAAGACCATTGTCCCACACCATCATCAAGCTCTGATTCTGGAGATCTCCCAACCACTGCTGTCAACTTCACAGTTCTCTTACCCTGAACCGGTTGCTTATACTTCATACCCAAGATCCACAAAAGCTGACTATCCTATTAGGCCCATTGTTTCTTCCTGCTCATGCCTCATTGAAATGGTGTCTGCATACCCTGACTCCACTTTGTCCCCCTTGGTCCTGTCCCTTGCTATCTACATCCATGACACTTCACTTGCTCTCCATCACTTCAATTACTTTAAGTTCGCTGGCCCTGATCACCTCATTATACTATGAACATCTTGTCTCAATACATTTCTAACACTCATCAGGAAAGCCTTAAAGTACTCCACTTCTTTCTGGACAATTGATCTTACCAGTTCCCCAACACCACTACCCTCCCTCGTCTGGCCAAAATGGTTCTCACCCTCAATAATTTCTCTTTTAGCTTCACCTACTTTCTCCAAACCCACGGTTTAGCCATGTGCACCCACATGGGCCTAAGCTATGCCTTTCTCGTCATCAGCTACATGGAATAGTCCATGTTCCAAGCCTACACTGGTAATGCTCCCCAACTCTTTCTAAGCTACAATGCATTGGTACTGCTTCCTGTAACCCATGCTGAGCTTGGCAATTTTATCAACTTTAGCCTGCACTCAGATTTACTTGGTCCATCTGACACCTCTCCTCTTTCTTGATCTGTATCCATCTCTGCTGATACCTTTCATGAACCTACCGACTCTCATAGCTCTCTTGAATATACCTCTTACCACCCTGTCACTTGTTCTCAGGATAAGGTTTTCCATTCTAGAGCATCTGAGAAATCCTCCTTTTTCAAAGAACAGTTTTCCCTTCTTCTACCATCAATGCACATCTACCCTCACCTGAATTCCTTCCATTTACCCCACATGTGCCCTTACCCAATCCTCCTGCTGCCCTAACAGGGATGGGATTCCCCTTGACACCTCACCAGCCTCAGCATCCAGCACAACATTCTCCATAATTTCCTCCATCTACCACAGGATCCTACCACTAAGCACCTCCCCCCCACCCCTCCCCCACCATCTCTCCACTTATCTCCGCAAGCTGGACATGCGCCATGGCAGGTGATAGGTGAGACAAGTTGAGGGGAAGAAAATGGATGGGTAGAGAAGGGGGGATGAAGTGAAAAGCTGGGGGGGGGGTGTGATTGGTGGGAGATGTCACGTAAAATTGATGAAATTGATGAACTCAGCATGTGTCACAGGAAGCAGTACCAATGCATTGTAGCTTAGAACCAGATTGGGAGCATTACCAGTGCATGCTTGGAACATGGACTGTTCCATGTAACTGATGAAAAGCCAGGCAAAGCTTTGGTCCAAAATGTTGACTGTTGCTCTTTTCCATAGATGCTGCCTGGCCTGCTGATTTCCTCGAGTATTTTGTGTGTGATGTGCCACACGTGCACCTCTCCTCCCTCACCACCTATCAAGGCTCTAAGCAGTCCTCCTGGGCAAGGTGACACTTCACTGGTGGGTCTGTTGGAGTCATCTACTGGTCCTCTACAGCGAGGAGACCAGATATAGATTGGGCAACAGCTTCATCAAGCACCTTTGGTCAATCCACAACAAAAGGCTTGACATCTTAGTGGCAACCCATTTCATTTAACCTCATTCTCATTCTGACATGTTTGTTAATGGCCTCCTCTACTTCCCCAATGAGACTGCACTTAGGCTGGAAGAGCAACACTTCATATTTCATTTGGGTAGCCTTCAACCTGATGGTATAGCATTGGTTCCTCTAACTTCTGGTAATTTCTGCCACTCCCTCTTTTCCATTTTCATTTCCCTCTCACCCCTTCTTTTGCCTTCACCTACCCATCAACTTCCTCTGAAACTCTTCTCCTTCCCTTTCTCCAAAGGCCCACCATCACCTCCTTTCAGATTCCTTCTTAGACCGTTAACTTTTCCACCAATCACCTCTCAGCTTCTCACTTCATCCTGCCCTCTTCTCCCAATCTACCTTTAACTCGTCTCACCTATCATCTGCCAGCTTCTACTCCATCCCCTCCCCCACTTTCTTATTCTGGTTTCATCACCCTTCCTGTCCAATCCTGATAAAAATTTATGCATAGATGCTGCCTGACATGTGGAGTTCCTCCAGGATTTTTTGTATATTGCTCAAGTTTTCCAGCATCTGCAAAATCTCTTGTGAATAAAGTTTTTTTAAATTATGTAGTGGTTTGAAAAAAAAAGCACTTACATATCTTCTATTTCCTGAACTGTCTGTGCAACCTGTAAAACAGAGTATTACCTTACTGTCAGCATATTTCCACAAATTGCAAATAGAATTAATCATTAATTAAATATCAGTTTACTTAAAGTTTACTGTTGATCAAGTGGCTTGTGCTTTTTTTTTAACTAAAAATGAAGCAACTCACTCGATTGAATGCATGCAGTCCTGTTTTCAGAAAGAATCGTTCCATTTGGACAAACACAACCTTCTGACAGGGGGGATAATTTCAGGTTACGTGTCAGCTTGCTGAAAAACAGGTTTGTTTGAAAGAAATGAAAATAGCACTTTTATTAAACTGGTGAATGTAAAAGTGGCTTCAAAGTTAATACTTGCAAGCAGAACTAGTGCCACACCTGTCCCTACACCTCCTCCCTCACCACCATTCAGGGCCCCAAACAGGTGACATACTTCACCTAATGTCTACTGGGGTCATATACTGTGTTCGATGCTCCTGGTGTGCCCTCCTGTATATCGGTGAGACCCAACGTAGATTGGGAGACCACTTTGCCAAGCATCTATACTCGGCCTGTCAGAACAAGTGTGATCTCCCAGTGGCCACTCATTTCAATTCCAGTTCCCATTCCCATTCCGATTTGTTCATCCATGGCCTCCTTCAATGTCGTAGTGAGACCACACTTGGGTTGGGTAGTCTCCAATCTGATGGCATGAACATCAATTTCTCAAACTTCCAGTAGTGCCTCCCCGCCCCATCTTCACCCTCTCTCATGTTATCTCCTTGCCCGTCCATCACCTCCCTCTGGTGCTCCTCCCTCCCTTTTCTCTTTTGTCCATGGCCTTCTGTCTCTTTCACCAATCAACTTCCTAGCACTTTGCTTCATCCCTCCCCTCCAAGTTTCACCTATCGCCTGGTATTTCTGTCTCCCCTCCCCCACCTTTCAAATCTACTCCTCAGCTTTCTTCCCCCAGTCCTGCCAGAGGGTTATGGCCCAAAACAATGACTTTGCTTTTTTCCATAGATGCTACCTGACCTGCTGAGTTCCTCCAGCATTTTGTGTGGGTTGCTCAGATTTCCAACATCTGCAGATTTTCTCTTGTCTGCAATGTAATGTTAGTGGGTTATGGTCAAACAGGATGTACAGTACTGCATCATGAAGGTACAGGTGAGATGTTGGATTATTGGAATAGTAATGTGGATCACTGGGAAGGTAGGGAGACATTTTTCCTTAATTATTGTAGGAGTATCTGGCACAGAATTTGATCAGTAGGACTACTACTGCACTCACCACAGTAATTAGCCATTGCCCCACCTTTTGTAGTTCAATCCAAGGAATTTATTGAGTGTCCTGATAAGTGATGCCACACATAGACCTATGGTTTTAGATAAAATAGTTGGGTTATGTGATGTGGTACATAGCAACCGGCACAGGGATCCACACTGAATTTGGAGTCAGGTCTATTATCACTGACATATGTCGTCCAATTTATTGTTTTGCTACAGTGGAAATAGTGGAATATCTAAAATATACTATAAACTATAATAACAATATATATAAATAATGCAAAAGGAGAACAAAAGAATAGTATGGAAACCTTTGACATTAACCAAGGTTCCCCCCACCCCCACCCACAATACACACAAACCTTTCCCCTATCAACTTACAAACAGCTGATGCTGCTTAAATTTGGATTCTTTGAGAAGCATTTAACAATGAGTAAAGATGAAATAAAATGAGTTAAAATTTTCAAGTAGAATGAAATATATTAAAGATGTTGTCATTATGCTTTAATTAAGTTAAACAAGTTTTTTTAATGTAACTCATTTTTATCATTCTGATTCAAAACTGCAAAACCTCCATGGAAGTGAATGGGTTTCAGAATGTGTGCCAGGTCAGAAGATGTCAGACTGTCTCTTTGCCCTGCTCCAAGAGCAATATGTGGATTCCCCAGTTTAAATATTTGCATCTCTCAGCAAGTCCATGCTTCACCATTGGACTTCACGCAGAGTCCAGTTACATAACATACTGGCAGATTTGACAGCTGTTATCATATTTGAGGTTTAAGTAATTAGTTATATGTACATCAAATTGCTGAAATTAATTGTACCTTGTTTGGGTAAATTCTGACAGTTTGCTAATGAAATGCTTGCATTGATCGACATGATTCTGTCCAATGTATTCTCCTCAAATGGTATTTAAAAAAATCTATGAAGCTATCACATTGCTTAATCCAGTTAACATCATACTGTTTAACCAGACTAAGAATCAAAAGATTGCAGATGCTAGAAAATTTGAAATAAAACAAAGTGTTCTGAAGATATTCAGAGGACAGGTAGGATCTATGGAATGAGAAGCAATGCTTAAGTTTTGAGTTAATCATCCTTCATCTTAACTAGAAATTGGTTCTCTAATTTACTGTATTACAGGTATTCCTCATTTTCTCCACTCCATGTTTAAACCCACTGATTTTACAATATTTCCAGTTTTGACAAAGAATTATTGGCATGAAATATTAATTATTTTTCTCTGTCTACAGACTTGCTGACTGCTTCCAGACTTTTCTCTATTTGGGAAAATTATTCAAGAAAGTCATTTGATTTCATTACCTCAAAGATACTTCTGAAGGTGCACCACTTGTTCACCATGAATGAACTTCTCACTAGTGAACAAAATCTGGAATATTCCATTGCAGTTTGTTTATATCA